>NC_140180.1:62545186-62875186 GCF_963971535.1 Notolepis coatsorum
GTTAGCATGGTGTTATTCACTGTCAAAGATAAATAAAAAAAATTATAATAATAATAATAATTTATATTCTCCTTTGGTTCATTACAATTTACTAAAGCCTAGTAACACAATATTTCTGACACTGGGAATACATTCCCTGAGGTCCATAGATACCAAGAACATGCAAATGGACCTTGTAGAAGTGGAGAAATCTTCCATTTATTTGGGTATGTACTTTAGGCATATTCTCTGAAAATGTGGCTCAGGCTTAACTCTTTCTGCGCCATACCCGAGTATAGTCGGGTTTCGCCACCAGCGGTTGAGCGCCAAAACCAGAGTATACTCAGGTTTTGATCCTTTGATCTTTTCCCTTTGATCCCCATTCTATACACTCGGCCGGAGCTCCCTGGGCCTCCCTGGCTCATCTGCCTACGTTACAATTGCAATGGCAATTGAATCCTGCCAGGTGGCAGTATCGCCTACCTTTTGAACTGGAATAGTTTGGTGTGGAGACACTTTTTCTTTTTTTTCTGCAAGGACTCCTCCCCTCAGAGGACAGAGCGACAGAGCGATCGCTCAGATATTATTGCCTTAAACCAATTTCCCGTATACATGAGTATAGACATATACACGATTAATCGCGATGGCGATGGGATCACTGGGGATAACTCTTTTTGGAGTACCTTCTGGCTAAGGTAAGGTATATTCTATGTCTATTTGACCAAACCTGAAACATGTTTTTGTAACGATCACAGTGTCGTATTTTACCGGACCTAAAACTTGCTTTTGGTAATGATCACAGTTTTGAGTTAAAATGACCCCCCCCCCCCCCCTCCATTGATGATTTTGTGAAGACACATATGTACATGGTATATACCTTTGATTTGGAAGTATTTGAGGTTTCAGGCGAGCAACCAGAACGATTTGGGCATATTGCATATAACACGCCATATCTCGCGATCTATGAAAAAAGACTGGATTATTTTGGAAAGGGGCGATGTTTAGCGTGTAATAGTGCACAAACTACAGTATGTAGAAATTAACTGTTTAGTCAGTGATGGACTATGAACAATGCCTGTCAAATGAGCCATACTATTGTCTCCATAGCTATAATACAGAACACACAATGGGTCTGCAAACATCGCTAAAATGGTCAATAACGCTGGCACCATTGAGTAAAGATGGGAAAAGGGCGTGGCGCTCAATGAGTTAAGAGATTAAGTTACTAGCCAAAACGTAAAGTTTGTTGTTATAGCAACGCATTTGACACTGCACTCTCCTGGATCCTCAGCAATACACCTGCCAAGTCTAAAGTTGATCCGATGACCGGTTCTTGAGTTTGTTGTTATAGTGCCACCATTTGGCCAAATGTCACTATTTTGATACTGCACTCCCCTGGATCCTCAGCAATACACCCGCCGAGATTCACATGAGCTTGACCCAGGGCAGGTGTGGTTGCTTAAACCAGCCCTCCCCAACCCATGTACCCTCAACACCACACTGAGGCTATTCCTGGCTGAAGCTGACCCACCCAAAACATATAACCATCGCTAACAAAGGCAGAATGCTGGGGCAGCAACCTCCTGGGCTGCAGGGGCTGGAGGCGATCTTGAGCGGCGTTCCCCAGGCTGGAGCGATGACCTCCTGGCTGGAGCAACGACCTCAAGCGGTGACCTCCTGGGCTGGAGTGATGACCTCGAGCAGTGACCTCCTGGGCTGGAGTGATGACCTCGAGCAGTGACCTCCTGGGCTGGAGTGATGACCTCGAGCAGTGACCTCCTGGGATGGAGTGATGACCTCGAGCAGTGACCTCCTGGGCTGGAGTGATGACCTCGAGCAGTGACCTCCTGGGCTGGAGTGATGACCTCTAGGGCTGAGCCCAAACGTTTGAACGTTCGGACCTTCGTTTGTTACGTTGGCATTAGATTCTTAATTAATGGGTTCGAACCCATTATTATTATTATTATATATATTTTTTAATTTTCTTTTTTTTCTTTTTGGATTTATTTTACACGAAAAATATATATCAGAATGTCATATATATCAGAATATCACAGTATTATGTTGTGTTTACAATAATTCGAAAGTCACGCGCGAACACAGGTCACGACAACACAAGTCTAGTCAGGATGAGGAGGGCCTGGAGGGGTCCCCATCATACATTATCAGGAAATGAATCAATCATGAAAAAAAGAGAGTTGAGTGACTCACATTTCATAATACAACGTTTCCGAATGGACGTTGGGATTAAACAAAGTGTATGCAGTGATGCTCATGCTTATCATACAAACGTTATTGAAGCCTCCCGTGACCAGTAAGTAGTAGGGATGGGTACCTTTCACATTTGAACCGATACCGGTACCGGTACCTGTGAATCGATACCGGTACCCAACGGTACCTTTTTTCTGTACTTTAGTCTCTAAAAATTGTATCTACCTACCTCAGTTGTAAAAAAAGAATTCCAAACTTAATATTTAATAAATAAATAATGTATTATTATTACATTATTATTATTTACATCTTACTGATGTAAAGTATTTTACATCTGATTAAACAAACAAACAAACAAACAATCTAGCAGCAATGAATTACTCTGCTGCTGATTGAGTATTCTAGCAGTTATTTTTTCTCCACCCCCGCTTTGGAGAAGAGTAGACCCGCTCTGCGGTGTGTGAATGAATGAATGAATGAATGAATGAATGAAAACTTTATTTAACAGATTGCAGAAATGGGTACAATACAGTACGGCTCAATACATACAATTGTTAAGGGGATGCAGACCTGAGAAAGACGTTTGTCTTGTTTCCATCAGGGTCCCCCTTTCCATCAGGGTCCCCCTGTGTGTGGCTTGTTTACCAACGTCACATCCTCTACTCTTCTGTCCTGACTCTGAGTTGTGCCGGCTTGCACTGTAGCCCTAGGAGCTAACGTTATGTCCGACGATTAGCTTAGCTAACGTTAGCTTAAGAACTTTAAACAGGTTACAAATATGTGAAACTATGAAAGGAGTAAGCCGCCCGCTAAAAATAAAACCCACCGCGGCAGTGCGAGCACATAGCAAAAGAACATTTCGAGAGGAGTGGAAGTTTGGAGATAGACAGTAGTGTTTCAAGAGACTGGCTACAGTAATATGATGCTGGGCTGTAGTGATCAGTTGTTCCGTGTGGCGCAAGTATGTAAAAACAGAAACAACATGTTTGTCATCTGTAGTAAATAAATGAAGCTGGAATCCATTCGTGACCATGAACAGAGCCAGTGTCCCATTGTGTCCCGGATTCAATCTCCTCTCCTCTAAAGATGTTCCGTGGCTAGGCTAACAGCCATGTCAGACAGAGCTGCCTGCCCACTACCAAGATAGATATCAGAGACATATACTCCCCAGTCCCCATGAATTGCAAACACCCAAAGAGAGTTTGAAAACATGTATTGTGCCTTAACGTGCGGTTTCGTTTTTGCGGTCAACAAAACGTGACGTCATCTGATTTTTTTTGCGCATTGTACCGAAAATTGCCACCGTTGGATCTCACGTGAATCGATACACGGTAGTACCGACGTGTTTCGGTCGGTACCCTTAAAAGTACCGAATTCGGTACCCATCCCTAGTAAGTAGGTACTACTACTCAACCGCAGCAATGTGCGCTATGTGCCTAAAGTCAAGACTTGACAGTACTGAACTAGAAAAAGTATTTAGGAGCAAATTTGTTGATGATTAAAAATGATGGTTCGAACGTCCGTTCGAAAAACCCTGGCAAATGTTCGAATCCCAAAAACAGTCTTGGGGACAGCTCTAATGACCTCGAGCAGTGACCTCCTGGGCTGGAGGGGCAACCTTTGGGCTGGAGCAACGACCCCAAGTAGCGACCTCCTGGGCCTGGTGCTGGTGTGGCTGCCATACATCAACCCTGCTGGCATGGGTTCCAGTGGGTCTCAGAATGGCCCCTCTGCGTTTCTTCCCCGTCCCCACATTGGGTGCCACTGTAACACTAGACTCCGCTACAGGCCACATAAAGTGGCTTTTCTAGGGCTTTCCGAAACAGAGGCACAGACCTTTATTGACAAAATGTGTCAAGATGTTAAAAGCCAGAGCAGATGGTACGTGTTGTCTAGACAAAGGCTCTCTCCATGTGTGGCAGATGTAACCTGTGCACATTTATTACCTCAATGTGCAACAGGTGCACAAACACACAAACATGACGTGCACACACACACAACACACAAAAACACATCCACTCCTGCTCCCAGGTCTAATTGGCTTGACCTAGGGCAGGGTTAGCTGCCTAAACAAGCCCTTCCCACACCACAGTGTCCTTAAATATATTAAAACTAAAGGATTATTTATGTGCTTTGACTCTTTATAAAACATTTTTAACCATAATTATTCATAATAAAACACAAATATTCTCTATAGCTTTGACCAGGAAATTATATTTAGTAATGTAAACGTGCTGCAGAGAGCTTCAGCTGTCTATCTAGTAAGAAGAGAGACATTTCTATAACCATTTGTTACACAGATTTGGTGCAGAATGTAACTATTTTGGCCACTCGAGAATTGATAAACATGGTCAGAGATCCTTCCCAAATACCACATTAGACCTTAGGGAACACCATAGAAAATACCTGCTGTGATTTGGTATCAAAAACATTTGATACGTTTGAAGATTTCTTTTTCAATTTTAATAATTGCATTTTTAGTGATTGGATGGCGAGCACTTCTCAGAAATCTCCACATATGGTCGATAAAGCTAGGAAAGACATACATTCCCTAAATATGCTAGGTCTCTAGTTTGTGGTTGTAAAGTGATTATCCTAGAGGTCACAATAGGTTATTTTATACAGTGAGCTCATTGGATCCAAAAGAGTCTCAGATTTCCAGTCATACACAATTCAGGCAATTCCAAGACTGTTTAGGGACCCCAGTATGCAGAAATAGTCAAATACACAATTTTTAGAATAGGCGAAAAATAACACATTTGTACTGCATGCAAAGAACTTCATGATTCTTGCCCAAAACTGCATGGGATTATCATAAATTTGGCATGTATCTAAAGGAGAAACTCGTGGCTACCCATACTAGTTTTTATTCAGATATCTTGAGGTGAGAGGTCAAGGTTTTTCCCTTGCCAAAAGTTTGCCTAACTTTGGAGCATTATCTAGCAGCCCCCTTCCTGACAAGCTAGCATGACATACCAATGGATTCCTAAGGTCGCCTAGTTTCATACGATACCAGTATCTACAGCCTCTCAGAGAGAATCCCACTGGCAAGTCTCAATCATAAATTATGGCCATCAATCATAATATGATTTTGTATTTCTGAATCCCTAAAATTATGAGTATTTGGTGAGCAGTAATATGAGTGCACACTGCACATCGAGGAGAATAAATACCAAATGCCACTGCAATGAGCACTGTGAACCCCTGATGGGACTTACCTGCGTACCAGAGGGCTGGTCACGTAAGGTCCCAAATCCACTAGATCCCACTCCGGTCTAGGAGAGGAAGAGAGAGAGAGAGAGAGACAATTGTTTAATTTACCTCAACATCAGTATGTATACTAGAAATGTCTGAAAGGAAAGTCTGTCGATCAAAACTACAGTATGTTCTATTTTGTCAAGTCAAGTGTTCCTCTATTAATCCCCTTGGTGCATGGGGGAGGGGAGGTACAGGCAGGGGAAAACATAATAATAAATAGTAGTAATAATAGAGTAGAACATTATAATAATAGTGGAATGGCAGTATATTATATCAATAGTAATAATAATAGTATACATGGTATATATCATAGTAGCACACTGTGCCAGAGTCCATGCAGTGTTTAGTAATCAAGAGTCAAGAGTTCCCATGTTCTCCAGGCATTAGTTCTCGAACTATTGGCAGCAGTCGATGCCCACGGTTCTGGAGCCTGATGGCTACTGGCACGAAGGACTGGCTGAGGCGATTTGTGGTGTGTGCCAGGTGTCAAGCCAGAGTCACACCGCTCATAAAAAAACCAACCATGAACCCCACCGTCATAGGCAACTATCGTCCTGTCTCTCTTCTCTCCTTCCTTTCTAAAACACTTGAACGTGCTGTATCCAACCAACTTACTGCTTATCTCTTACAGAATGACCTCCTAGACCCTAATCAGTCAGGCTTCAGGACTGGTCACTCCACAGAAACGGCCCTCATTGTGGTCACAGAGGCGCTTCACTTAGCAAAAGCGAAACTATCAGATCCTCCTCGCGTTCCTCGCAGGAATGGGAGTGGCTGGCTCTGCCCTGACATGGCTGACATCATACCTCAATGACCGCTCCTACCAAGTGTCATGGAGAGGGACCCTATCGGCCACCTGCCCCCTGCAGATGGGTGTTGAACTTCTCCGCTCACATCGCAGCGACAACCAGAACCTGTCGGAAGGATCCGCCCCTTCCTGAAAAAAGAAGCCACCCAACTCCTCGTCCAATCAACAGTCATCTCCCATCTCGACTACTGCAACACGCTGCTTTCTGGCCTTCCGGCCACTGCCACCAAGCCTCTTCAGCTCATTCAGAACGCAGCGGCCTGCCAGATCTCAAACCTACCGAAGTCGGCCCATGTCACCCCACTTCTTAGGGACCTGCACTGGCTCCCCATTGCCGCACGAATCCACTTCAAGGCCCTCGACCTGGCATACCGTGCGGCAAAGGGAACCGCTCCCGCCTACCTCTGGTCAATGGTCTCTAACTACACACCCTCAAGACCCGTATGCTCTGCATCTTCTGGCCGTCTCAGACCCACTCCTAGCCGAGCTCCGGGAGGGTCATCAAGGAGAAGCCGCCTATTCTCAGTCCTTGCCCCACAATGGTGGAACGAACTGCCCACCACAGTTAGGACAGCCGAAACCCGTCCAATCTTTCGCCGTCGACTAAAGACGCACTTCTTCAACCATTATCTGAAATGGGGGGGAAATCTAACCCTAACTAACCTTACTGTCATGCACCTGTCCTAATATACTAACCTACACTGTAGCACTCAACACTTGAACATTGTTACTCAGCTGATAGAATTGTGCCCTTCCTGAAGACTTGTCGTACAGACTTGTAAGTCGCTTTGGATAAAAGCGTCAGCTAAATGACTAAATTTAAATGTAAATGGGGGGAACTAGAGGCGCCACCTCTAGTTCAACCAGTTTGACTCTCACTATGGAGCTAGCCTTCCTCACCAACTTGTTCAGCATTTTAGTGTCTGTTGAGTTGATGTTACCTCCCCAGCATACCACAGTGAAGAAGAGGACGCTGGCAGACTGGTAAAACGGCTACAGCAGTCTATTACACACGTTGACCTATAAATATACCTATATATAAATAGAACAGCCTGCTCTGTCCCTTCCTGTAGAGGGCCTCAGTGTTGTCTGAACAATCCAGGTTACTGTCCAAGTGTCCTCCTAGGAACTTGTAGGTCTCCACCATCTCTGTAGGATGTAAGGGGCCACTTATTGCTTTGCCAGATCCCAGCTCATTGGTCTTGCTCATGTTGAGTTGGAGGTGGTTGCTGTTGCACCACCCTACAAAGCTCTCCATCAGGGCTCTGTACTTGTCCACATTGCCATCCGTGATGAAACTAATGATGGAGGAGTCATCAGAGAACATGCTGGAGTTGTAGCTGAAGTGTAGTGGTGAACATGACGTTCTTTGGGGGGCACCGGTGTTGCTCACCAACACATCTGACTGGCTGCCCTGCAGTCTGATGTACTGTGGTCTGTTGGTGAGGTAGTCAGTGATCCAGGCCACCAGGCCATGGTCCAGTCATATTGCTGTGGCTGTTGGCTTGTAGCTTACCCTCCAGTCTCTCCTAGTAGCTGTCCTTGGCTTCTCTTAGTTCTTTTTTGAGCTCCTTTGGGACAGCCTTGGCCACCTCGGTGTCCCCTGCCATGAAAGCCCTCTTTTTTCTTTTCAATCGGTTTTTAATGTGCATATTAATCCTGGGTTTATTGTTGGACTGTGAGCACAACTCTCCAGCACCTATAACCGTTTTTGCTAGCACACTGTTCAAAAACAGCACACTATTAACCAAACAGTTCTGTGTGCTTTTTAATAGCCTCAACACATGAGTTGTGAGTAATGACTGGTGCTCCTGATGCCCGAGTGAAAGGTAGCGACCCCACCGCGTCTAGCCTTCCCAGACACTATAGTGATGATGCTGCGTTCTGAGTCAGAACGCAGCAGCACTGAGTGTGTGTGGTTTCGCCAATGCGTGCACACGCGTGTTTGTGTGTGTGTGTGACATTGTGATACCTCGGTACATGTTTGCAAAATGTTTGGTATAGCGCCCCCCCTGGAGAAGAATTCACCAGCCGCCACTGGTTCTGACCACAAGTCGTTTATTGATTTCTTTCTTTAAAGGGGAACCCCAGAGGCCTTTGGGACTACTGGCTCCTCCATCGACAATCTCCCTTTGTGTTTTCTCCACTTATGTTCCATTGGAATGGTCAAGGTACAGGGTTATGGTGATAATACAATGAAAAAACTAGTTTCAGTGGCAGAGGGGGAGGGAAGAAAAATACACACACACAAATCCTGACAGAGAGCGCGTTTTCATGTCTGAAGGCAGACATGGAGTTATTTAAAGGGTTAAAGACATAATGGGTTATAATCCCCAGTGTGGATGATGTCCCAACCCCACCCTGCTCCTCCTTCTAACAAAGACCTTGGCCTCAGACATCATCTGTCTCTTCCCCGCGCTGGCTCCCACTAGCAGGCCTCAGACTGACGGCCCATTGTCATATTGCCAATCGACTTGTTAGATGAAACCAAATTTCACATGTCAATTAAATGAGTGTTGCCCCGGTGATTAGCAGATCCCACTAGTGTGTCCCTCCCTCGCTCCCTCCTCCTTCTCCTCCTTCTCCCTCCTTCCCCTCCTGCTCTCCTGCCATTTTCCACATGGAGGAGCAGGGAATGGGCCTTTGTCTCGTCGGGCCCCACGTCAAAAATGGCTCCCCCCCCCCCCCCCCTGCCTCTCCACTCTCCTCTGAGACCCCCCTGCCCCCCACCCAGTTCAGGACACAGGGAATGGTGGTGGTGGGCGGGAGACATACACATAATACTTCACGGAGCAGGGGTGCAGGATTCATTTCAGAAGTGCGGAAGTGTGTGTGTGTGTGTGTGTGTGTGTGTGTGTGTGTGTGTGTGTGTGTGTGTGTGTGTGTGTGTGTGTGTGTGTGTGTGTGTGTGTGTGTGTGTGTGTGTGTGTGTGTGTGTGTGTGTGTGTGTGTGTGTGTGTGTGTGTGTGTGTGTGTGTGTGTGTGTGTGTGTGTGTGTGTGTGTGTGCGTGTGTAGCAGTAGATAGACCGGAGACTCTCACTCCATATTTAACGATAAATCTTCTTCTCCTTCGCAAATTATCAACATTCCATGCTATTGTGAAAATGGCATTCATAGCCTACAATTGTGGGAACAGGGTGGAAAGGAATCCTAACCTGAGCATGACATTGTGAGCAAAATGGCTGCTGTGTGAATATGGTCAACAGCCTAAATACACTTTGTGAGCACCTCGATTGCCTTCACTCAAAAAATAAATAGTTTCTTGCAATGCCATGATTAACCAATTAATGTGAACTTTCACATAATGAACAAATACCAATTCACATGAACTTTACATATGAACAAGTACCAATTCACGTGAACTTTCAAAGTGTGTGTTATTGACTAGCTGGTTGCCTGCATGTGCTAAATAGGTTTTGCCTATAGGGCGTACACTCTAATTAAGAGCTTCACTAATTAAGAGTAATTTCACTCAGAAATGAAGTTGCAGCAGCATGTCAGCGTCCTCTCTCATAAAGAAGATGGTAAAGAAAGGGAAAGATTCAGGTAACATATTTAACAACTGACTTCATCTTGGGAAAAACAAGCAAACAGAAATAGCTCTGTTCATTTCCTAACCATACTTGCATGAAGCCTCAACACTTTGGCTCCCCTTCCTCACAGGGATTATGAATTGGTCTATATTTGATTACATTAGTTAAAGGAACACGCCTTGTTTTAAAAAAACAACAGGGCTTTTGAGGTGATGAAATCACTGAGCCCAGGCAGCAGTGGTTCGGCAAAAAATAGTTCCGAGTATATATCTGCTTACAAAACGAAAATGTCAAATCTCTTTATAAAAAAAAATTACGTGGTAAATACACAGGTCACAACATGTTTACAGGAACGTTTTGGAGTTGTATTTGGAGTGTATTTCGTGACTGTTGGCGGACTAGGCTACACTGGCACACCTACTTCCAGTGAATGACGCTAAGCTAGGCTAATGGTGCGGCTGTTCCCTAAGCTTAATGCATGCACAGAGAAGAAAAGGGTATGTATCTGCTTGTCTAACTCCAGGGTAGATGGCAAATAAGCTAGTAATTTCCCAAAAAGTTGCCGTGTTCGTTTAACAAGTGATGATAATCACCACTCATGGCCGACAACGTTTTCCTTCAAAATAAGAAACACCTTTCAAATTTGTCCAAAGATAGGAAGCGTCGCTGTCCACGGTGCTGAACACACAGCAGTGGTAATGGAAGCAGAAGCTGGTCAAATGTGGAGCCTGTTCTATCAGAAGGGCCAGGCTCCAACAGAGCTGTGGACATAACGTAATGTAAACGTGGATTTATCGTTCAGTTTAGTTTGACTGTATTTTACTTTCTTATGCACTGATTCTTGTGACATGTTTGCAGAAGCATACAGTCTGTCTATTTGTAATATCAATAGCTGTTAGTTCAGCTATCAATGTGTGTGTTAGCGACGCAACACACAGCACCGAAACAATGTTATTGGTTAGAATAGAATAGAAATCATCCCGAGGGAAATTTGGCACTACAGATCACTCACAGTTCAAGTTCAAGTTTCTTTAATATTTGTCATACAGAAATACAGAATACTTTTATACAAAATGCTTCTTACTGTTACGCTCCAGAGACTGTGCAAGACAAGATAAGTATGAAATAAAATAACATAGTAAAATTAGAAGTAAAAAAATGAGGTCACAGTGTTCAGTTTAGACATATGTACAATGTTCGATGCAGAATAGACAATATACAATACTGTGCAGTGTACTAATATACAATACTATATAGTGCAAGGCAGAAATGGGACGAGGTGCAATTTAGGTACAATTCACAGTAGGTGTACGAGTTGTAGTGCAAATCCTTTATCAATAAATAAATATTGTAAACGGTAAACACTTAGGTAGTCACGAATAAGAATAAAAGACGGTCCGGGATATACATTTTCAATGTTATATATATACATTCTAATATAAAATATAGTCAAAATATACAGAAATATACAGTGTACAGTAAAAAGTGTGGAATTGTCCTTTGTCGATAAGTAAAATATTTTTCCAGTTTTTTGTTTGCCTGCATTATTTTACCCAGAGTGGTTGGGAATGATTGAACTGTCTTTTTAAGTCTATTTATATTTACCTTATATATATATATATATACATCTGTCTGAATATACCTACATAATATATATTTTTGTTTTGATCCACTTTTGATCCACCTGTTTTTCTGTGTTTTTTCTCCCGTCCCAATTTAGTCGTGCCAATTCCCCCCTCCCCTTCCTGGTCGTTGCTCGCATGTGCTGTTGATAGATGAGGGTTGATAGATACTATCACATGTCCCCTCCGATACATGCGGAGTCAGCCAGCCACTTCTTTTCACCTGCCAGCACGGACTCTCATTGGTGAGGTGTAACGTGTGGGAGGCTCACACTACCCTCACCATCTCCCTTCCTCGCTGTGCAGGCGCCCTGACCGACCTGTAGGAGTCGCTGTTTAAAACGACCAGATTACCACCCACCGGCTTCCCTCCCACTGACTCTGCCAATTGAGCCAGTATGACAGCCGGCCAAGCCGGAGGCAACGCTGACAGCCGGATTCGATACCAGTGTCTCTCGCGTTGGTGACGAGCGCTTATACCCCATATAACTCTGTATGATAGCATGTACAATAATGCTGTATAAATTATATATATATAGTATATATATCGTTATCTGTCTGTATATACCTGTATATAATCCTTTTTACATACCTGTAGATACTATCTATCTATACTATATATGTCTGTACATATTCCTTACCTACTCTTACTAGTTATACAGTAAGACTTACTACCTTAGGGTCTTTATACCTGTATCATTGTACATAATAATACTATAACACTGTACATACATCTGATTTGCATTATTACTCAGTAGTACTCATTTATATATACTCCAGTTTAATCACCTGTTGTATATTGCTATTGCACTTTACTCTTACATTTGCACTCTGGTTGGATGCCAAACTTATTTTTGTTGTACTGTACTTGTGCTGTATAATGACAATACATTTCTAACACATCTAATCTAATCTAATCTAATATAATATAGGGGCATTTGAGGGGATGAAACAAAAGTGGGGATTAAAAAGTGTGTGTGTGTGGGGGGGGGGGGGGTGGCCCTTTGGACCCCGTACCTCCAGCACCGTTGTCACAGGGGTGTGAGGAGGAGGTCTACAGGGCGGAGTGTAGGTGCAGCATGCAGCCCACCCTGTTCAGGATCATCCCACCCTTGGCAGGAGGACACAGGACGACGATGCCAGCATCTAGCGCCCCAGTCTCACAAGCTCTTCTTCACACACACTTACCCCCCCCCTCCCCCCCCCCCCCACACACACACATACACGTGCACCCTGGCTCATAATTACCCCAGCAGCCTCTGGAGAACAGGACGCCCATGTGGGCCCCATAACCGCTTTAGACAAGGGCCACAGCGCTCCCAGGGCCCTCCCCCTTTGTCCTCCCCTCACTGACCATGTGTTTGTTTTGCTTGACTTAATGAACTTGATCTGCTCATCGCCAACACATTTTGTTCCCAGAGCCTCCCAGAGGTGTTGGGAAATGCTAAGTCAGGCCCGGGTGCATCTTTGAAGTGTTAGTTGAAAGGCAGTGTGTGACTAGATTAGTGACTAGGCTAGATTCCTGTTCCACAATTATGAACATGGAACCTAACATTGGCATTCATGACTTCATTAAAAAAGAGGAGAACAACACACACACATTCTCTTTCTATCTTTTTCACTTACACACACACAGACATACACACACACATACTGTATATACACACACACACACACACACACACACACACACACACACACACTTAAAGTGCCCATAAAGTGGAAAAACTACTTTATTTGTCTTTATGTGCCTGGATTTACTATGCAGCTATGTATCACCAATATGCCATAACTTTGACATAAATGTAATTTCCTTGTATTATTATTCTTATAATTATTATTATTATATCCAAATTCCACAATTTTCTATGGCAGAATGCTGTCCCGTACTCTACTGAAGTAAAAGTGCATTCTACATTTTCTACATTTAAAGCAGCTACTAGGAACTTTTATTTTGTGTTGATTTCGGTGGCCCCTTTGGACTGCGTCCTGATCCTGATCTGGCTAGATGTTGTCTTATGTTTTGTCTTAATAATCATGCCAACAGCAAGCTCGGTAGCAAAAGCCAACATAAAATGTTACATTATTAGCCAGTTTTATTACAGTAATGTCCACTGTGACATATTACATACCTGTCAAGGAGAAAGGAAGCCTATTCAGGATTGGTTTTGAATCATGTCAATTCACGCAACTCTCTCTGCTGAATAATGACTGACCAAGGTTTACTCACATTTCTGCTTGTGCTCCATCATTGTCCATTTTATCTTTTCTACATTCCTCTGTCAATTATTTTCTTTTTCTCTTTGCCTGCCCAAGGATCAGCCATAACAACTAAATATAATGTAAAAAAACATGAATTACTCACTCACAAAACTTTTCCTGGGAAAATGTAAACATAGGCTCTTCTGGTCTGTGTGCTGTAAATCGTTTTGTCTGCTTTCGCGGGAAAACCGGCCCGGACACAGGTATTTAGAATCACTAGATAGGAATAGCTGATGGTCTCGTTTGCTTATGTACTGTAGGTCATATGGTGGCATCAGTATTAAATTGAGACTGTTACATAATCAGTTATAAACTCCTAGTAGCTGCTTTAAGTGTTTGCTAATAAATGTAATTAAGAATCAAAAGTGGAAGCAGACATTCCATATAATATACTTGAACTTGAGGGCTTAGAAGCATTTAATCCTGAAAGTGGTGTTAAAGAGGCTGAAGGTTGTAAGAGGCTTGCTCTGATTGCTTCCTTGTTTCTGGACTCAGAATGGCAAAGTGCAATATTTCTCTGAACTTATGGCATTTTTGTGTATGCTACACCTTTCTCCTCAAAGTAATTAGTTACTGCCAGTGTCAGGTTGCTGTATTGGAGTAAAAAGGTAGGATATTTTGCTTTGAAATGTCCCTCCACCCATGTATGTACACACACGCACGCACGCACACACGCACACACACACACACACACACACACACACACACACACACACACACACACACACACACACACACACACACACACACACACACACATACACACACACACACACACACGCGCGCGTGAGCACCACCCACACAGCTCATCACATTGACAAGTGTCTTGTAAATGGTAAACGGACTGCATTTATATAGTTCTTTTATCCAAAGCTCTTTGCAACGTATGCCTCACATTCACGATTCACCCATTGACTCACGCATTCACACACCAAATGTGGAGGCAGCCATGCACGGCCCATGCACGGTGCCAACCTGCCCATCGGGAGCAGTTAGGGGGTTGTAAGTGTCTTGCTACACTTCGACACGCCAGCCCGGAAGGAGCCGGAATTGAACCGGGAATCTTCCGATAACCACCTCCCAAGCCCAAAATTTGGGGGGGGGGGGGGGTTTAAAAAAAAAAGATTGAAAGTGGTCAGACAGACAGAAACACTCTCCTCTGGTTTTTGAGCAGCGCTCTAATCGTCCCTCATCACAATTAAGCGCAGCGGAAAAGCGGTCCCAAACATCGGGTGACATTTTAAAAGTGTGGGTGAATGGTCCCCCTCAACCCCCCACAGTAACCCCGCAGCTAGTGTTCAGCACCAACCAGGCATTACGTGGGCCTACATTCATAGGCCGCGGGGTCACAATGGAGGAACCCTCGGAGCAGATGCAGGCTGCGGCGGCCCAGACGGTTTCGCTTGCACTTCATCAGGCCTCACAAAACACAGACGCCTCATTGAACCACAATTTGCTGCTGGTTTCCTACAAGAAGCAAAACAAAAGACGGGGCGGCCCAGTCCTCCTTTTGTGCCGAGGCAGCGGACCAGATAGCACACACACACACACACACACACACACACACACACACACACACACACACACACACACACACACACACACACACACACACACACACACAAAGTAAGGAGCGAGGAGGAAAAATGTGAAAGTAATATAAAAAATGTAATTAAATAAAAACTTTCAGCAGCCACGACGGTCACTCCTTGTGGACACAAACACCACGAACAGTCCCCAACAAACTACCAAACATTACATATTTATAATACCAACCCCATGCCATTGCTATTTCCTGTATGAATTTGTCAAATTATAGTATTCATAGTTTGAAAAGTGTGTTTTGGCTGTAATATCTGCAGCTTAGAGTAAAGATAATAGCCGGTCCTTTTGTCAGATTATTCTCATTTACCCCCTCGGCTGAGAACAATGGCTTGTCCTCATGGCTGGGTCATGGACATGGCAGCTTATGTAGACTCTTGAGGATAAAGTACTTTAGCTACCTCCCTCTCTCTCCCTCTCGTGTTTTCCTATCTCAGTCAAACTCTCTGTCTGTCTGTCTGTCTGTCTGTCTGTCTGTCTGTCTGTCTGTCTGTCTGTCTGTCTGTCTGTCTGTCTGTCTGTCTGTCTGTCTGTCTGTCTGTCTGTCTGTCTGTCTGTCTGTCTGTCTGTCTGTCTGCCTGCCTGCCTCTCTCTCTCTCTCTCTCTCTCTCTCTCTCTCGCTCTCTCGAGTTTTACTACCGTGATAATTCCTGAGCGAGTAAGCGAGAGTGTGTGTCTGTCTGTGTGCGTGAGCCTGTGTGAGAGCTGGAGTCCTGGCTGGGCGTGTGTGTAGTCATGCGAGCGAGTGCGTGTGAATGACTGTGTGTGTGTGTGTGTGTGTGTGGATGAGTGCTCTAGTGAGTGTGCCATAGGGAGACCAACGTCTGCACAGAAGGGCTTACAGTCAGGCTATCAGACTGACAACAAAGTGCCACGGCTACACCTGCCTCTGCTTCTGCACACAAATACAAGAGACTTACGCGACCAAGCCCTGCGACTGCTGCAGTTATCTCTCGCATGAGGGTCAATGCAAATGCGGATGCAGTAATCATTTCTGAGAGGTATAAACGCTCAACATAAGCCATCTAAATAAACAACAATACAGTCATAAAACCCAATTAAGTAACCTTTAACAAATGTTGTATACTGAGTAACAATGTGTACAAATGTGTTTTTTTCCTGCCCAATTGTTTGATAAACTACTAAAAATGTCTTAGCAGCATCTCCACACCTTTAACCTAATTGAGAATGCAAGACTCTATGAATATGCGAGTTGGAAACAAGCACCCGTTGATATTTACCAGGAATTCCATTAAATTATTTCAAGACAGTATCAATAACTACTCAGCTTTCTGTGTATGCTGAAGGTAAAGGTTACCACAAACTGGACCATGAGAAGTTCAACCTATTGATGACATCACACATGCAACTCATATTTCAGGGAAGTACAGAGAAGCTCTCCCTCTCCAGGGGAAGAATGTGAAAAGAAAAAAGCTCTGGTGACAAAAATAACAATCTGTATAGTGAAAGTCATGCCTCCAAGAGGAGTTAACCATACAAAAAGAAAATGGTGTTCGTTTTTGAGTGGAGGGGATCTTTAACATAGACGCCAAGACCAAAAGGCCTCGTCAAGTTCAATCATTTTCTGCAAATACCTTAGTTAGGACATCACTGACCTAGTGTAGCCATTTTGTATTTCTAGGTGCAGTATTTACTGAGATCAGAGACCACTATGCAGACAAGCAGACATCAACCTGCTCAGGCTGCAGCTGATGATGGATGCTCATTTGCATAGTTATCTGATCTTCACCCATGAAGACAGAATTGCTGTGCAGGGTTAGTGATGTCTAAGAAAATAATAAGAAACTATATCTCACCTTTTCACCCTGTTTTTTATGCTCGGCTAGATCAAACAACCTGGATAATAGCCTGGGGAAATGTTTTTGTTTTATTCATCGTTTTAAGCAGACTTATCACTCACAAGAAACGTTTCAAGATGATCCGATGTTTATATTCCAAAATATCTCTCCATTGTTACAATATGGGGAGTTTTTTAACAAGGGGGACAAATGGAAGTCACTTTTTCAGTCGACTTTAACACGCCATTTGCAACAGCCAGAAAATAACCCCTCTCCAGTGGGAGGGGCTCTTTGTGGGCAGGGGTGATGTTGCCATGACGACTTTGAACTTCAACTCCTGACGAGAAGGTGCAGATGAGGCGGCTGTCATAGTAGGAGTGGGGTGGAGGTGGGGTGGAGAGGAGCTTGGTTGATTGAACACAGAGGGAGAGTCTTGTCCCACCCCTTTCTACTATCACTCCTACTGTTGACAGCTGGACAATATGTGCGTGTGTGTGTGTGTGTGTGTGTGTGTGTGTGTGTGTGTGTGTGTGTGTGTGTGTGTGTGTGTGTGTGTGTGTGTGTGTGTGTGTGTGTGTGTGTGTGTGTGTGTGTGTGTGTGTGTGTGTGTGTGTGTGTGTGTGTATGGTGTTGCCTGTCTGTGTGAACATAAATAAATGATGAGAGTGAGGGGCCTTGGGGACAGGGCGGGGACGGCTCCACTCTGGCCACGGCCCCTCTAACCCGGTGGACGAGGGCTGAAGGGTGCGGGACGAGGGCTAATTGGAAGTGGCGAGGTGATCTGATGACACCGCAGGGCTACTTTTGGTTTGTCACAACGCGTAAAGACCCTCGCGTTCAAGGGTGGCTGCCTTCATAGCAGAGTTAATTAATATGCGGATTAACGCAGAGCCGTCGGGACAGGGCACAGTTGCTGGTCTGGGGGGGTAACTGAGGTTAAACTCGGCAAGACGTACACTTTCACCCACTTTTTCCCCGCTGTCTCTACAACTATTACCACACGCTGTGGTCCTGTGTAGCTCTAGGTACAGCGAGGCACGAACACGGCTGGGGTTTCCACTCACTGTGTCTCACTGTTTACTCATTTTACTTAGATTGTACCTAGGTTGTACTTTAGATTGTATATTGTATATGTATATTGTATATTCCTCTTTTACTTACTTTTTACTTACTTTTTTTTACTGTATGAAGCACACTCTCAGGGGCTCATACAGAACCAAGCATTTCCCCGTAAAGTATGTGTATTTTATTGTGACAATTAATAAACAAACTTGAATTTGAAACTCCATTTCCACTGGGGTCACCCATGCGAGAGAAAAAAGAGAAAAAAGTATGCATTTACGGTACTGTATGTTCCTTTGGATACAAGCGTCCACCGCAAAAGGTATATAAATAGCGACCAGACCTTAGGTCAACGCCGTCATCAAGAGCAGATACAGCTGTAGAACAGGCTTACGGTTTTGATGTCTTAACTCAGCCGTGTCCCGAGGAGTTGACACCGGCTGCCAACGTACCGACGGCCCTGACGAGAGAGGCTGTAAAAGAGCAGATAAAATGCAGGAGCTCGGTGCATCAATCATGGTCAGAAAGTAGTGATTCGCTATAGAATCGATTTCCATGCCACCCTTTGGTCCGCACACCACGGATGATACCATTTCCAGACCACTTTCTTCACACCCGCAGCTTCATTTGACATGGCTGTTTGTGTGTGTGTGTGTGTGTGTGTGTGTGTGTGTGTGTGTGTGTGTGTGTGTGTGTGTGTGTGTGTGTGTGTGTGTGTGTGTGTGTGTGTGTGTGTGTGTGTGTGTGTGTGCGTGCCTATCTCCTTTATTACAGTCTTGTAACGCATGAGTCGTATGTGCATATCCCAACAGTCCAACGCCTCCGGTAAATACACTACACTTCACACACTTCTAAAGTGAAACGTGTACTCTCTCTTTCTCGCACGCAAAATGCATGCGCAAAATAAGAAATAAGAAAATAACGGCCCACTTTGACTTGTGAAGTTGTGATATACACTTGTGTCCTATAAAAACAGCCTGACACAAACAAACACATTAAAATATCTCAAACGGCGAGGGCCTTCAAAATGTGCCAGCGTTTAGGCTAATTCATTGAGGTGGGTCTAAACCTAATGACGAGACAGAAATTGCAACAGTTAAACGTTTACACACACACACATAACCACTGTGCTAGAACGGTGCTCTTCACATCACGCTCCAACACCTGAAGACTAGTAAGGTGAGGCAGTAATCTGGAGACAAGCTGGAGGAACTTCATGGACTTCTTCTGGATACCTCTACTACTACTACTACTACTACTACTACTACTACTACTACTACTACTACTACTACTACTACTACTACTACTACTACTACTACTACTACTACTACTACTACTACCACCACCACCACCACTACTACTACTACTACTACTACTACTACTACTACTACTACTACTACTACTACTACTACTACTACTACTACCTTTACTATTACTACTACTACCTCTACTACTACTAAGATAAAATAAGATAATCCTTTATTGATCCCCTTGGGGAAATTCGGGTGTCAAAGCAGCATGGGGGGGGGGGTACAGGGTGGAGGATGCATAGCCTCACAGTCCTATACAGTCCAGTATATATATACACTATATAGATACACTTAGGTATAGATACAAATACAATAGTAATATAAAAAGTACAAACACAAGATAGTCCAGTGGTGAAAGTCCAGTGATATGAGTCTCTATAGTGCAAAGAAACAAGATAGTCGGTACGGTGATGTGAGTCTCTAGTTCTCAAGTCCCGAGTTGTGACAGTGATAGCTCCGGCAGCAGAACCGGCCTATCCGGCCGCCCGAGCCCTTTGTTGTAGAGCCTGATGGCTGCCGGTATAAAGGACCGGCCCAGACGGTTTGTGGTGCTACACTGTGGTACTGTGTAGTACTACTACTACTACTACTACTACTACTACTACTACTGCTGCTGCTACTACTACTACTACTACTACTACTACTACTACTACTGCTACTACTACTACTACTACTACTACTACTGCTACTACTACTACTACTACTACTACTACTACTACTACTACTACTACTACTACTACTACTACTACTACTGCTACTACTACTACTACTACTACTACTACTACTGCTACTACTACTACTACTACTACTACTACTACTACTACTACTACTGCTACTGCTACTACTACTACTACTACTACTACTACTACTACTACTACTACTACTACTACTACTACTACTACTACTACTATTACTACTACCTCTTCTACTACCTCTTCTACTACTACTATTACTACTACTACTACTATCTCTACTACTACTACTACTAGTACTACACCAGCGGCACGGTGGTGTAGTGGTTAACACTGTCGCCTCACAGCAAGAAGGTCCAGGGTTCGATTCCCGCTTGGGGACCAGGTTTCCATGATGCCAGGTACCCAGGTGGGGTATCCCCCAGGCCTTTCTGTGTGGAGTTTGCATGTTCCCCCTGTGCTCGCAAGGGTTTCCCCCCCGATAAGATAAACCCAATGGAAAAACATGCACAAAAACAGATCGCTAACGCTGTGGCGTCCTTGACGAAGACGGACAGGAGCACTTGGATTGGTCCCCTGGCGCGGCTCATGTTGACGCCTGTCTGCTCCCGGCTGCCCTTGGTGGGAAGGACGACGGGATGGGTTAATCGCAGAGACGAATCGCATCAGCGATCCTACAGACAATGCATGCGTGTGTGTTCCGGTGTGTGTGTGTTGTGGATAATAGCCAATGCCAATTAAAGACCTCTGAGCAGGTCCTGCATTATTATTATATTATTATACTACTACTATTACTACTACTACTACTATTACTACCTACCTACCTACACACACACACACACACACACATACACACATGCACATGGCTCTCCCTGCACCCACTGACTGCACGTGCCCACCCCCTGACCTCATTCACTGGGGGGTCAAAGGGAATTTAACACGAGGGTCCCACATTCCTCCAAGGTGATAATTGCTGTAGCTGTAGGCAGGGGGCCATCAGGCCCAAGGTAAACAGGCAGAGGGTCTCCATGCACCCATGAGCCCACACCACCACCCCCACACCGTCACCAAGCGTCACTCCCACCCTCTTAAACAACAAACGCGCTTGTGGACGGTCTAAATTATGCCATCAAGCGCAGCCTGACAGCGTGTCACCCGTCCCAGCCAGCGGGGGTTTATTTGGTGTCCCAGCTGTTCCAGTTAACTGCAGCTGAACCATCAGCCAGACTCTTCACACATACCAGACTACAGGCTAAAGGTGTTTTAAACAGGCTGTTAGCCGGGGAGACAACCAAGTGGGCCGTTGGCGCTCCAACACCGGTGCAGCCTAATCACCCCTCTCAATCATCTCCCCGGCGCCCCAGACTCTGGTGGAGGAGAAGGGATGAGGTAAGCAGGAAGTGATGGATGGACCAGGGGCGTTGGCGAAGGATAGCGCTGAGGCGTCCTCTCTACTCCACCCCTCCACTGTGGACCAGCCTCTCTCGTTCCCTCATCCTCAACTGTAGGTAAACCTCTCTCTCTCATCTATCACTCCACACACTCATCACTCTATTTGCAGGGCAATATTGTCACTGTCCCATCAGACCAAACTGACAGGATTGTTTTGGCTTGAGGATAGGAGTGCTCAGTAGGAGCCTGCTGTTGTTGAGATTGAGGACCAAGATAGCGGTAAATAGTAAAGAAATTACGGTATGACGTGCATGACGGTAAAACAAAAGCCAAAATGAAATAGAAATATTAAGACTGACATCACAAACATGAGCTAAGCTTAGTTTTAGTCATGTGATTTTTCAGTAAGTGTTGATGCATGTATGGGGGAAGGAGGGATGGATTTGTATAATTTATATTTAAGATGCATGTATGCTGTAATATCTACCCTCCCAGAACTATGATTGTGAATTTGTGAGCCATATACAATCAAATACAGCTCATTAGACATTATAATATATGTTATTCTGTCCCATGAGCAAGTCCTTTGCAGTGGCTAATTTAGCTAATGTGACATGTACAATTCATAATAAGTGACACTATCCCATGCTTATGTTGGCTAGTTTAGATGAGGGGAGGAGCCTGGCTGGATGGTTATTTCCTGGTTTGTGTTAGCAGTGGCTAGTTTAGATGAGGGGAGGGGCCTGGCTCAATGGATGGTTATTTCCTGGTTTGTGTCGTTAGCAGTGGTTGTTTAGATGAGGGGAGGGGCCTGGCAGAATGGACGGTTATGTCCTGGTTTGTGTCGTTAGCGGTGGATAGTTTAGATGAGGGGAGGAGCCTGGCTGGATGGATGGTTATTTCCTGGTTTGTGTCGTTAACGGTGGCTAGTTTAGATGAGGGGAGGAGCCTGGCTGGATGGATGGTTATTTCCTGGTTTGTGTCGTTAACGGTGGCTAGTTTAGATGAGGGGAGGAGCCTGGCTGGATGGATGGTTATTTCCTGGTTTGTGTCGTTAACGGTGGCTAGTTTAGATGAGGGGAGGAGCCTGGCTGGATGGATGGTTATTTCCTGGTTTGTGTCGTTAACGGTGGCTAGTTTAGATTAGGGGAGGGGCCTGGCTGGATGGATGGTTATTTCCTGGTTTGTGTCGTTAGTGGTGGATAGTTTAGATGAGGGGAGGAGCCTGGCTGGATGGATGGTTATTTCCTGGTTTGTGTCGTTAACGGTGGCTAGTTTAGATTAGGGGAGGGGCCTGGCTGGATGGATGCATGGTTATTTCCTGGTTTGTGTCGTTAGCGACATAGATATATATAAGTAGATGGCGCAAGGCGGAGTCTCCAGCGTAGTTCACCGGCGGCCATCTTGTCACAGTCAACTATTCTGGTATGTTCTATGGTAGCTGTTATATGGTGAGTTATCAAAAATACCCAAAACTCGCTGAAATCTTGACAGATTTACAAACGGTTTGGTTTATTACAAACGTTATTAACGTGGCTGTGATTCAGGATGCTTGGACATGTTGAAATTGCAGCTTTTCTTTTCGAATAACAACTTAATCGTGCAGCATAGTTGTGTGTCATGGCTACTTATGCAAGTTATCAAGGCTGAGACCACAATCGAGATTTCCAATTATTATATAGGCTAGGTTTTCCTGAGACCAATAACGATTTTATGAGGACAACCTAATATTTTGTCTAAATGACAATCTTTGTGGATGTGGATGTATTTATTAGCTGGCTAATAACAAGAGGCTGTGAGTGAGACCTAGTATTACAAAGTTTACCGAGCAATTTTACATCAGTGGGAGAGGCAGAATTACTCGTTCTTTTCAACTTAAGTTGCAGATGATTTCCAAGCAGTTTGGTTTGTTAAAAACATCTTACATTATGATACAGGAAATTGCTGGCTTTGTGTTTACAGAAGTACGCCTACCAGTGAAGATGCCTGACTTTTGTGCAGCCTATGGATGCTCTAATCGCCATAGTCTCAAAACTAGAACCCGTGGGATCACCTTTCATTATGTAAGATATGACATTATGACTATAATTAGGATAATCATTAGTTACTTAGTGGATGTATGTACAATACAGGTCCTGATACACAGGAACAGCGGGTCTATGTGAGATAATAGTATTGCAAGATTGTTGTTTCAACCCGTTTGAAAATCGGTTGAAATGTTTGCAAGCTATGGTTATTTCAATAGTAGGCTACATGCACCATAGACATTCATGTTATGAGTGGGCGTGCTGCCTGTGGCAAGATGGCTGCCATGTGGCAACATTGGTCTCCATTGGCCAGCAGCGTGGGTGAGTCATCTAGCCTTTATATATGTCTATGGTTAGCGGTGGCTAGTTTAGATAAGGGGAGGGCCTGGATGGCTGGATGGTTATTTCCTGGTTTGTGGCCACATGTGGTTCCCTCCAGCCACACACTGAGGTTATAAAAGCCGAGGGGGTGATTAAGAAGCAGGAATAATGGCCTCCACAAAACCAGGAATGCGTTTAACTGCTACAGCGGCTCGGGAATCATTCTAAACCGGAACGCCACCGTTAATATCGGGAATTATTTCACTGCTCCGAAACAGGAGCACATTTACTGCAAATAAAGGCTTTAAACCTATAGGGTTGTGCTGTATGGGAGGGGGTTAGGGAACAAGGCATGAGAATGCATGAGAGGAACGGACAGTGGGTAGATGTATGATTTATGTGTGCAAGGCTCGGAGGACGACCTGGGGAGATTTAGCCGGGCTAAACCTGGGGCTCTGCTGACCTAACAAGCAGTTTTACATTGTTGGAATTTGGTGGATCCCTTTAAATCCAGGATTAGAGAGAGTCAAATGTAGGCTACTCACACGTTGACCTCTCTTCTCCTTCCTCTCTCTCTGGCACGGCACACACACACACACACACCATGGAGAGAGGTGGCAAGCGTTTCTGCTGCCTGTCCGCGTAGCACAGCCAACCCCCCCACCCCACCCTCCCCAAACCCCATCACTTTCCTCATTACAGCAGCTCCGTGGCTTTTTAGGGCTCTCCGCTTTATCTGGGATTTCCTATTTCCTAGGCTGCCACTTGACATGGTTCAACCAGCTGCCAGCAATCAGGCGGCAGAGAGGGCTGCAGAGAGGGCTGCAGGGGGGACGGCCCGGTCGGCCTCCAGGCTGCACCTTGATTTGAACACCGGCCCACCACAGCCACTGGTCCCACTGAGCCCCGGTAATTACAGCCTCCTAGCCCACATCACACACTGACCCAGCCTAATGGGGTGGGGGGGGGGGATGAGCAAGGGAGATAGTAAGGAGGGAGAAGGAGAGAGAGAGAGGAACAAAGAGAGAGGAACATAAAGAGAGAGGTAAAAGAGGGAAAGAGGGAATTGAATAAAAGGAGAATGAGAGTTTTCTGTTATTTTAACCATATACACTGTGTACCAGACCTCTCTCTGTATGTGGTTGAGTTTGTGTGTGTGTGTGTGTGTGTGTGTGTGTGTGTGTGTGTGTGTGTGTGTGTGTGTGTGTGTGTGTGTGTGTGTGTGTGTGTGTGTGTGTGTGTGTGTGTGTGTGTGTGTGCATGCATGCAGAGAATGTGTATGTATCTATCTACAGTACACACACACACACACAAACACACACACACTGCAGTGCATACTGTGAATTAATATGTTTGCTTCCAAGCACAACACACCTCTACATGTGTTTGAGTATGTGTGCAAGTGTGTGTGTGTGTGTGTGTGTTTGTTTGTGTATGTGTGCGAGCACACAAACGCGCGCGCGCGTGTGTGTGCATCTACAGTGTGTGCACACACACACTGCATGTGTGTGCATGTGTTTGTCTAATTGAGAGGTAAGCAAAAAAGTTGCCTTTAAAGTTGCCAATAAATATCCTGCCAGTAATGTTAAACACCTGCCCGTAAAGCCCAGAGGAATGCTAAATTAAACCAAGTTGCAGAGGCAGTCTCCTGTCTGGGCTTCACGTCAAGACAGCAGGATTTGTAATGGCTGTAACCAGGATTATGGAGTTCAAGCAGAATAGCCAGGAAGCAAGGTAAGAAAAACAACACGCATGGCAACAATGCTTTTCCTCACTGTTACGATATAAAACCACGTATGGGTTCTGCTGCAATACAATACACCAAATTATTGCTCCACACAATGACACAGCAGAAGCAATACCACAACTTCTTGCTTCAAAATCAATAGAAACAAATGATTAGACTATTTATTTGTACCATTGTAGCCGGGGTAGGGAATTAACATCAGCGATCGACCAAATGCTGGTAAATTCTATATTAGAGACTGGGCCCCTTAGCCAAATGGGGGACACTGGTGTTTTGGCACATAAGTGTTTGGCAGGGGGGCACTAGACCCCCCTTTTGGTAACAGATTTTCACCTGGCAATACTGGGGTGGAGGATGAGGAGGTGGTGGGTTGACCTGCATCACACAGGAGACAAGAGCAAATGGACCACTTGGAGAGATAGGCAGACTGTCATTGGATAATTGAAAGCGATGACATAAATAAGCTCAGTCTCTGGTAGAACTTGACTGACTGGCTATGTTCATATGCTCTATCGTGAAGGTTCTGAGGATTTCACAGCTAATAGTAATAATATTAATAATAATAATGACCAGTTGGTTTCTTGTCCCGGCAGTTCATAGTTGAGCGTAATTAAAGCCCTTCAAAGTGTGTCATGTAATATTAGTGGACACATGGGGGCTTTAAGGAGAGTGTTCCCAGAGTTCCCTGTGCATGTGTGAGCTAGATATAGTAGGACAGATGATTACAACAGCTCAAAACACGTCCCCCTGACCCTCTCACCCCTGTGGAACCCCCCCCCCCACACACACACACACACACACATACACACATGCTTGCACACACAAAAGCACAAAAAGACACTCATGACATGCACACACATTGACAAACACACACACACGCACACACACACACACACAGAGATACAGTGGCAGGGAAGGAAGAAGTTCTTGAACTTGTGGTGCTTTGGGACCCCCAGGGGAGGAGAGAGGAGCTGACCCCAGAGGCCTGAGACACTGCTGTTTGGCCCCATCTCTGGTTTCCATTCCCTGAACGCCTGACGCCTTCCCATGCTGCACCTGTTGAGGGCCAATAGACCCCCCGCCCGGACGCTTTCACCACAGAGAGAATATATGGCCCCGTTCACAGGCCCAGCCCGGCTAATTACTGATGGCCCCAGAGGCCAGGCCCGGGCCCGGGCGTTTAGCTACTGTTGCCACCCTTGGCCCCGGCTCAGCAGTCCCCTCTCGAGCCGGAACCGTCCGCCGCTCTGCCTGGGCCGCAGAGCCCTGACCCTGCGCTGAGCTTCGACACCCTGAGCCGCCACATCCAACCCGGAGATTAACCGCCCCTGTCTACACGCAACCATGAATAATAAAGCTATCACTCTAGACGGGCAGGCGGCAGCAGTGTGGGAGTCACATACACCCATAAGCCCTTAGTTTGCTGCACGCACATGTCGTATGTATACAGTAGCAGCGCCACTACTGTATGGCGCATGCATTATTTCACACGTATGGAGGAATGCATTGCTCCACATCTCACACATCACCAGTTAGAGAATTTATAATGATCCTTTTTTTTTTTTTACTTCATCAGATCTTTTACTAAGATGAGCTATTTGCCTACAGTGCAATATGTCTATGATAAAGTTATTACATGATCTAAATGTAATGAAGAATAATGGTCAAATAATTCACTATAATTTGTGGAATTTGAATCAACTTAGGACTTGAATCAACTTCCTGTTTCTCCACGTTCAAAAAATAAACATATGTTTTGGCAGGAGGTGATAACATGCATAATATAACTAATCGCATATTTAATTTCTTATTCGTTTTAATCTTCTTAACCAAAATCCCTCTCAGTTTGTTACAGTAGGATAATATTGTAAATGACGATTATAGTAGGCTAATGGGCCTAATTGTAAATTCCCAAAACACACATTAGTCTACCTAACGCTGGGGCGGTCACTAACAAACACCACGTGACGGCGGCACTTCCTCCGTGTCTGGACGCGCGGCGGGGGGTCCGCCCTGAGAGCATCCCTGGTAAGCGCGACAGAGACACGAACGGTTCGTTATAAATAGCAGTCTAACTTAAAGTGTATTTTTTAGAGTTATCCAGCAATCGAACGTTTATTAAACGCTTCGTTTTGATTAGATTTCAATCTTTAAACACTCTCGTTACCCAAATGCGCATTTACATCGACATGACGCATCCAAGGGGCAGTCAGTATAAGTTATAACCTGCCCCACACCGGCTGGTGTCCTCTCCTGCATCTGCCGTCATTCGTGCTTTTAAATCGGAATCTCAACCGGGTCCTACTACAGCCTACGACACTGATGAGAACGACACAAACACCACATCATAACACTAGTTTAGCCGCGGCTATGTAGCCTCTGCGCCACTGGCTCCAGAGGCAGGGAGAGTGGCATCACGTCAGAACTTAATGCATGAATGAAAGGCACGGCATTAAAAGCGCTCAGTCAGTAAGCGACTCACTTTGCCTCCAGTGTGTGTCTGTCTGTCTGTCTGTCTCTCCTGGCTGCAGCCCCCAGCGAGCATCACTTTGTGGTCCGGACCTGCCTCAGCAAAACAGGTTCTGGACATCCTAGACAGCACGTCCTGCGACATATTTTTTTTTAGTTTGGACCCGTTGATGTCACTTCCTGCATGGGTAATAGCCTACAAAAAGAGAAGCCAAAAATATATACATGTAATCAAATAACTGAGGGGGATTTTTTTCGAGGTCATTCAGCGGGGTGAGTTCACAAGGTCACACAGAAGCACATTACACCAGTGAGAAATACGTTGTCCTGGCAGTTGTGAATATTTAAAGTGATATTCATCATCCCATCCCGTCGTTTCTGTTAGACCTGCGCATTATACTCCTATAGGCTCATCCTATCCCCACCTGATACGCAGGCGAGTTTCATCCGGGCACCCTTTACGTCCCAAGGTGTTATGTGAAGATGGAAACGGCATCATTGCCTACTGTTTTGCCCCCAAGTTATAAATATTTAGGCAGCCAAATAACTTTAAAGGACTAGTTTATAATGATGACAACACACACTCTTTTAAATCGGTGCACACTCATTGTTGTGATGTAAGTAATCCTACAATTGTGCAGTGAAAAAACACCTAAAAATGGATTGTCAACGTACAGCGGCGGTTTAGTGTGCTCTGATATTATGTGTAGAATGGTCTGGTCTGGGTAATTCTGCAGAAGCAGCCACCTTTGAACTCTGAGCCTCTTCTCATAACCTGGAGAACTCTGAGCCTCTTCTCATAACCTGGAGAACTCTGAGCCTCTTCTCATAACCTGGAGAACTCTGAGCCTCTTCTCATAACCTGGAGAAGTCTCCCTGGGTTCTGAACTCTGAGCCTCTTCTCATAACCTGGACATGTCTCCCTGGGCTCTGACACACATTGACGATAACTTGGAAGTGTCATAATGAGGGCACAGACGTCTCTCCCCGGGGTGCGCGGAGGAGACGGATTGCTCTGTCTGATGAAGGGACTGCGGTAGACGTCTTCTGGGGAGAGACGGGCCGGGTGATGGAGGTTGGTTTGGGGAGAGGACTCCTGCGAGGAGCCCTATCCTCTTTCCTAACCTAGGACTCTCCTCTTTACCTTTGAACCCCGGCGCCCAGCGGCCCATCTCTGATCTACAGACGGAGTCCTCTTACCCCCGTCCCCGCGCGGGCCCCCGTGATAGATGACCATCAGCATGCCAATACTGCACAATATTTCAATTTCCTGCCCGGGCCCGAGTTATTCAAGGGGTTGAATGGAGTTCAGAGACTCAGTGTGGTGCCTGCAGCCCCACCGCCAGCCCCCCAGCCCCACACTGGAGACACAAGACCCAAACATGGAGCTGAGAACATTCCAGAATCCGGGCCCTCTCCGCGTCAGCAAAACAGCCCCTGCCTCGTCCGCCATCCTGCAGCCCACAGACAATAGCCCACTGCCGTGAGTACAACCTGCTAACACACAATAGATTAGTCACTCTTGGGCAAAATAAATGTCTCTCAATGTGTATGTGCATACAGTAAGTCACACCTTACTATTCACACCGCAAGGATTTATCACTTGTGCGTAGGAAAACAAAGTTGTTTGAGTCACAGGATTACCAATAAGCTTTGAACCTGATTGTGCAACGTTTATAACCCAGAGTGGGTCTGGGCTGTTGCCTGATTTATGGCTCATTTTGGGTGTGAAGATAACACCATTAAAAGTTAGTGGGAAGATTCAGCGTGTAGGTATTAACTAGTTTTTTCAGTGCTGCCTTCAGTTATACCCTCCTCCCGTTATTTAGAGTGTATACCTCCTCTACGGTACCTGAAGTAAGGTTATTTAGAGTGTTTTGATTGATTGATTGAAAATTATATTAACAGATTGCAGAATGGGTACAATACAGTACAGCTCAATACACACAATTGTTAAGGGGATGCAGACCAGAGAAAGGCTTTCGTCTTGTTTACATCAGGGTCCCCCATTTTCAATTCATCATCCATTTTCAATTCATCATAACATATATGACATACATGACATACAGATAGACAGTACTGCTACATCTAAATCTATACATTTATGACATACCAGATTTACAAATACAGTACTGTTTGTGATACAAAAAGAGTTTAAAAAAGAGAGTATACCGTATACATTTGACGAAGAAACTGTACATAGGTGGGGTGGGGTGGGGGGGAACTGTACATAGGAGGTGGTTGGGTGGGGGGGGGGGGGGGGTAGGCGGGGGGGGGGGGGGGGTAACTACATTGGATTATCGACGAAACCTTACTTGGTCCCAAGAAGAGGGTCTCGTGTATTATTGGGTTAGGAGGACATGTACAGGGGCCAGTTTCGAATTGCAGTCTCCCGTAGGTGCTCCTTAAGAGTGGTTTTAAAAGTGGGTAGTGATTCACATTCCTTTACATCTGTGGGTAGGGCGTTCCACATTGATGTGGCATAATTGCGAAATGTGTTTAGTCCCTTGTTTGAGCCGAATCTGGGATTAACATGATTTGTGGAGCTCCCTCTGGTGTTGTGGTCGTGGTATTCACTGACCTTTGGGAAGTATTTTGACATGTACATGGGTACCTGAGTGGTGTAGTGTATCTTGTAGACCAGGCCCATTGCAAGTTGCTGTACTCTGTCGTCTACTCTAAGCCATCCTAGGTTGTCAAAGTGGGCAGGGCATAAAAAAATATATTGCTTGTTTCCTGTTGGTTGTCAATTAAGGCCATGGGTAGGTAGGGAATTTATTTAATACATTTTTTTATTTTATTCTTTCCCACGGCGACTATGGATAGGGAATTTCTTTATTTAATTAAAATGTTCACAACAACATGGATGCATGTACTCTGCCAGCATGTTTAATATCCATAATACTAAAGGTTTGACTAAGATTTTTATGAAACTTTATTGTAAAAAAAAAAAAAAAAAAAAATTATTATTATTATTATTATTTGTTTTTTTGAACTCATAAAATAAATTGGGTTGCACCTAAATCGGCAGGGTCGGTCGGCAACCGGAAACAAACCATTTTTTCTTTTAGGCCCAGGGGTGAGGTGGGTTCTAGGAGTAAGGTCAAGTAGTAGTCTGACCAGTTTGTTTTGTGATGTTTGTAATTTTGTTTTTAGCGCCTTTGAGGTGCTTTGGTACCATGAGGTGCAAGCATAGTCGTAGTACCCTTGAATGAGTGCTCCTGCCAGAGTCTTCAGGGTATTCTTGTTTACCAGAGAGGAGATCCGGTACAAGAATCTAGTTAGTTGGTTGACTTTTTTTTATTACATTGGATGCCATTTTGTCACAGGACAGATTAGCCTCTAGGATGGAACCTAGGTACATGTAATTTCATCTTTCCTTGTGACAATATTGTCACCCACTGTAACTGAGAAGCCGTCGGCCTTGCTGAGTTTGTTATTTGAACCGAAGAGAATGGACTCTGTTTTAACCAGGTGTATACCTCCTCTACCTGAAGTAAGGTTATTTAGAGTGTTTACCTCCTCTACTGAAGTAAGGTTATTTAGAGTGTTTACCTCCTCTACTGAAGTAAGGTTATTTAGAGTGTATACCTCCTCTACTGAAGTAAGGTTATTTAGAGTGTATACCTCCTCTACTGAAGTAAGGTTATTTAGAGTGTTTACCTCCTCTGCTGAAGTAAGGTTATTTAGAGTGTTTACCTCCTCTACTGAAGTAAGGTTATTTAGAGTGTATACCTCCTCTACTGAAGTAAGGTTATTTAGAGTGTATACCTCATCTACTGAAGTAAGGTTATTTAGAGTGTTTACCTCCTCTGCTGAAGTAAGGTTATTTAGAGTGTTTACCTCCTCTACTGAAGTAAGGTTATTTAGAGTGTATACCTCCTCTACTGAAGTAAGGTTATTTAGAGTGTATACCTCCTCTACTGAAGTAAGGTTATTTAGAGTGTTTACCTCCTCTACTGAAGTAAGGTTATTTAGAGTGTTTACCTCCTCTACTGAAGTAAGGTTATTTAGAGTGTTTACCCTCCTCCACCTGAAGTAAGGTTATTTAGAGTGTTTACCTCCTCTACTGAAGTAAGGTTATTTAGAGTGTTTACCTCCTCTACTGAAGTAAGGTTATTTAGAGTGTTTACCTCCTCTACTGAAGTAAGGTTATTTAGAGTGTTTACCTCCTCTACTGAAGTAAGGTTATTTGGAGTGTTTACCTCCTTTACTGAAGTAAGGTTATTTAGAGTGTTTACCTCCTCTACTGAAGTAAGGTTATTTGGAGTGTTTACCTCCTCCACCTGAAGTAAGGTTATTTAGAGTGTTTACCTCCTCCACCTGAAGTAAGGTTATTTAGAGTGTTTACCTCCTCTACTGAAGTAAGGTTATTTAGAGTGTTTACCTCCTCTACTGAAGTAAGGTTATTTAGAGTGTTTACCTCCTCTACTGAAGTAAGGTTATTTAGAGTGTTTACCTCCTCCACCTGAAGTAAGGTTATTTAGAGTGTGTATACCTCCTCTACTGAAGTAAGGTTATTTAGAGTGTGTACCTCCTCTACTGAAGTAAGGTTATTTAGAGTGTTTACCTCCTCTATTGAAGTAAGGTTATTTAGAGTGTATACCTCCTCTACTGAAGTAAGGTTATTTAGAGTGTTTACCTCCTCTATTGAAGTAAGGTTATTTAGAGTGTATACCTCCTCTACTGAAGTAAGGTTATTTAGAGTGTGTACCTCCTCTACTGAAGTAAGGTTATTTAGAGTGTTTACCTCCTCTATTGAAGTAAGGTTATTTAGAGTGTGTATATTTTCCAGGTCTCTGATTTGCAGTCTGGTTTGTTTCATTATGACACATTCAAGTAGGTACTAGTAGCCAATTTTGTGAAAATCTTCTTTTTATTAGATTTTTTCCCCTCTTCTGCTAAAATCTGTCAATATCCATAATCAATCATATATAAGCTGTGTTTCTAATATAAGATCCTCATTTACAAACACCTTAATTAGCAGAAAGGCTAATACTCTACTTTTATCTTGGGAATAGCATGCAAATAATTTCTGTTTTATCTCTGCGACTGGATGCACACGCTGTAGCAAATATTCTGGAGGAAGACGAGGGAAAAAAAGATGTTAAAAACACAAGCAAGAATGAAGCCGTGGATCAAGTTTGACATTATTATCTGGGTCAGTTATATTTGTATTCCACGCTGGTTCAACCAAACGGGATTATGTACATTCACATCAATGAGACTAAAGCAGGCAAATATCCAGTATGTGTAGGACTGGGTGTGCATGCATGCATGTGTGACTGTACATGTGAGAGTGGGCTGTAGTGGCTTGTTATTGGACATGGCCGTAGTGTGGCTCTCTTTTCAAGGGCTGCGATTGGCTGGAGTGAGCCATGGGGGGTGGGGGGTGCTAGTGGCTGGCAGGAGGGGATGCTGGGAGAGGCAGGCAGTGCGACCTAGTGGTGGGAGACAGGGGTTGTAGTGGAGTGGTGTCTGCAACGTGCATCACACGTGAACGCACCCACTTATTATACACGCAAGTATATAACCTCTTCTCTCTCTCTCTCTCTCTCTCTCTCTCTCTCTCTCTCTCTCTCTCTCTCTCTCTCTCTCTCTCTCTCTCTCTCTCTCTCTCTCTCTCCCTCTCTCTCTCTGTCACACAAACATGTATTCTCTTTCTCTCTTCTGTCACACACACACACATGCACAAAATAATACACACCAGATGTGATGGTGTCACATGTTTATCTCACAGCAGCATGCGCTGCAAACCTCCAACCCAAGTGTTTGATGTGATTGTTCAATATCTGCTGTTCTAGGTGTAAAAATAACATGCCACAAAAACTCATCCTCCACACACACACACACACACACGCGCACACACACACACACACACACACACACACACACACACACACACACACACACACACACACAGACACAGGCACACACACACACACACATAATATACAGACAGAAACATTACGCACACACACATGCACACGCATAGACACATGCACGCACAGACACACACACAGACACATGCATGCACAGACACACGCACACACTGGGGCTGAGCCCAAACGTTCGAACCTTCGGACCTTCGTTCGTTACGTTGGCATTCGAATCTTAATTAATGGGTTGGAACCTCCGTTTTTTTTTTTTTTTTTACACAAAAAATATATATCAGAATGTGATATATATCAGAATATCACAGTATTATGTTGTGTTTACAATAATTCGAAAGTCACACGCGAACACAAACACAACAACACAGTCTAGTGTTGGGGAGGGGTCACCGTCATACATTATCAGGAAATGAATCATGCAAAAAAGAGATTTGAGTGACTCACACTCACCCGTCTTATTTCATAATACAACGTTTCCAAATGGACGTTTGGATTAAACCAAGTGTATGCAGTGATGCTGAACTTAAGAATTACTACATTTACATTTACATTTAGTCATTTAGCTGACGCTTTTATCCAAAGCGACTTACAAGTTCTGTACGACAAGTCATCAGGAAGGGCACAACTCTATCAGCTGAGTAACAATGTTCATCAAAGTGTTGAGTGCTACAGCAACTATCATTACACCTGGGCAAAACAGAGTCCATTCTCTTCGGTTCAAATAACAAACTCAGCAAGACCGACGGCTTCTCAGTTACAGTGGGTGACAATATTGTCACAAGGAAAGATGAAATTACCTACCTGGGTGCCATCCTAGAGGCTAATCTTTCCTGTGACAAAATGGCATCCAATGTAATAAAAAAAAGTCAACCAACGAACTCGATTCTTGTACCGGATCTCCTCTCTGGTAAACAAGAATACCCTGAAGACTCTGGCAGGAGCACTCATTCAAGGGTACTACGACTATGCTTGCACCTCATGGTAGGGGTGGACGGTATAAACGGTATACGGTATAAACGGTATGAATTTGCTCTACGGTATGGATTTTGACTATACCGTGTAACCGGTAGTGCAGCTCTAAAATAGCAATGACGTCATGTAACCACAGCGCGACTATTTCACTCGCATTTGCCCCTAAAAATAGATAGAATTAGTCATAGATAATAGATATGTGCGAACTGGAAAAAGTTATTTAGGAGGCTTCGCGCAGTGGGCGTGCCAGCCCCTACCGCACGCATGTAAACACGGGTCTAGTAGTCTAGTGGGACGGGACACGGGAGCTGTCGGGAGGACGGCGGCGTCTCCCTGAGCTAACGTTAGCTTAGCTACCGTTACAAAATGACCCAGTCAACTATTCACTTTTAGTTTAATACATGATGAGGCATTGTCTAACCGAACGGTATCTAGTCGGCCAGCTACCGATAGCTCCTGACATCAACAAACGCTCCACAAAGTCTAATAGAGACGTGTGTGCTACCTGTTAGCTGTTAGCTCACGTTAACGCAAGTTAGTTCACCGTTCAAAACGAAATGTCCCATTGAACTAAATAATTCACTGAGGCGTTGTATTAACGTTATATATCCGGCTAGCAGTAGCTACAGATAGCTCCTGATATCAATGTCTTATAACACTGATTCGATGCGTATTCGAGCTGAGGGCTTGCTAACGTTATACCAATACAATAGGGTCCAGGTGCAGCGCCGGAGAATCCTGGCCGTAGCTCTGCTCGAGGCTACTCGAGTATAGGTCCAGGTGCAGCTCCGGAGAATCCTGGCCGTAGCTGGAGGCTACTAGAGTACACACAGACAGTGGAGCTTGTTGTGTGGTGGCGATGTCTCGCAGATAATACAAGTATAAAATAATATATATATTTTATAAAAAAAAAAAATTATATAAAAAAAATGATCAAAAACGATGATACCGTGATATATACCGTTACCGTCTATGCTTCAAATTATACCGTGATATAAATTTTAGATCATACCGTCCACCCCTACCTCATGGTACCAAAGCACCTCAAAGGCACTAAAAACAAAATTACAAACATCTCAAAACAAACTGGTCAGACTACTGCTTGACCTGACTCCTAGAACCCACCTCACCCCTGCCCACTTTGACAACCTAGGATGGCTTAGAGTAGACGACAGAATACAGCAACTTGCAATGGGCCTGGTCTACAAGATACACTACACGACCAAGGTACCCATTGAGAGAAAATGGTGGTTTTTCAATGTATGTGATGTATAGATTGGGGAGAGATGACAGCTAAAATGGTAAAACAACGAAATGTGCATGGAAGCAGGAGACGGTGATAGAACGGTGGTGGAACCAGTGGTTTCACAGGCACAGGCCGCGTCAGCGAGGGTTTTGTTATGAATTCCTTAGAGGAACATCTGAGATTAGAGTGTACTGTCTCCCAGGACAGGAGGGAGAGAGGTTCATCTTAATGAAACGTGAGTTTATTAGTGTTAAAGGTTATTCAGTTGTCATGACAACACGTCGCATGACAACCAGAAGGCGGGGCCGTCGTTGCGACGACGAACATCTATAAGTCGGACGGTGTTTCCGGGTGTAAGGCAGACTAGAATCTGACCGAGAGCGAGTAGGACTGAGATCACACAGAGGACCTTCTCTCCTCTCATCACGAGAGAGGGGGGGGGGGGGGGGGGGGAGGAAGAATGCCACGACATCAGTAGCTTCGGCTACCACGAGGATGGTCTTAGGCTAACGAACAGGCCTGAACACTATTGGACTGAATCACAAAAGGACAATCTGAACACACCGAAAGATCATTAGAATAGACTCTTCAAGGACGATACAATTTGATAACATCTGATAACATCTGATTATGAGGTTTCTGTTTAGAGAAATAAAACAACGCTTTTCCTCACAAGGTATCTCACGTTGTCGAAGTGTCGAATTCTTACGGAAGTGGAGGAGTATTATGGTTTATGGATTGCACTAATGGGGGAAGATAAGGATCTTATCTACCAGTATCGGAGACGTCAGGACCATTAAAAGTACACAACGCAGAGGAATTGGATGGAGAGCCAAACAGACGAAGACGTGATACTGGCCAGTTTGATCAGAATCTTACAGTTGGTGCCGTGACCCGGATTTGCAAGAGATTAAAACAACGGGAACAGTTGGTTGTTGTTGGTTGTTGATGACAGCCGGATTTGCAAGAGATAAGAACAACGGATAAAGACTTTGTCAATAATGGGGCGACAGTGGACAACAGTCATCAATGTGTGGGAGAATCATGATCGAAGCAAGGCCGGCCAGCCCTGGGAGAGCGGCGAGTCGAGCGGTCAGGAGGCGAACCAGCGCTGTAGGGGAAACAGCGCTCCGATCAAAAATGTGAGTTCACTGTGCACACGGTTGTTTTGATTTTAAGCCAAATAAAAACGAACAGATAGTGAATCCGTAAACGTAAACATTTCTAGTTTGACACAGAGAGAGAATGCCAGCTGTAATAATATGAGCAGAGAGCCATGGTGAAAATCGAGGGTGTTATCTACAGAGAATGAAAAGCAAATGAGGCAGGCTGCACAGTTTTGGTTTAAGGAGGGTAAATGCGAGATGAGGAAAGGGGGGGGGGGGCGCTTGAATCAGATCGAAAAATTGTTATGGCGGGACTGTTTTCATAACAGAAGGAAAGTCGAAAGGAGATTGTACCAGTGTGTATTATGTCCGATCAGGCAAGAGTATTAGTCTGAGAAAGCGTCCCCTGATAATGGATAGGAAAGAGAGGAAAACAGCAGTGTTTTTAGGCCTTGGAAGGAGGGGCAGCGTTCGTTTTGTTTGTGAGAGAGTAGCCATTTGCACCGAGTCAAAATGGCCGCAGAGCCACGAGGGGTTTAGAATCAGGAAGTGACACGTCACCTACAATCCTCTAGACTGAGTTTTGGCCGCCATCTAGGGGGGCAGTGGGATAATACAGGCAAATGGAGGAGTAGGTCGCCACCTAGTGGCGGAGGGGGGGGGGGGGGTAGTGCTGGGGAGTTTCCATTACCCATAGGGGAATATTTAGAGTTTAATTCAATTAAGGAGTTTAATTGCGGAGGGGGGGGGGGGGGGTAGTGCTGGGGAGTTTCCATTACCCATAGGGGAATATTTAGAGTTTAATTCAATTAAGGAGTTTAATTGCGGAGGGGGGGGGGGGGTAGTGCTGGACAGTTTCCATTACCCATAGGCGAATATGTAGAGTTTAAGTTAATTAAGGAGTTGAATTTTTTCAAAATTACCAACTGCTTGTGTGTATACACGGTGGTGTATGTGAGAACTTTGTAAAGGAACTCAAAGTGTGGTATATAGAGCGACGGGACAGCTCCAGGGCGACGGTAGACAGCCCCGTAGGGTATATAGAGCGACGTGACAGCTCCAGGGCGACGGTAGACAGCCCCGTAGGGTATAGAGCGACGGTGACAGCTCCAGGGCGATGGTAGACAGCCCCGTAGGGTATAGAGCGACGGTGACAGCTCCAGGGCGACGGTAGACAGCCCCGTAGGGTATAGAGCAACGGTGACAGCTCCAGGGCGACGGTAGACAGCCCCGTAGGGTATAGGGCGACGGACAGCTCTGTTGTATGTTAGATGATAGTACGAGTACGTATGTGAGTTAGGAGCAGGGAACCAACCTGCTCTGTTGTATGTTAGAGCGATGCAAATAGTTTTGGGCACTGATTCTGGGTTTTTTGGTTGTTGCACTGTTTTTGGGTTATCACAAAGAGGCGGGAAGAGGGTCCGTGCGTGAGGATACCAAGTGCGTGGGATGCCAAAAGATAGGGGGACAGGGCTTATGTTGTGTGCTCGGTTGTATGTTATTATCATAATAATAAGATCGATATACAGGTTAATTAAATAAGTTTAATTATTAATTGATTAAATAAGAATTGCACAGAAAGATGGTGCAGTTATTTGAATGGGTTAATTATTGAATAAAGAGGGAGTTTGAATTCCAGTGGGGCCTTCTCACACCTAATAAATAGGCAGAGTCTTGAGGGGACACGTCACCAGAAAGAACTGGCGCGCGCTGGGGGTCACCCGTGGGACAAACGTAGAGCGCCGAGTGGGTATCGTTTAGCTGCTGGTGTCACGCCGGAAGACAACAAAACAGGGAACAGCCCTGTAGGATTAGATATGGGTGTTGAGAAGGTGGGGGACTAATAGAGAACAAATAGCGCCATGGGCTGTAGGACACTCACACCGTCCAACAGTCTGAAAGGGCGTGGCCATGGCAGGGGCTTGCAGAGGAAAAAAAATATATAGAGAACGAGCTGCAGGCCCAAAGCCACGGTAGACTAATAGAAAACACAGGGTCGAGTGTACAGAAAGACTGCCGGTGTTGTGTTTCTGCTTTCAAGGGGGGAATGACACCGACAGCGATGGAGATGGCCAGGAGACAGACTGGAGGAGGAGGAAGCCGCAGGGGCCAGGCACGGCAGCCTGGTACACAGATCGTCCACGACGAGAGAGAGGGCCGACGGCGGTGGAGATGAGCCTCAACCAAGATGACCGACGGGGCGGAGATGACCGACGGGGCGGAGACGGCCGACGAGGCGGAGTCCAGCGGTCGCAGGCGGTGTTTGCCCAGGGGAGAACGAGGCAGACATTGGAGGGGGTTTCCCTGCGGAGACGCTGTTTAGAGAGCGTTTTGAAACAACAGAGCACGGGCGGTGAATCATGAACAAACAGGGACTTCCTTTCAGAGTCAATCAGGAGATCGAGAGACGAGACAACAGCGAGAAGTCCTGTGTTCATTGATTAGGAGTATGAGATATAAATGGAGGATTCATATATAAGATATATGTATAGAAGGATATATATATATATAGAAGGTAGAACAACAGGATATAATTATTGGGAGCAGACAGGGGGGCTCCAATGGTTATGAGTCGTTGGATGTTGTTGGTTTTGGTGGTCGGTTTCGGTTCCCTTTGTGCACGAAGGGGGGCGCAAACAGACATCAGGCAGCAGGATCACTGGGTTGACCGTGGGCCGTCTTCGTTTCTTGTGCACGAGAGACGAGGTTGGTTTGCTTCAACCACAGGCTATTTTTGGCATAATTAATTAAAAAACCAAATAATGATTTATGATTCTGAAGGGGTGATAAGAATCAAGGGGGGATTGAGAGAAAATGGTGGTTTTTCAATGTATGTGATGTATAGATTGGGGAGAGATGACAGCTAAAATGGTAAAACAACGAAATGTGCATGGAAGCAGGAGACGGTGATAGAACGGTGGTGGAACCAGTGGTTTCACAGGCACAGGCCGCGTCAGCGAGGGTTTTGTTATGAATTCCTTAGAGGAACATCTGAGATTAGAGTGTACTGTCTCCCAGGACAGGAGGGAGAGAGGTTCATCTTAATGAAACGTGAGTTTATTAGTGTTAAAGGTTATTCAGTTGTCATGACAACACGTCGCATGACAACCAGAAGGCGGGGCCGTCGTTGCGACGACGAACATCTATAAGTCGGACGGTGTTTCCGGGTGTAAGGCAGACTAGAATCTGACCGAGAGCGAGTAGGACTGAGATCACACAGAGGACCTTCTCTCCTCTCATCACGAGAGAGGGGGGGGGGGGGGGGGGAGGAAGAATGCCACGACATCAGTAGCTTCGGCTACCACGAGGATGGTCTTAGGCTAACGAACAGGCCTGAACACTATTGGACTGAATCACAAAAGGACAATCTGAACACACCGAAAGATCATTAGAATAGACTCTTCAAGGACGATACAATTTGATAACATCTGATAACATCTGATTATGAGGTTTCTGTTTAGAGAAATAAAACAACGCTTTTCCTCACAAGGTATCTCACGTTGTCGAAGTGTCGAATTCTTACGGAAGTGGAGGAGTATTATGGTTTATGGATTGCACTAATGGGGGAAGATAAGGATCTTATCTACCAGTATCGGAGACGTCAGGACCATTAAAAGTACACAACGCAGAGGAATTGGATGGAGAGCCAAACAGACGAAGACGTGATACTGGCCAGTTTGATCAGAATCTTACACCATGTACATGTCAAAATACTTCCCAAAGGTCAGTGAATACCACGATCACAACACCAGAGGGCGCTCCACAAATCATGTTAAACCCAGATTCGGCTCAAACAAGGGACTAAACACGTTTCGCAATTATGCCACATCAATGTGGAACGCCCTACCCAAAGCTGTAAAGGAATGTGAATCACTACCCACTTTCAAAAACACTCTCAAAGAACACCTACGGGAGACTGCAATTCGAAACTGGCCCCTACAAATGTCCTAACCCAACCCCCTCCAATGTACAGTAAATGACCAAGTATGGCTTTGTCAATATTCCAATGTACAGTGTACTGTACTGTACTCATTCTGCAATCTGTTAATAAAGTTTTCAATCAATCAACAGTGTAGGTTAGTTTATTAGGACAAGTGCATGACAGTAAGGTTAGTTAGGGTTAGATATATATATATATATATATATATATATATATATATATATATATATATATATATATATATATATATATATATATATATATATATATATATTTTTTTAGATAATGGTTGAACAAGTGCATCTTTAGTCGACTGCGAAAGATTGGACGGGTTTCGGCTGTCCTAACTGGGGTGGGTACTGGGTAGTTCATTCCATGTGAGGCAAGGACTGAGAAAAGGCATGTTCTCCTTGATGACCCTCCCGGAGCTCGGATAGGAGTGGATCTGAGACGGCCAGAAGATGTAGAGCGGAGGGGTCTTGAGGGTGTGTAGTTAGAGACCATTGGCCGGAGGTAGGCGGGAGCGGTTCCCTTTGCCGCACGGTATACCAGGTCAAGGGCCTTGAAGCGGATTTGTGCAGCAATGGGGAGCTAGTGCAGGTCCCTAAGAACTTAGAAGTGGGGTGACATGGGCCGACTTCGGTAGGTTTGAAATCAGGCGCGCCGCTGCGTTCTGAATGAGTTGAATAGGCTTGGTGGCAGTGGCCGAGAGGCCAGCAAGCAGTGTGTTGCAGTAGTCGAGGCGGGAGGTGACTGTTGATTCTTAATAACCGCAGCAATATGCGCATATGCACTATATTTACATTTACATTTTGTCATTTAGCTGATGCTTTTATCCAAAGCGATTTACAAGTTTTGTACAACAAGACAGCAGGAAGGGTACAACTCCATCAGCGCTACGTTATATGCGTAAATGTGCGCTATGTGCCTAAAGTCAAGACTCAACAGTACTGAACCAGAACAATTTAGGAGCACATTTTTTGCATGATTAAAAATGATGGTTCGAACGTCCGTTCGAAAAACCCTGGCGAAGTTCGAATCCCAAAAACAGGCTTCGGGGACAGCTCTAGCACACACACACACACACACACACACACACACGCACACATATACAGACATAAACATGTACGCACACACACATGCACATACACAGACACATGCATGCACAGACACACACACAGACACATGCACGCACAGACAGACACACACACGCACACAGACACACATGCACACACAGACAGACACATTTACGCACACACACATGCACACACACCATTGTGACCAGGATTGTACTGGTTTTATCAGCCAGCACCCCCCCCCCCCCCCCCCACCACCAACTACCTCCCCCCAGCCCCCTGCCACAGCCAAGCTTGGCTACTAATAATCTCTCCGTGCTGGTGGCAACTTCACAGTCAGTAGGTTCTGAGTGGCTGTTCAGCCTTCAGAAAAGAAACTGCAAGGTGAGACTGCCTCTGGCCACCGGACGACCTGGTGTAACGGTCCACCCCCATACACAGTTTAAAGATGCACCAAGTGAGAGTTTTAAACATTTAGAATGAGAATCGTGTAGACGTGATTGCACATAGTTTACAAAACATATTTACTATAAACGTAATTGTTGGGAGTTATTAAATTTTTTGTCATAATACATCAACACACACAATAATTTGTAGGCACTGTGAACCAAACGTAAGCCTAGAAGATACTTCTTTGAGTAGTAGTAGTTAATGTGTCTGTAAGCTACATTGTGGGCTTTGCAGTGAAGCGGAAACTTTTTTAGCTTCAAACACAGGAACAGTTGTTTATTCAATTGTGAAAATAATACCATAGAATTACTTTCTCTCCTCTTTGAGTTTTTCCAAAACTGCAAAATGCTACTTTAAAGCTGCACTATGGGAGATTGGCAGCGAAAAACCAAAGAAGTAATTTCTTCAAGCAAAGTAAATTTAAAACACTGTTCTACAGTGCTCTATAAATGAGACCATAGCCTTTTACTAATGTTGTGGATGAATGGAATATTGACCGCATAGACTCAACCACCGATGTACAGGTTTAATTGACTTATCGGTACATGGTTGAGTCTACATGGTCTTCATTTTAAATGATCTAAAATCTCACTCAGTACATCTTTTGTCAGACTGACAGGTGAGCAGTGACAGTTGACCACTTCCAGCCAGCCCCCCACCCAGTCAGCATTCATGTGTCCTGCTGGGATTACACCCCCCCCCCCCCCCCCCCTCTCTCATTCCAGATGTGTTTTTGGAGAGATTGGGGGAACGGCAGGAGGACTGTTGCAGAATAGGGGGATGGGGGTGGAAGAGAGAGAGAGGGAGGGGGGGGGGTTCGAGGACAGAGAGGGGGACAGTGTGTAGAGACAGACCCTACAGCAGGGTTTAGTAAGGTCCCAGTTCTAACACAGGCAACAGCCCCGTTTTCCTGGGAGGGGAGGGGATTAATAATGAATTACCCCCCCCCCCCCCCTTACCCCCAACCCCCCCTCTTCTAAAAAAGATATTCATGCATGTTAATTCATCCATTATTTATTGTGAGCATCCAGGCTGGCTAGTGACGGCCACATGCGAGAGAGTGGAGGGAAGAGATGGTTGGTGGGGGGGGGGGGGGCGTTCCCCGGATGAAACTGGAGGGCACATCCGCCCATTGTGGCTGAGGCTGGGTGGAGACTGGGAGGAGGGGGGGGGGGGGGGGGGCTGAGGGGGCTTCTCTGCCAGACAGGCAGCCAGTGCATTGGGGGTGGGCCACTGAGTGCTACGGGGGGAGGGGTGGATTAAACAAATAAATACATGATAAGAAATAATCATGGCAGGGCGGTAGACAAAGAGGCTAAGGGGGTAAGCAGGGGGTTGAAGGGGGGTTCTCTAAATCAGACTGGATTTACTGTCTGGGACGGTCCGTTCTTCGCTAAAATAATGTGCGGGTCACGACAACATTTTGCGTCCGGTCGTTTGATTGGTCCACAGGGTTTGTTCATTCACAGGCATGATACTGATGGAAGCGTTAAGTAAAGCTCGTCTGGTTTGCGGCGGAACCACGTCGGGACGGATAAAAATAACTGAGTTCTGCCGGTGTTTTTAATGTGCCGTCTGGCATGCGGTGTATCAGGTGTTACTTGGCAGCCTTTTGAGGCCCGCGCCGAACCACTGGAGGCGATGCGCCGAAGGCAATCGAAACGTGTCGACCAGAGACGGAGAAGGAATATGATAAACGTGACCGGAATTCACCCCCAGACATCTCCAGAGTCTGTCTTTTTAACGGGAAGGCAGGGATAGAGACGGATCAGAGGTGAGAGACAGGAGGGAGGGTGAGAAGAGCCTGGATGCCAGGTATGCAGCCATGCGGAGGAGAGGGAGCGAGGGAGAGCAGAGTGATAAGATAAAAGCGAGACGTGCCTGTTGCCCCCACTGATCTTCATATTAGCATAGATACCGAGTCATCAGTGGGGTTGGGGGGGGGGGCACACCACAACACACCCATGCTCATCTCCATAGATACAGTATCACAGGGGCCACTGACTTATCTTTCCCAAAATGTCTCCAGTATGTGGCATTTAACCAACATCAGCCTTAACGTTTCTGTGAACCACATTAACACGTCATCATCCCTGACACTGTACCGATTGACCCCAAAAAAACGGGGGAAGTGGGACACGCTCCCTTAAGCCTCAGTGCTGGTTGATCTGAAGCCTGGTCTGCATGTCAGCTGCCCACACAGGGGACAGCCTATTTTCACACCCTTCCGCCCCAGGGGCTGTGGTTAAATATCACAGAAATTATTATTATTATCTTTAATATATATATTTAATATATTTATTATAGAGAGAGAGAGACATTTAGTCATTTAGCTGCCGCTTTTATCCAAAGCGACTTACAAGTTATGTACGACAAGTCGAGAGAGAGAGAGAGAGAGAGAGAGAGAGAGAGAGAGAGAGAGAGAGAGAGAGAGAGAGAGAGAGAGAGAGAGAGAGAGAGAGGGAGAGAGAGAGGGGTTTTGTCCTTGTTGCTACTCGCGTGAATATACACATCTGGTTGGTTACGTGGCAATATCTGGAGTAAGAGGTTATCAGTGTGGCTTTGTGTCCCAATGGGATTGGCCTCCCTCTTCCCAGTAAGCACTGGCATGACAGAAAAGAGACCCCATTTTGCAGAGTCTACCGTGAAAGGACAGGACATCCCATTAGCACGCAAATAAGAACGGTGTCAGATTCATGAATGGATCAGATTTGGATTCTAAACCGGCCACTGCTGTACCGAAACACGGCCTGTGCGCCACGAGCAGCCAGATACCCACCTATGGAGGCCGTGCAACACTCTTCGTGTGCAGCAGCCGCCAGATACCCACCTATGGAGGCCGTGCAACACTCTTTGTGTGCAGCAGCCGCCAGATACCCACCTATGGAGACCGCGCAACGCGCTTCCCGACCTCCCAGAAGGGGAAGTCAGCATTATGCAAACATTGCAACCTTTGTTCCCCCAACAAACACAAGGTGAAGCACTTAACATAATTTTTAATACCCGGACGTCGACCACATGCAGGAAAATCCATAAACGTTGGAATGATGTCAAACAACATTGTGAGGTTTTGACAGTTTTAATTTTCCACTGTTCAAAGTGAAAACGGCTCCTGCTACATTTCCTGCACACACACACACCCCCCCCCCCCCCCCCCCCTCCTGTGATTTTTATGACAAATACAACAGCAGCTTAATTATACATGTGACCACCACTGTAAACGTTGTGCCATTAACTACCATCTTGTTAACATGGAGGACCTGTGCTGAGAAACGCTGGAGTCGCGCTTTGTAATCCTCACACTAAGCTCCTGTCTGGTCTGGAAGATTGGTTCCAGTTAGAGGAAATATAAAAATTAACGTGGCAGTGAATACACACCTCATGGGTTATGCTTGGCTTGATAGAATACTGTTCCTGGCCGCTGAAGAGGGGTGGTCCTCTTGATGGCCTATTACTGATGACTTGGCTGAAAACACAGTGAAACCATACAATCTCTTCAAGCAGCACACACACACACACACACACACACACACTGCACCAGGGGTGTAAAAAGTACCCAGAAAGTATACTTAAGTGAAAGTATGGGTACCATCTCAAAAACATACTCAAGTAAAAGTCAGAGTATCTGGCTAAAAACACACTTGAGTAAAAGTAAAAAAGTTTCTACTTAAATGTATGTAGGTACTAAAAAGTAAAGTAAAAACTTTTTTTTCTGACCATCTATTCTTCTGATAGCAGGTGTTTAATCAAAGATCCCCGCTTTCTAGTCTTGCACAAGGACCAATCAGCATGGATATAGGCGGGTTAATTTTCCATTGTTGGGGATTTGATATTTGATCTTTGATCTTTAAATAAAGTCCGGCCGCAGGATTAATAACGTTAACGTTAGTTCGGCCAGAGAAACAAATTGTTGGACCTGCAAGATTTGTACTTTGTAGGTCTGCATTTTAAATGTAAGTATTCTCTGAAATGTAATTGAGTAAAAGTACAAGTATACAAACCTAATAATACTCGAGTAAAGTACAAATCCCCCCAAAACAGTACTTAAGTATGGTACTGAAGTACTTTACTCGAGTACTTTACACCCCTGCACGGCACACAGACACAAGACGCAGCGAGCGGCACAGGTCGCCCTGCAGCGGCCCGAAGGCAGAGGGAGAGGTGACTTCTAGTGTTCCTGACCTGCCCCAGTGTGTCCAAGGCTTTCTCAAAGAGTCTTCAAAATAACGATGAACTCCCGCCCTCCTCTCGGAGAGAGGCCTTCGTTAAGTTTCAAAGGCTTCCTGGTTTTATGTTACAGGCAAAACACAGCCCAGCTGTACACAAAGTGGCCACTCTCAGCGAAAAGCCCACAGAGGCAGAGGGGAGATCAGACACCCCTTGACGTAACTAAACATCCCCGGTGGAAAGCGAAGTGATCAGAAGGAATGCCATTGATGCCGGCCTTTGCTTTGTAGCGGGTCAGCGTTCACTCCCGGCAGGTGTGATATTACTCACATCAGGGGATCAGTGGGGCCTGATGAACCTGGCTTCTCTTAACAACGACAATCCTAAAGCTCTGCAATCTCACTGTGTACAGAGATCGTGTGAATAGTCCATGCGATCTCGTCCCCGTAAACGTCAAGGTGTAATAACTCACAGAAGGCGCGTGTCGAGTCGACGTCTGGAGAGTGATGGCGTTATGGACACAAAAACCAACATAACACCCCCTGAAAAACAACCCCATCAGGCTGCATTCACTAAAGAGATATATGGCCCTATGTTAAACAGCGAATGGGCAGAGCAAAGCTGACCTAGTGGATCCCATTATTACTCCTCCTCTGCCCATTGTCTCTGAGCTGGCCTTATGTCCCCAAAGTGGCTTTAAAAGGCACGTTAAGAGAATAGAGCCTTCTGCCTTGGAATGAGCTAACTCAATTATCATAGCAACTGGCAGTGCTCTTTAACATGTCAATGGTCCTGGACCCTGCATGCATAATTCTGCTGTGTTATTGTGGTGGCCTCTGTGTTGCTCGCTGACAAAACCCCAAACCACAGGCATGGGGGCCTATTGTCATGGGCGCATCCATCTGGATCAGGGCTAGTAGAGGATATTTGCACTTCCTCTGTTGGCTCCTGGCTCTTTTTGACATGCGGCATAAGGAGAAGGCATCGCCCACCAGTGCTGGCCCGATTGAGGTGTAGATTGACCCGGGGGGGGGGGACAGTGGAGAGGGCCGACCAGCAGGCCAGCGCTCCTGTCAAAACCCGGTGATGGACACCCACACAGGGGCTGGTGCTTGGCCTATGGTTTCTGAGGTCCCAGAGCGATTGATGGGACAGGATGAGACGGGCGCCCAAGCTTCACCCCTTTTGTCTCTGGGGATGTTAGAGGGTGTATCGGAATTTCAGGGGCTCCTGGCCGCAGCACACTTCTGGTGTCAACCGCTGATAACACAACCCTGCTCCGCACACATATCCCCACAGGAACACTCGCATGCGTACGGCAGTATGGTGGACGTTGACTGGTCCTCCGAAAAGAGAGGGGAAAAACTTATTTAGCCTTATTTCCTGTCTCTTTATTTAATCTCAGACATGAATAAAACATGAGAGAACGGAGCCTATACGCTGTAGGCGCGGCTCGCATGAAGCTGAGAGCGCAAATGATCCGAACACAAATGCATAAATGGTGTCCTTTGAAGCGGAGGAAACATGCTGATCAGGCATACAGATAGGCCTGATGTGGTTAACACAGAACACCACTGCATTTACAGAAGCTTTAGACATCCTTTCACTGGCTAAGTGTGTGCGTGCGCGCGCGCGTGTGTGTGCATACATGTATGCGTATGTGTGTGTTTCTTTGTGTGTGTGTGTGTGTGCACAGGTGAGAGAGATGATTAATAGCAAAAGCATATATTCCTTTACCCACATGGCAGAACAGTTCTGTAAGCCATATCACATAGAAGCAGTTCACCTCCAACACATTTAAACACGGCGAGCTGTCAATCCATATCTCCCCGCATGTAACTTATACGCTTGTCGCTGCGCACGCTGCCTCTCTGAGCGGTGTTGGAATGCTGACAGGACTGAGATACAAATCTTGATTTGATTAAGAGCCGGAGTTGGAGCGGCTAGGCACTGGAGCCAGGGTTCGTTGGGGGGCGGGTGGGCGGGGGGGGGGGGGGGGGGGGGGGGGGGAGGGATCGGCGAGAGGGGGTGAGTCGGAGGGGAAGGGGGCAGAGTGGGATGGCAAGGGGGGGTGGGGTACCTGTGGGCCGGACTCCTACTGGGAGTAATTTGGAACAGACTGCTCCCAATGTGTTCATTAGGTTGTGATTGGGGTTGAGCGCAGGTGGGGAGGGCTCGCCCAGCCTGACGCTGAATAGTCCTGATTGTGCTGCTCAGCATAAAACGCCATCTGTTTTGTCGCCGGAGAGAGAGAGAGAGAGAGAGAGAGAGAGAGGGAGAGGAGGAGGAGGAGGGGGGGGGGGGGGGCGAGGGCAGCTCGACTACCTGAAAAAAATCACCTTTTTTAATTTTGTATGTAGGCGGATTTCGTCCACTGCTTACAACGTGAGAGAGGACACAACAAATATAGAACATAGAATGGTGTACAGTTGGGTTTTTAATCCTCATGTAGCCCCACCCCTTAAAATCATTAGGGCAAGTTTGCTAAAATTACCATAGGAATTACCAAGCCTAGCCGCCCAACTCCAGTGTATGGTACGGAACATGATGTCGAGTATAAGCCAGTAAGAGTGTTGTCATGATCTGCAGTGCAGAACCAAAGAGGACAAATGTCTCAAATTTCCGGATTATCTTATTTTATATTATCTTGGTGTTTGTAATAAAGTAAAATATCTTTTATTACAGAACAAATAACAGATTCATAGGCAGTGCCGCATGATGGGGTATGCACAAGCAAACATTCTCTCACGCAAGTTTAGTATGTGTACAGATGGGCTGAAGGTGTCCCTGTTCAGAGCATATTGTACTCTATACTGCACACTTGTGGTCAAACTACAGAACAGCAAGCTTACAGAGACTTCAAGTAGTGTATAATGATGCCATGAGAATAGATACCTAGATGCTGTAGTGCAAGTGTAATGGCCTACAGCAATCAATACTTTTCAAGCTGTTCAATAAATCTGTATACATTTATTTGCTGGTGAAATTAAATTGTCTTGGCTTTTAACAAACACAAGGTTTAGCACTACACACTAGTACCAATTCCAACTGTTGATATTAATTTATACTTTTTTTAAACCATGATATTTTATTGTGCTTGTATGTCATTTATTCTATGTGTTTTCCTGTCTTTTATCTGGACCCAGAGGCAGAAAGAAAGTTTTTAATTGTATTTCATTTAATTATATCCCTTCTACCCTAAGCATGCCAATCTTGAGTCCATAAAGCACATGAATGACTGATGTCATTATATATATACCAATATATATATATATATATATAATTATATACCATATATATTATTTACCAAACAGGACAAATTGTGATTGATTTTCAAAGGGACCTAAAATGGAGTCTGCTTTGAGGCTAATGTGATGTGAGCGACTCTAGTCTAGCTGCGGCCACTGTAACACAGAGTCATGAAGCGAGGGGATTGGCTCTAGTCTAGCTGCGGCCACTGTAACACAGAGTCATGAAGCGAGGGGATTGGCTCTAGTCTAGCTGTGGCCACTGTAACACAGAGTCATGAAGCGAGGGGATTGGCTCTAGTCTAGCTGTGGCCACTGTAACACAGAGTCATGAAGCGAGGGGATTGGCTCTAGTCTAGCTGTGGCCACTGTAACACAGAGTCATGAAGCGAGGGGATTGGCTCTAGTCTAGCTGTGGCCACTGTAACACAGAGTCATGAAGCGAGGGGATTGGCTCTAGTCTAGCTGTGGCCACTGTAACACAGAGTCATGAAGCGAGGGGATTGGCTCTAGTCTAGCTGTGGCCACTGTAACACAGAGTCATGAAGCGAGGGGATTGGCTCTAGTCTAGCTGTGGCCACTGTAACACAGAGTCATGAAGCGAGGGGATTGGCTCTAGTCTAGCTGTGGCCACTGTAACACAGAGTCATGAAGCGAGGGGATTGGCTCTAGTCTAGCTGTGGCCACTGTAACACAGAGTCATGAAGCGAGGGGATTGGCTCTAGTCTAGCTGTGGCCACTGTAACACAGAGTCATGAAGCGAGGGGATTGGCTCTAGTCTAGCTGTGGCCACTGTAACACAGAGTCATGAAGCGAGGGGATTGGCTCTAGTCTAGCTGTGGTCACTATGAACACAGAGACTGCGAAAACCAGAGGATTGGCGAAGGGGTGACCGAGTTTATTTATGGTTCGCCTGGCTCAAAGCTGGGGATGTTTTTTGGTTAATCCTGTACTTTCACCCCCCAAAAAAAACAGACATGCACAATTGCACACACTACAGTTGACACATGCCTTACTCCATGAGTTGCCTGAGACACTCACGTCACCCGACATAACATTCGCAGGCCTCACTCAATCAAAACCCCAAGAAAACAAAAATATGTTTTCCTTTTTTCATTCTTTCACTCAATCTCTCTTTCTCTGTGTTGTCCCCCCTCTCTCGAACCCTAGGCCCTGGGAAGAAAGGAAGAGTGGCGCAGGAGAAGAAGGCCGCTGTACGCCGCTCGACTTTTGAAGCGTCTTTATCGGGCTTGGCAGCGTGGTCCTGCGTGTCCAAGCCTCGCCGCGCTTTTCATCCTTTGTACCGTCCAAGGTGTGTCCAATGGGCCGGGGCTTTGTGTGGGGAGGGAGACGACACATCGCATTCTGTCCTCAGTCTCTGGCTGGGGGTTGGGGGGATAGGGGGGGGGGGGGGGGGTGTAGAACAGAGGGGGACAAAAAGCCAACTTATAGAAGGCCGCGGCTCTTCAAAGCTGAGATGCACAAAGGCGTATAAAGCATTACTTCATGCAGAGTTGTGCCAGATGTAATTGCGGGGTTCCCAGAGATAGAGAATCACATGCAATGTTTAGCCCCGCCCCCATGGCACCATGAAAGGGCTGCGGCTAAGTGGCTTCTACGGCGAAGGGGGTGAGCAGAAAAAAGTTTCCCTCACTGATTCACCATAAACAAGTGAGTAAATAAGCTATCCTTAAGGCCCTACTACAAATCCACCACTTGCTGACTCAAAAAGGCAATTTCATGCATGGCGTTTGACAGATGCAGGGCGAATGGCTGCCTGTATGAAAAATCGGGAGCAGTGGAAGCTCCACTGAGCGACAAGTGATTCCCCTCCCCTCGTCCTCTCTCAGCTCGCCATCCACTTCCCATGCAGCCTCTTTCCAGTCTAAACGCCGCTTTCTGCACAAAACGATGTTGATTCATTGTTATTAATCCCGGCGGTGTATGTCAGGTGCATTGGTAGGGAAAGATGGGCCACGGTTTTCCTGATCAATCTGACTAGTCTTCACCGTTCTGTTTCCTGTGTGGCCTCCTGCAGAGATGGGACGGGTGTCGAGTGTGCATCGCTAAGTAGGTTCCTGCGCACAAACACAACTACCAATTGAGAGGCAGGTAGATTTGTACACGCTGTGCCTCTGTTGGGTGTGTTTTGTGTGTGTGCGTGCATAATGTTTGTGTTCATGTCCTGTGTGTCATTGGCAGACAGTGAGCGGTGAGGGGTGCGGAGGAAGGGGTGGTGCCACCACCATGGGCGTGCAGATGGGGTTCCCACAGGAGAGACGCGCCCCGGTGCTTTCCTAGATGGAGACGGAGGCTTTGTGTACAAACATGGCGGCAGCCCCGTGGCAGAACTAACCCCCGCTCACCAGCCACGGCTCCCGTCGTCGGCTCACAGCTTCACTCCACAGGCCTGCTGCCACTGGAGTTACGGAAACTCGCATGGTGTCCATATGCAAAAAAGGCAACGGTCACATATCCCTGACACAGATCTTCGACTTGTGTATATATGCAATCGGGGAAAAACTAGGAGTAGGTGTAGTGAGTAGGCTTAATGCTACGACGGAGAGGGTCAGGAACTCGTGTGGGATTAGCCTGGAACGGACCGGGGTTTGTCTCAGAGGTCCTCCCCACAAACACCAATGAGATCTCACTCTCGCTACTGCGGAACGGCCCAGTCTTGTCTGGTTTCTTTCATACGAGCGGAGTGGAAATGAAGGATCTTGTGTATATCCAAGCGATATTAAATGGCACCTGGCAGGGTAGAGCCTCGCCCGGGCTTCTCCTTCTGCATGTCAATGAAGAGGCGCCTCCATGAAACGGAATAATTCATCGGCCTGCGATGCCCTACAAACATCTCTTTCGATGAAGGAGCCGCTAACCTGCATTGCCAATACTGACCTGTGTGGAAAACGCAACTATGCAATGAAGAATGAAATAAAGATATGAATTGTGGAGCCACACGAAGCTCTTTCATACTGGCTTGCTTCGTAAAAAAGCACCCACGCCCTGTTCCATAATGGCCGTCATTACTGCAGCAAGAAATTAGGATGAAAAATGACATGCGAGTATAGAGCACTAGAGTATAGAGCACTAGAGTATAGAGCACTAGAGTATAGAGCACTAGAGTATAGAGTACTAGAGTATAGAGCTATAGAGCACTAGAGTATAGAGCACTAGAGTATAGAGCACTAGAGTATAGAGCACTAGAGTATAGAGCACTAGAGTGTAGAGCACTAGAGTATAGAGCACTAGAGTATAGAGCACTAGAGTATAGAGTACTAGAGTACTAGAGTATAGAGCACTAGAGTATAGAGCACTAGAGTATAGAGCACTAGAGTATAGAGCTATAGAGCACTAGAGTATAGAGCACTAGAGTATAGAGCACTAGAGTATAGAGCACTAGAGTATAGAGTACTAGAGTATAGAGCACTAGAGTATAGAGCACTAGAGTATAGAGCACTAGAGTATAGAGTACTAGAGTATAGAGCACTAGAGTATAGAGCACTAGAGTATAGAGTACTAGAGTATAGAGCACTAGAGTATAGAGCACTAGAGTATAGAGCACTAGAGTATAGAGCTATAGAGCACTAGAGTATAGAGCACTAGAGTATAGAGCACTAGAGTATAGAGCACTAGAGTATAGAGCACTATATGGTTTGCTTTAAGTGAATAAATGACAACAATGAACAGTGTTGACGATGACTCTGAAAGGTGCAGCGGGTTCCATCGGTACGACAGCAGTGGTGTCAGACTCACTGTGTGGTGGGTTTGGACATGTAGCCACCGCCGCAGCCTGCGCCCAGATGGATGTTGGAGCCGAGCTGTAGGCAGTCCTGTGTTTGGCCACTGCTCTTGGGTCGCGGTGATAAGCAACAGGCCCAGCCCAGGGGTCAGGGGTCATGCTGTCCCAAGGGTGCTTCCAGTCTCATCCTGAAACCTTTAACATTCACAGAGACCCCCCCCCCGTGGCGCATCTTCTCACCACCAAGCGCCCTGTGCAGCCCCTCGAGACACAACACTCCTCTCCGGTGGCTGACCGGGGTGCAGGGGGTGCCTGGATGAGTCACCTGGAGCCCCCCTTCACGAGGCGGCTGGGCCAGACTCTCCCAAACCAGCCCGGGACCCAGTAGAGGGGGGGGGGGGGGGGGGGGGGGGGGGCAGAAATACATCCGGGGGCGTATTTCATAAAGGCCACATTCTGTTTAGACTCAAAGGCCGGCTATAGCGAGTTTCACCCCATGAGAGACAATTAGTCATAACCCAAGTGGCCCTGTTAACTTGGATTTATATATACATACACTCAGATATGGTCCGCCTTGCACAACAAGACCAGCTACAGTTTGTTTGGAAAGGAAAGAGCGGGCTTCTCTTTTCATCCAGGATTTTTGACCATAGACACTGAAACACATCCATTAAAAAAAAAGATAAAATAGCCAACTACAGAGAGCAGACAGCTAGGCCTAAAATTAAAAAAGCAACAAAGAACAATCGCACAGAATGTAAAGCAACACCAGTAGAGTAGATACACTGTCATCAATTGATCTGTCTGTGAATGTGTTCATCAGGCCTCGATAAAGACAAAGTGATGTGGTTAAAACCAGTGATGCAGCAAATCCAAAACCTCCTTCCCCTTGTCTGCTCAGTGAAGCAGCAATAACATCTCTCTCCTCGTCTCTCACCGGCAATTCTCCTAATGCAGGGAAAGCCCTACCTTACGCAAGGAAGGGGACTCCATGGTACACCATTGCATTACATGCACAAGGTTACAGAATCGTATAAATATGCTCACCCTTACACATTATAGGGCAGGAAGCTGGAAACAAAAGGCAAATGTAGTTCAGTCGAAAGAGCTAAACGGGTGAGAATTACGATGTTTTAGCGTGGGATGAGGCGGTTATGCATACATAACATGTTGTGGCTGGGACCCCCTACTGAGAAGAGGCACGACAAAGCCTCTCTAACAGGAATACCTCTGGGAGCGCTAATGATTAATTAGCTTGTGCCATAAGTGAGGCAAATGTCACCCTAGCTTCCTGGGGAAGCTGTCACACCATGTGCAGGCTACTCACAGCATCCCCCCTCAGGAGTTGTAGGGAGCAGCGTTCAGTCACCAGTCAAACCCTGACATCTAGTGGTCAAAGCAAAAACTACACCTCTGTCTCCCTGCCTCCCGCACTCAAAACAGCCTATATCCTAAATATAATGTGCCATTTTCTTCTCAACATTGTAACTTTGTAATACAGTAGAATATTAGCTGTGGCCTTTGTTAACACCTCTAATAATAGAGATAAAGGTGATCCAGAGGCCACTTGGGACTAATCCCTGGTTTAAGAGCTCATCACTACACAAGGATGAGTTGACCCCTGACCTTTTTACGTGCCATTCACCACATTTACCGCAGAGTGCTGACGTCAGAGTTAGAAGGCCGATGCATCCCCATCGAGGGTCTCGCATGGCACACCGGAACACCTGGCACAAGTGGTGCCGCGATCCCAACACAAGGAAAATCTGCCGATCTAGCTTGCTTTGAATAATACACTCTTCTTGTTTTGTGACCAGACAAAAGACATAAAAATTAAAGTCAAGAGCCGAACAGAGTAAATTTCTTACCAAACATCCGAGATGAGAGCCGGTTTGTAAGACTCCCAGTGCTCAGTTTGCAACTAATCCGCCGGGTTCAGTTGGGCCAACTAGTAGTACGAGTGAGATATCCATCTATCCAAGCTACTTATCTGTACTTAACACTTATCACTCCATCCCCTACAGCCTTTCAGTGTGGACCCGTGCTCCAGTCACACTCTCTCTCTCTCTCTCTCTCTCTCTCTCTCTCTCTCTCTCTCTCTCTCTCTCTCTCTCTCTCTCTGGTATCAGTCAGTGAGACTGAGCCTATCTGGAGGTCAGTGGAGGAGCCAGGCCTGTTAAGAGACCAGTCCAATAAAGAGTGAGAAGGAAAAGCCCTTCTCTTTGCCAGGGAACGCCAGCGGCACAACTTAACAGGGGCTTAGCACACACTCTGTGGAAACGCACACAAATACACACACACACACACTTGCATACCCACTTCATACGTGCACGTCCACAGACAAATACACACAATCTGTCTCACACACTGGTTCACACACTGGTTCACACACACACACACACACACACACACACACACACACACACACACACACACACACACACAAATACAAAAGCACACCTGTCAGGGCCTTTCCACTGTGTGAGCAAAAGCAAAGAAGTCTGGCCCTCCCTCTGTCTTCTCCGTATGTGGCATCCCATGTCTGTTTTATTAAAGCAAATCCATTCAATCCCCCTCTTTTTCATCTATAACCCTGACATAATGACACAAGCAATTTTCACATTTAGGCAGACAGGAATACATGCGGTGTCTCTCACACTCACACACATCCTTAATGAAAGGAAGAGAATCTGACCCCTGTGGCTGCAATCTAATCTGAGTTGCTAGAAATTAGCATCTAATGTAATATATATATTAGATTTTTAAAAATGGTGTTTGTAAAATAAACAATATATTGAGACGTCCTAAAAACACACAGGTCTCTTTACTCTTTCTTGTACAAGTATGTGTGTTTCCTCCTGCAGGCTAGGAGAGGGGCCTTGGGCTTTGCCAGCAGCTTCCCGATTGTGTTGGTGCTCTGGTGTGTGACATCCATTCCAAGGAGAATCTGACAAATAGAACGACTGAATTAAAACCCTCGTAGACGTGCAGGGCCGTCTGCGCCCCTGGCCGACATTACTGTCTTTCAGGGGCCGTAGCGGCTCAGCTTTAAAGCTAGAGTGAAGATACTGGTATCATGTGAAAGTGTCACGACTCGACGTATTGAACCCAATCTGCAGATAATGAGAATCGGCAGACAGATCTGTGACGAACAAATATCTTGAATCTTGAGATCTTGTTTAAACCCAGTTTGGGTATATTTAATAATAAGAGAATAGTCAGGTATTCAGGCAGGGGTCAATACACGGGGGGAGTACTCGTATAGTCCAGGGGCGTGCGCGGGACAGGAGAGTCAGACAGGCAGGAGTCGATACACGGGTACGGGATAGTCAGCCAGACGGGTCAAAACGGGTACAGGGTAGTCAGCCAGGCAGGGATAAAAATGGGTGCAGGTCCTCATACGTTCCGGGAAAAGGCAAGGAGAGTTGTCAGGCAGGCAGGGGTCAGAGCACGTCTATCGAGAGCCAGAGATCAGGGTGAAGAGCCAGGTAGGACTGCGGGGAAGGAGGACAACAAGGGTTAGACACGGTCGACAATACGAGAGCAGAATAACATGACTAACTGGGAAATACGAAGTTACGATCTGGTAGCCTCATGACATCTGGGGCGGGGTTATATCACTGATGTAATCGGCCCACAGACGCCAATCAGCTGCTCCGCTGACAGCAGCACACCTGCACTCTATACCTGACTTAACGCAAGAGTGGGAAAGAGAGAGGGAGGGAGAGAGTAGCCAGGTAGGAACTGTGACAGAAAGACCTTAGGAATCCATTGGCACCAACCATGTCATGCTAGCTTGTCAGGAAGGGGGCTAAATAATGCTCCACAGTTGGGCAAAAACTGGCATGGCCATATTCAATGGGCTCCCTTGACCACTCACCTCAAGATATCTGAATGACAATGGGTTCTGTGGGTACTCCTTTATAGACATGCCCATTTTATGCTAATCCCATACCGTTTTGGGCAAAGACCATGTCGATTTTTAGCATGCAGTATAAATGTATTATTTCCCCCTATTCTAAAAATATTTCTGCATATTGGGGCCTTGGAATTGCATGAATTGGGTATGACTGGAAAGCTGAGACCCTTACAGATCCAATGAGCCATATTGTATTAATGTGTGATGATGCTAGTACCCATAGTAGCCATTTCATTGTAGTGAGACAATTCTTTGAAACTTGACCTCACTTATAAAACACATTACAAACATAAACTAGAGACATGGGGCATTCAGATGATGTTTGGCTTTCCTAGGTATATTGACAATAAGTGGGGGTTTCTGAGCAATTTCCAGCAAGTGCTCACCATCCAACCGGAAAATGCAATTCTTACAGAAATGTCAAAAGTTTTTTATACCAAATCACAGCAACAATAGTTCTATGGTTTTCATCTAGGTCTTGGTGTCTTAGTGTGGTATTTTGGAGGGATTTCTGATCATGTTTATCAATTCTCGAGTAGTACATTCTATTTTGATTTAGCACCAAATCTGTGTAACAAATATCAAGTATCAACTGACAAATTGCTGCAACTACTTATGAGACATAATTGAGCATGGGAATGGCCATCATACATTTCCATCATAATGCCCTAAACTAAACTAAAGGTTCAAAATCTGAATAGACGGTCACGCCTAACAAATGCTATGTTTAGTACAGAATCTACAGATACTTGACACAGTGCTGAGCTGCATCTCATATTAATCTCCAGGCTCCCAGCTTTCAGATGATGTCATCACTTCTATCTATGTGGCATCTACTGTTGACCTGATATCTCCCTCTAAAGATCCACCATCCCCAACTAATAAGGACAAAGATGGGTCTATGGTGGGTCTGTAAGGGTTAAAGTGCACTTCGCTCCAGAGTGGTGCTCTCTCTTTGCCAGTTTTTTACCACAACATGTCTTGTCCAAAAATAATTAGTTTGGGGCCTTTGGTGACAGAGTGGCCGGATCCTCAATGGTCAAAGGGAGGCATGGTCTGGGCTGTGAATGGGAGCCTCCCGTCCAAGGGGACACTTTATTTTTCTACACTTGAGGTTTGTTGTCTTTTGTGACCATTATCCCCCATTCACCATTTGCTTTCATGCAGCTGTGGCCCCTGTTAGAAGACGTCTTTGTGCCCGGCGCCATGAATACGCGGAATGTGTCCATGGCAGGTAGCCCTTATAGCAAGTTAATCTCCTGAAAGAGGCTCATACAAGTACTTTTAAATTCACCCAGGGCCACAGAGGGCTCGTCGTCAATCCGGCACTTCTCCCCCTTTGTGCAGCCGGTGAATGTAGAGCGAGGCCCGGTGACAATGGCTGCCAAGTGTGGCAAAGTAATCACCTTCTGAGAAAACACAAGTAATTACCTCTAAACTGGTTGGCTTCTGGAGACAACTGGGATTGTGCGAGTGGACGAAATAAAGGGCCGCCTTTCAGGGGCTGTGGTGTGATGCACGCTCTCGATCTGTTTATTATCTATTTGTTTACAGGGAGCTCTCTTTGCAGTTGCCCACTACAACCGTGCCCTATCCTCACTCTTTCTCTCTCCGTTTGTGCACATGCTCCTGTGTGTGAGTGCACACACGGACAGTATGCTTCTTTATGTGTCTCCTGACCAGAGAACTAGGCCAAAGCTCTGAGACTCGTAAATTGTACTTAAAACCATAATTTACATAATAGTTGACAGAATGTTAGGAAGGTTTCTTGTTCAATTAGCAAAAGTCTTGTTCTCTCCTGTGCTAAAGATGAGAGGTGTGGACTCGAGTCTTGTTCTCTCCTGTTAGACGAGAGGTGTGGACTCGAGTGTTGTTCTCTCCTGTTAGACGAGAGGTGTGGACTCGAGTCTTGTTCTCTCCTGTTAGACGAGAGGTGTGGACTCGAGTGTTGTTCTCTCCTGTTAGACGAGAGGTGTGGACTCGAGTGTTGTTCTGTTAGACGAGAGGTGTGGACTCGAGTGTTGTTCTCCTGTTAGACGAGAGGTGTGGACTCGAGTGTTGTTCTCTCCTATTAGACGAGAGGTGTGGACTCGAGTCTTGTTCTCTCCTGTTAGACGAGAGGTGTGGACTCGAGTGTTGTTCTCTCCTGTTAGACGAGAGGTGTGGACTCGAGTCTTGTTCTCTCCTATTAGACGAGAGGTGTGGACTCGAGTGTTGTTCTCTCCTGTTAGACGAGAGGTGTGGACTCGAGTCTTGTTCTCTCCTGTTAGACGAGAGGTGTGGACTCGAGTCTTGTTCTCTCCTGTTAGACGAGAGGTGTGGACTCGAGTCTTGTTCTCTCCTGTTAGACGAGAGGTGTGGACTCAAGTGTTGTTCTCTCCTGTTAGACGAGAGGTGTGGACTCGAGTCTTGTTCTCTCCTGTTAGACGAGAGGTGTGGACTCAAGTGTTGTTCTCTCCTGTTAGACGAGAGGTGTGGACTCTAGTCTTGTTCTTTCCTGTTAGACGAGAGGTGTGGACTCGAGTGTTGTTCTCTCCTGTTAGACGAGAGGTGTGGACTCGAGTGTTGTTCTCTCCTGTTAGACGAGAGGTGTGGACTCGAGTGTTGTTCTCCTGTTAGACGAGAGGTGTGGACTCAAGTGTTGTTCTCTCCTGTTAGACGAGAGGTGTGGACTCGAGTGTTGTTCTCCTGTTAGACGAGAGGTGTGGACTCGAGTCTTGTTCTCTCCTGTTAGACGAGAGGTGTGGACTCAAGTGTTGTTCTCTCCTGTTAGACGAGAGGTGTGGACTCGAGTGTTGTTCTCCTGTTAGACGAGAGGTGTGGACTCAAGTCTTGTTCTCTCCTGTTAGACGAGAGGTGTGGACTCGAGTGTTGTTCTCTCCTGTTAGACGAGAGGTGTGGACTCGAGTGTTGTTCTCCTGTTAGACGAGAGGTGTGGACTCGAGTCTTGTTCTCTCCTGTTAGATGAGAGGTGTGGACTCGAGTCTTGTTCTCTCCTGTTAGACGAGAGGTGTGGACTCGAGTGTTGTTCTCCTGTTAGACGAGAGGTGTGGACTCGAGTCTTGTTCTCTCCTGTTAGACGAGAGGTGTGGACTCGAGTCTTGTTCTCTCCTGTTAGACGAGAGGTGTGGACTCGAGTCTTGTTCTCTCCTGTTAGACGAGAGGTGTGGACTGGAGTCTTGTTCTCTCCTGTTAGACGAGAGGTGTGGACTCGAGTCGGACCCGAGTCATGCATTTGGTGACTTCAGACTCGACTTGACGAAAGAAAAAAAGTCTTGCAGAGTTCGGGTTTGACTTTGACACCTAGTGTATGACTTGTGACTTGTCGTGGAATATATTATCATGTCATTATAGACAGCTTGACTGGTTCACTCTGACCAGCTATGTAATGTGTGTGTGTCTCTTTAAGAGACTCCAAGATACCAACATCTCCCCAGCCATAGCAAGATTGTTGTTGCTTCCCATGACTGTGAACCATTTTATTTACCTTCATCATCATATCTGATGTATTATGTTACGTCTGACAACTGTGTATTTAATATACGTCTGACCAGAGCTCTTCGTCACTTTACGGCCAGACGATTATGTGTGAACATGATGTATCTGTCTGTAAACTGTCCTTTCATTGTGGCCACGGTGAAATAAACCTTTCTATTATTATTAATAATGACTCAGAATGATTTATAAACGGCTCATCGTTTTGTCTTTTAATATTTCCCATTACAGTATCTAAAGTAAAAGTATATGCATTCTACTTGACGTTTGTGTATCCATTGACCTCTCACTTGGACTTGAGCCTTATGACCTGATAAGACTTGATACTCTCCCCAAGCCCAAACGATAAAAACATGTCGCCATAAAAAAAGTCTACAGCCACAGCGAATCAACTCAAGCATTTTCCTGCTTGTTAAGTCATATCATTCCCTCTGTAATTGGCGCCTGCCAGTTTGCAAGTGCACATCCCCTTCTCCTGCTCTTCCTGACTTCCTTTAAAGATTCTGTACAAATTAAAATTGTGTTTTTTAATCTTGTTGCGTTTTTTAACAAGGCATGTAAAAAAAAATTAGAACGTGTCTGGCTGTGATAACTTGTTAGCAAGAAAAGGATTGCACCAAGATAGCTTAGCATGAAAGAGCAGGTCAGACGATGTCACTGTTGGAATTTCACACCATGTACCCGTTGTGACAGACTCTGGGGTGTTATGAGCTGTCACCAGATTGGAATTAACAAAACACATGGCACAAGGTAGCAGCAAGTTTAAAAGTTTTATTGCTGTTTAGGGGAAAAGGATAAGGTGAAATCGTCAGCCAGTCCGTAATGCAAGAGAATCGTCTTGGTCCGTTAGCGGGGTTCGGTACACAGAGAGCGGTTCTCATACGGGCGGGGGCTGATCCGGGAGAAGAGACATCAGACAAGCAGGGGTCGATACACATGCGGGTTCTCAGACAGTCAGGGGTTACAGCACACAGCAGGGTCCTCCTTCCAAGAGCAGATAAACACAGCATTGGTCACACAGACAATAATCTTATTCCTCTTCTCACTCTTACTCACGTCCGTATGGTTTCGCCTCAGCTACTCCAATGATTCTGTATCTCTGTCTCCATTTTCTATGCTGCTTGATTGTGTGGTGACTGGTGATTGCGCTCACCTGTCTCGGGCGTGTCTGGCACAGGTGCGCTTCATCTGCGCTGATGCGCTCTGCTCTGATGGGAGTCTCTCCGGAACTCCTAATATGGGCATATGCCCCAGTACCTTGGCCGACACATAGCGGCCGTCTATTACCACGCCAGCCGTTCTGCCACACCGTTTATTGTCAAATAACGTTATACTTATAACCATACGATGCCTGGTCATAGCCTATACGTCTCTATACTCTCTCAGCATACATAGGTGAGTCACTGGCTCAAGTTAAATGTTGATAAATCAAGTACAAACGGAGGAGTGCCACTTAATGACCAAACATGGCACTGCGATCAAATAATAACACAAAAATATAGTAGGCACATAATTTTGTGACCGTTACAAAATGCTGAGTAAATTTGTCAACAAAATCAAGCTATTTCAGATATCCAATCTGCTTCCTTGAAGATATTACATATTATACAACAGTTAGTTCCAAGTCATTTGATTGTCACTTTAGTTTGCCGCGCGGTCCACCCGTATAGGGAGGTGTAGTCTGACGTCACTGGTTGTTCCACCCGTATAGGGATTTATCATTGGGAAAATGGATTATTGGCTATTGTAACTATTCTGCTGCATGAACATTGGCAAGCTTTCCATTTTTGCACAAAAGGAGTTCCCTTCTACGACTAACATGATTGTTTAATTTAAGCATTTTTGGTTGAAACAAAGGTAGTTATAAGGTTTTTAATTTGTCGTAAAAAAAGAACTACCATTAGGCAGCCTGTTGTTCAGTACACAGCCGCTATTGGTCTGTTAGGCTGTCACCTTTTCCCCGTCACGGGCGCGTGTATATTTTCCCTAACGGAGTTGCACTTCCGCGTTCGGTTTGCGCGATCTGATTGGCCACTGACGTTTTTTTCAGCGCCAATCGCGTTACTCCTAACAATCGCGCCAGCAGGCTGTTACCCTAACCTTAACCAACTAACCCTAACCTTAACCCTAACCTTAACCAACTAACCCTAACCTTAACCCTAACCATAACCAACTAACCCTAACCTTAACCCTAACCTTAACCAACTTCGAAAGAGAGCGACTTCGAAAGAGTCGCCAAGCTTAACCAGTTTGTTAGGAGTAACGCGATTGGCGCTGAAAAAAACGTCAGTGGCCAATCAGATCGCGCAAACCGAACGCGGAAGTGCAACTCCGTTAGGGAAAATATACACGCCACACGGGCAGCTGATAGTCCCAAGCTAGCTAACTAACGTTAACGTTACCCCGCTAATGTTAGCATTATGTCTACTATATAACTAACATTAACGTTAAGCTCAAACACCTTATAACTACTACTACTGTCGTGTCCATAAGTTCCCTGGCAGAATACTTTGTTTGTGAGGACAAAGGTATACAAAGAGGAGAGAACCATTTTAAATCGGGGCATGTTAGGAGTTTTGGGAATGCTGGCTAGCAAGCTAGCTAGCTACTAACGTTATAAACTATACACAATATGTACAACGACACAATGATTTATATTAGTATTTACAGTGATTTAATATGCAGCGAAATCCAGGCCATTTGCATATTCTTGGTATCTAGGGACATATATGGACCTCAGTGAATGTATTCCCAGTGTCAGAAATATTGTGTCTATTACTAGGCTTGCTTAAATTGTGATGAAACAAAGGAGAATATGAATTGTGATTTTTCTTTGCATCTTTGACAGTGAATAACACTAAATATTAGTGCTGTCAATAGATACATTTTTATTTACTAATTAATCTCACAATTTTCTGTAATTAATCTAGATTAATCTAGATTAAAAATAGCATTTTTCTACTTAAGGCGAGACACCCTGCAGGTGAATAGGCAAATGTACTTTTTTTTTTGTTGATTTTGAGATTTTGTTATATTTTGCTTCCTAAACATGTCTTCTATGAAACTAGTGACAATAAAACGTCAATAACACACATTTAGTTGTTTATTTAACTTCATTTTGCCTTATTGCATCCATAAATGTGCACATATTTAATGGAGAAGTGCCTCATTTGCATATATAAACATAAAATTCAGAAAACTTGCAATATATTTTTCTTATTTTATATGTACATAACAAACTGGGAAAGTTTCATAGTGATATCTATTCAAATATTTGTTTGCCTATTATACACTACTACACTGTTACTACACTGTTTGTAGCCTGTGTGTAGTTCTGTTCAGTTCAATAACATCATTATTATTATTATTATTATTATTATTATTATTATTATTATTATTATTATTATTATTATTATTATTATTATTATTATTATTATTCAGTTATCAGGCATGTGTTTAGGTTGTCAATTACTAATGGTTTGATTAGGTATTGTGTTTGTAAATAGCTGTTTAAAAAAAATTATGGCATTTTACAATACAGAACTTTGAAGGCGTTTTCCCAAAAATTAGTTTTTATGCACGCAAGGGTAGACATCAGTGGAGGTTTCTCTATGACAACACGTGAAATACAAATTCACTCATAATTCATAATTATTATTAATTTACATATACCTATATATATATATATATATATTTTTTTTTATTATTATTATTATTATTATTTCTTTATTATAAATGTTTTCCTCTTTAAAAAAAATTCCAGTGAATTTTTTTCTTCTTAAAAAATTGCCAAAATTGCCAGCTCTGAGCAGGCCTACACTGCAGTATTGCCTGCAGTAATTATTCGTGAAGAAAACTTCACAGGTGTGACCCATTGTTAATAAATAATAAATAACAGCGAATCAAAATAGGCTATTAACTTCATCTAAGCACGGTCTGTGCAGTTAAACTCTTGCCATTGAATGGATAACAAGGCTGTCAATCATTCAATCCACCAATCAGCTAATGGTTTCTCTTTGGCTGTTCTGTGGCTCTGCAGCTAGCATGATTGACAGCCTTGCGGCCCAATCAGATAATGGTTTCTCTTGTGCCGTACTGTGGCTCTGCAGTGAGCTTGTTTTCAAAATAATTTTTTATCTCAGGAAGATAACTTGTCGTTACGCAAGTCTTGTGAATGTCTAAACAGGGCTGATGACATTGATGAAGATGATATCAATAACAACAATGCCTCTCCATTGTGCATTGTTTGATGATATATATATTTTTTTATCTCAGTCGTTGTAAAACGAAAGCCTGCAGTGCTTAGCCTGGACGCAGCCGAAGTGTAGTAGTTCTAACGTCACTCGGGAGACAAAAGCCAAACATCAATTTGATGCAACAAGCTGGCTCGCGATGCACTATTGTTTACATTTTCCATGGGATTAATGCAAGCGGCTCGAGTCGGACTCGTCACATGGAGAAGCTGCACTATTCAACGATATGGGTAAGTCGTGTCTTCTTGGCTTTAGAATGTCAGTTTGTGTAACGTTACTGTAACCGAATTGAAACCGCATCATAACTCCTACATCGACCATGTCACTTTTCAAAAGGCATGAATGAATGAAAACTTTATTTAACAGATTGCAGAATGGGTACAATATACAGTACGGCTCAATACACATAATTATTAAGGAGATGCAGACCAGATAAAGACGTTCGTCTTGTTTACATCAGGGTCCCTCATTTTCAATTCATAGTGAAATGTATCTTGTGTTATTAGGAGCCCTGCTAAAGTTGGTAGCTAACGTTATATTGATAATGTTTCAATATTATCAGGTTGATATTATTAGGTTGATAATGGTGTCAGTGTTTCAGATAGCAAGGTGGATATCTTTGTTAACTAGTAGAGCTTTGGTTGAGAGAGATTACAGTGCTGTCTCTTAAAACTCATAAACAAGTATTGAGCAAGACGAGTTAGTCTGTTGTGTTGTGCGTATTGTATGGGAGGGATAATGATGACTGTGTGTAACTAGGAGGGATATGAGGACTGTGTGTATGTGGCACTGAATTGTTGTAAAAAAGACGAAAGTCTTTCTCTGGTCTGCATCCCCTTAACAATTGTGTGTATTGAGCCGTACTGTATTGTACCCATTCTGCAATCTGTTAAATAAAGTTTTCATTCATCATTCATTCATTCATTCATTCATTCATTCATTCATTCATTCATTCATTCATTCATTCATTCATTCATTCATTCATTCATTCATTCATTCATTCATTGTGTTACATAAAACCAATCTGTGGCCTTGTGCAGAGGAAGGTGGTAAATACATGTTAGATATTCCAATGTACAGTTTTGCATACCATTGACTCTAAGAATGGTCTGTGTTATTGAAATCGTCACAGCAATATAGTTTGTTTATACTTCAGAAGTATGATATTTAAACATGGTCCCCAAAATGAATGGAAGCGAATGAGGAGCCTGACACCTGGGAGGAATGGGGGTGTTGCAGCGTTGGGGATGTTTAAAAAATATAATTTAATATATAATATAATATAATAATTTGTGCTTCACCTAAAAATTTGGTCAGCAGCCTCCACTGGTAGACATGTACCATTCCATAGCACCTACACACACCATACTTTCCACGTTTCTTCCTATATATACCCTGCATCTTTTTACAGAGGGGTTTGTTGATATATCATTCATAGCCTGATCTATATAGTACATTTAGACCAAAAAACATGGCGAAAATAGATTTTTTTATGACTGTAGTCAGCATTTCCTGATTCATGAGATGATAAAAAGACATATCCACAATCCCTTCTGTAAAAAGTTCACTGTGTTATGTGTCAACATAATGGATTTTTTTTTAGATCTGGCATCATCCAATGTTGGTCCAAAATGTGTGCATATTTAATGAGGTAATGCCTATTTTGTATATAAACATAAGATCTCAGAAAACTTGCAATACATTTTTTCTAAGTTGTTATGAACATAACAAACTGGGAAAGTTTCATAGTGATATCTATTCAAATATTTATTTTGCCTATTCACCTGGGGTGTCTCACCTTAAGACCGAAGCTTGTAACAGATATTTACTATTTAAAATCATGGAATTAATGTAAAATCAACACAAAGAAAGTATATTTCGATTCAAACACTAATTTAATAGCTTTATTTGAATAGTTTCTCTCCTGTGAAATACAAATGTTCAACAAAACCATCAACATTGACTCAGCTAGACCTCTTTCTTATATCCGCGGCGCTAAGATTGAAGATTTTTCACTCCATAGATTAATCTAGATTCATTTATTTTAATGCTTTCAATATTTTAAATGAATCTCCAAAGTTAAAGCTTTAATTTTGACAGCCCTACTAAATATATATGCTAAAAATGACCAGACATGAAAAACTTGTTCAGTACCTTCTTGAGATCATGTGTACAAAAAAATCTAAGGAAATTAATAAAGGGAAGATGATTAAACAAGGTTTTGTAGATACAGTACTGAATTCTCCCATCCGGACTAATGCTATTTGAAATATTATTATAGGATATAGAATAGCAGGCTTATAAATTACCTTATTATATTATTTCATAATCTTCTTATATACTTTGATTCTATTGCTACTATTATGCTTACTACTACATGTATCTTTTGCTCCTATGTCTGCCCACTGCAAACACGGGAAGTCTCTAACCCCTCCCCCGGCTTCTTCTTCTTCTTCTTCTTCTTCTTCTTCTTCTTCTTCTTCTTCTTCTTCTTCTTCTTCTTCTTCTTCTTCTTCTTCTTCTTCTTCTTCTTCTTCTTCTTCTTCTTCTTCTTCTTCTTCTTCTTCTTCTTCTTCTTCTTCTCTGAGTCATTGACTCGAGTGTTAGTATGTCATTATACTGCAGTGACTGTTCTACCCCATAATTGGTTATGAGCACCACTGAGGTCATGGATCAGCTTCATACCGTCTTCTGTCCGACCTACAACAAAGTCTAAATCATGCCTGCTCTACTTCATTGCTGGGCTTTACTTCTATTCTATTCTATTCTATTCATATATATGCTTATTACATGTATTTATTGCTCCTATGTCCGCCCACTACAAACATGGGAACTCTCTAACCCCTGTCCCCGTCTCCCTGTCTCTCTGTGAGTGGATGTCTCGTGGTGATGGCCAAGGTGGTGGATGTCTCGTGGTGATGGCCAAGGTGGTGGATGTCTCGTGGTGATGGCCAAGGTGGTGGATGTCTCGTGGTGATGGCCAATTGGTGGTGCAATCTTTGCCCCCATACTTCAAATGGATCCGAGTGGAATACATACACGCATACATTCATCCAAACGGAATATGACTCTGATATTTTGAGCTCCGAGCCTTGACATTTAGCCTTTATCCTATTTTCATACTAGCGCCCATTTCCCTATGCTTTTTATTTTATTGTTGTTGTTCTTAGCTCTATTCTATTTAAATCTTTCAAAAATGTTCTTATGTACCCCAGTTGCTATTGCATGTACATATATGTGTTGTATTACACGTATATGTACATACATACCAACTATTGGCCTGTTTTATTCTCCACCCATCGATCATCCATAGCAACACACACTATATTATCACCGGCATCCAAGTTGCGGGATCCCCCTTTGAATGGCCCATCTAAGGTTTTTCTCCTCCACGTCGCCTATGGAGTTTTTCCTTACCTTCGCTGGGGAATGTATTGCATATTTGGATTTTATGGTGGATTTTGTTCTTGATTTATTGTGATGTTCCTTCTTGACTTGTTTAAAGAAGACTTGTCCAGCCCATGGGGACATTACCTTGTGATTTCTGGCTTTACAAATAAATTTGATTTGATTTGATTATATCTTTCACTTGGGACTTGACTTGAGACTTGCCTGTCTTGACTTGGGACTTGAGTGTCAAGATTTTATACTTACTTGTGACTATGACTTGGTCCCACACTCCCACCTCTGGCTAAAGATATTATGATACAACATGTTCCTCCATTCACCTTATTCATCCTTGATGTGGCTCTAACGAGAGCAATGTGAGAAGGTCTTACAGCAATTATTTCTGGAGCTGGACCAATTAATTTACCAGTGAGATGTATGAATATATTGAAAATGGGGGACCCTGATGTAAACAAGACAAACGTCTTTCGCTGGTCTGCATCCCCTTAACAATTGTGTGTATTGAACCGTACTGTATTGTACCCATTCTGCAATCTGTTAAATAAAGTTTTCATTCATTCATTCATTCATTCATGACTTTGCGTTTATACTTCATGTATGTATATTGAAAACATCTTCAGTCAATCTAGTCAAGTTCAAGTTTCTTTATTAGTTGTCATACAGAAGTACAGAATACTTTTATACAAAATGCTTATTTCTGTTACGCTCCAGAGACTGTGCTAGACAAAAATAGATAAGTATAAAATAAAATAAGTATAGCAAGTAAAAAATAGAAGTCACATATGTGGACACAAGTGTTCAGTATGTACAATGTTCAATGCAGAGTAGAAGTAACTGAGTTACCATACAATATACTAATATACAATATACTATATAGTGCAAAGCAGAAATGGGATGAGGTACAATTTAGGTACAATTTACAGTAAGGTGTAATGAGGTGGTTGTAGTGCAAATTTAGGTATTCTAAAGTGTGTAAAGTGGGTGCTGCAGTGAGTTGTTTGTTTAAGTGAGTGTGTGTGTGTGGATGTGTGTGCTGTGAGTGCATTTGATGGTTGTTACATAGTGTTATTGTTCGTTGAGCATCCTGATGGCCTGGGGATAGAAGCTTCTTCTGAGTCTTTCTGTGCTTGCCATGAGACTCTGGTATCGCTTGCCCCCACCTACCCAATCCAATGTACAGTTTCTACGTCAAATGTATATACTTTTTTTTCTTTTTTCTGGACTCTTTTTGTATCACAAACAGTACTGTAATTGCAAATCTGGTATGTCATAAATGTATAGATGTAGCAGTACTGTCTATCTGTATGTCATGTATGTCATATATGTTACGATGAATTGAAAATGGGGGACCCTGATGTAAACAAGACGAAAGACTTTCTCTGGTCTGCATCCCCTTAACAATTGTATGTATTGAGCTGTACTGTACTGTACCCATTCTGCAATCTGTTAATAAAGTTTTCAATCAATCAATGACTGCAGAAGTTCAAAGAGGCAGTTGTTTGGGTGGCTGGAGTCTTTGATAATTCTCTTAGTCTTGCCCATGCACCGCTTGTTGTAAATGTTCCAATTGTGCGTTCGGGTGAACGGGCCACTCTCTGTAGTCTGCTACGGTCTTGTGCGGTGCTATTCCCAAACCAGTCAGGATGCTCTCTATTGTGCATGAGTAGAAGTTCTTAAGGATCTTCTGAGTGACTTGCAACTTCCTTAGGCGCCTGAGGAAGTAGAGGCGTTGCCGTGCCTTCTTCACAACACTGTCAATGTGTGTGGTCCATGTCAAGTCCTCGGATATGTGGACTCCGTGGTACTTGAAACTGTATTGTAGAGTGGATAATGGAGTGGATAATAAATCGTATGCAGCAGAATGACGTTATATATTTGAATGTCGTCACTGATGAATACTGAATGTGGATGATGAAAATGTGATGCCTTTGCGCAAAGATATATCATATACAGTAAGTAATATCTCATCAATTTGCGTTTTCCATTGATTCAAAGCTTTCAGAGATGTCTTACTCTTTATGGACACTAGATGGTGGTCTTGAGCCTGTAGGCCTTATTCAACAAGGTCTTATATTGATTGATTGATTGAAAACTTTATTAACAGATTGCAGAATGGGTACAATACAGTACAGCTCAATACACACAATTGTTAAGGGGATGCAGACCAGAGAAAGACTTTCGTCTTGTTTACATCAGGGTCCCCCATTTTCAATTCATCAGGACATATGACATACATGACATACAGATAGTCAGTACTGCTACATCTATACACATATAACCTTCCGTCTTCCTCTTTGGAAAATATATCTTGTAACAGGATCTGTGGAAATTAGGCTTTGTGGTCGAACTCCTATTTTTACCTGTTAAGAATAAGTATATTCTTGATCCTTTGCCCCATTGACTTTTTGGAATACCCCCAAATTTGCTTCTGTGTATATACTCGTATGTGTCTGTAATATTTACATTAAATAACAAATATTTATATTAGACACATACGATTATATACAAGGAAGCGTTGGGGGTATTCCGAAAATATATACATATTTAATACATAAATATATATTTAATACATACCGGTAATATATAATTTTTTAATAATTCTCGATGTAATGATTTCGTCTTCTTTGTGAGCAAGCATCAAACCAGATGTATGTGTAAATATACGTGTTGAATAAAACTGATTTTGATTATCCTTCTGCCATTTCCTAGCCTTTGGTTATTTATTACCATAATAAATGTGGGTTCCTAACACATTAGTTCTGTTAATGTATGGATTATGGATCAGGTTTTTAGTGATGTAAAAGTACACTAGGATGCTAAAATCATTGCTATATGTTTATCTAGCCATTACTTCATGGCACTATAGGATGACTGTGTGTGTGAGTGTGCCTGTGCATGCGTACTTGTGTGTATTTGTTATGTGTGTGTGTCTATTGTTTATTGTTTAAAAGGATCCCCATTAGCTGCCACCGAAGTGGCGAGCTAGTCTTCGGGTCCACACAGAAAGACAACACAAAACACAAAACATAACAATACATGAGATACATATGACAATCACAATTCACTTAATTAACAATGATAATCTAAAAACAGTAAAACATTGTAGACATCTTTATAAACATCAATATTTTCAGAAAAGGTTATTACATTCATGGGTAGACATGAATATTTTCAGAAAAGGTTATTACATTCATGAGTAATTTTCATTATTACATTCCTACAGTAGGTATTTCCACTGCCAAACATGAACAGTATTTGCTCACATATTTAAGTAGTGCATTCTTAGGTGGTACTTGAAAGACACATTGCTATTCAATTTACTTATGTTCAGTGGGCAGTTATTCCAATGATTGATGGCATGATAAAACAACCATCCTCTTTAAAGCATTTGATTTTGGACGTGGTAACATAATCTGTCCATCATCGGCTGACCTAGTAAAATAAGAATGAACCTGACTGCATCTGACAATTTGTATAAGAAAACAGGTTGAGACGAAAAGACAGTGTTCCTGAAAAATGTAACCGTGTTGAAAACCAGCCTATTCTCTACCGTTAACCATGAGAGTTGACGGTGCATATAGTGTCTGTTCTCATGGAACAATGTAAGACTAACCTTGCAGCTCTGTTCTGGGCAGTTTGCAATTTCTTTAGTTGACCTTTGGATGCAGAGGACCATACTGGTGCACAATAATCCAGGTGACATAAAATTTAAGATTTCGCCACCTGTCCCACAATGTATGTAGGGACATAAGAAAGACATTTCCTCACCATGGAGATACCACTCCCCATTTTCTTCACTGTGGTATGTGGTATCAATAATAGGTCTCATTCCCGAATGAATTTACGACAAAAAATGTCCTCTTAGGCAGATTTCTGCCCATTTAAGACATATTAGGGCTGGTAGCGCGAGTCCCCAAATTTTCCTGAGATCAGATTTGAGCGTGGCTGAGAGCAGATTTAAGAGTGCTGAGGAGCACTCTTATGATTGATTGACTAATTGCAAATTTTATTAACTTGACAGACTGTGTTCTCATAGTGATTCCTTCATGTTAACGCTACAGGCCTCCTTGGAATTAATTACTTAATCATAATTAAAATAAACATGACAATATTTGTACGATAAGAAATTACGCATTTGATGTCGGAAAAATAAATAATATGGATTCATCTGATCACAGGGCAGCTGCTTAACCATATCTGAACCAGCTATTTTGGACAAATGTATAATTTCTTTAATTACTCAGATATTCAAACACAATTATACAATTATTGTGAAATGATTGAAAATAATAATTATTTAATGCCTTCTGTAGAATTTGTATTTCTTATTTGTTACACATCTGTTTTAATGATTAATTATATACATTTGAAAGAATGCAGGTCAACATGCAATGTATCCCATTGATTGGTATACAATGGGACAGACCTTTGTTTGATTGATTGATTGATTGAAAACTTTATTAACAGATTGCAGAATGGGTACAGTACAGTACAGCTCAATTACATACAATTGTTAAGGGGATGCAGACCAGAGAAAGACTTTCGTCTTGTTTACATCAGGGTCCCCCATTTTCAATTCATCATAACATATATGACACACACAACATACAGATAGACAGTACTGCTACATCTATACATTTATGACATACCAGATTTGCAAATACAGTACTGTTTGTGATACAAAAAGAGTCCAGAAAAGAGAGTATATACATTTGACGTAGAAACTGTTGGAGGAGGTTGGGTAGGAGGGGTGGGTACACTGTACATTGGAATATTGACAAAACCATACTTGGTAATTTACTGTACATTGGAGGGGGTTGATATAGCTATAAACCTGCATTCCTTCGAATATATCATTAATCAATTAAACTTATATTGAAATACACTATATAGCCTATACACCAACACTGAAATGACAGTGGATAAATAAATAAATAAGAACTAAAGCTAATCGCATGGAAATAGCAAGTCTTGTGTGCGCCAGTATGGCCTACGTGTCTAATAAACAGTATAGGCTTAATATATTCTAGTTACTTGTTTCATTAGGATTTAGTAGATACTGTTGACAGAGTCACTTATGGGGCGACAATAACTTGGTCATGACGACAAGGTCCTCTCACTTCAGCCATTAATCGGCGTGGTTTATTATCACATTGAGCATACTAGTACATGAGACCTTCTCTCTGTGAGAGATAGATGGGAAGAGACAGAGGGGGAGTTAACATCTCCTTTTATACCTCTTACCTGGAGCCAGCATTAATAGCTCTGCCTATAGCGCCCTCTTGTGGAAACAGTTAGACAGTTACATGCAATCGTATACATCACATAACTTTAACACTCCCACTTACGGCTGTCTTGTATACTGTACAACTTTTCAAAAACAATCTTCAAAGAAAGTAATACAGTTCAGAGCATCAAAAAGAATATGGCAGTCAATACTACATAACAGGCAATATTTACACACCAAACATGACCTCTGCAAATCTTCTCAATTTCAGTTTGGAAACAGGCTTTGTCATAGCGTCTGCAACCATGTCGTCTGTCGGACAATAAACAGGTGTCATCCTTTCTTCCCTGATGACAGATCTGATGAAATTATTAGGGATGTCCGATATTATCGACCGACCGATATTATCGGCCGATATCGGCAGTAAAATGTGATATCGGAAAATATCGGTATCGGTTTAAAAAAAGAAAAAAACAATAACAATATTTGTTATATATATATCCAGTGAAATGATTAGTTACCTGAAATTATTCCGTTTTTTGGGGTGGGAAACCCTGCATATATCGGTATCGGTTGATATCGGTTGATATCGGTATCGGAAATTAAGAGTTGGACAATATCGGAATATCGGTATCGGTGAAAAAGCCAATATCGAGCATCCCTAGAAATTATATTTTATATCCACATGTTTACACCTCTGTCGGCACACAGGGTTTTTAGCAATCGCAATGGTTCCCTGGTTGTCTTCATAAACAACAGTTTTCTTATATACATAGGTATCCATTCCTTCGAGCAGTTGTTCTAGATAAATACATTCCTGTATTGTCATAGCTAGAGCCATGTATTCGGCTTCACAAGTTGATAGTGCCACTGTGGGCTGCTTCTTTGTTTTCCACAAAACCAGTGAGCTGTTTGTGTTCAAACTCACACAATACCCTGTGGTACTTCTTCTGTCTGTGGTGTCTGCCGCCCAATCTGCATCACTGTAGGCTTTAATCCCTAAGCCCTCGCTGCTCTTTCTGAAACAAAGCTGTTTATCTACCTTTGAGATAACGAAAAACATGTTTTGCTGTAATCCAGTGCTCCTCTGTGGGGTCAGCAAAATGCTGTGACAATTTACTCACTACAAAACATAGGTCAGGGCGAGTACATATTGTCAAATAAATGAGGCTACCTACAGCTTCTCTGTACATGTTTACATCTGTCAATTTCTGAGCATCCTCTTGGTAGTCTAGCTTTTGATCACATGGTGTTTCCCTTGTTCTACATTCTTGCATGTCAAAACGTTTCAGGATCTTTTCCACATATCTCTTCTGGGATATTTTTACACAACTGGCAGACTGTTCGAAGTCCATGCCTAGAAAATGTTTTAACCTTCCTAGGTTTCTTGTGTTGTCCGCTGTGATGATTAAATCATCCACTTCTGTATTTAAACTAGAGCTGGGCCGTTAACGGCGTTAACGTGCTGCGTTAACGCTATACTAGTATCGCGCGATAATATAATTAACGCATTAATCTAAAAAAAAAAAGAAAAAGAAAAATTTACATTTTTTTTTTTACCTTTATTTACCAGGAACGCCCTGCTTCACATTCACACAGTTCCATTCACACCTGGGAGCTGACCAGTACAACCACAGTTGACACCATTGGCCACTGAGCAACTCCACTGGAGCAGTTGATTCAAGCCATGTCACATAGTTCAAGTTTGAAATGATTCTTTCTGTTTTGCTCCTGAGAGTGCTAGATACTGTACTGTACTGGTAATATTATTTATTTGTGTTAACTTCTGAATAAAACAACTTATTAAACACAAGTACATCTTATTGAACATTATTTTGATATTTCATTACCAATTATCATAGCAAAACAGCTTTTTCAAACAGTCTGTAATGCATTTTGGAAACGGGAGATGGGCTCATGGTGTAATGGGCCACCTGGCCTGAGAAACATAAGGAGGAAAGAAAAAGTAAGGACTTACTTCTGGTCATTATTTGGGTAGAACACACATATTTTGAATGCCTTCGGCAGGTTTTTTTGTTTTTGTTTTTTTGAGCCATTTTAATCTAGATTAATCTAGATTAAATCCAGGATTGCAGATAGATTAATCTAGATTAAAAAGATTAATCTATGCCCACCTCTAATTTAAACATAGAATCCACTTCTGTATTTAAACATGGAATCCACTCCTGTATTTAAACATGGAATCCACTCCTTCTGTATTTAAACATGGAGTACCCTCCTTCTGTATTTAAACATGTAGCCACCCTCCTTCTGTATTTAAACAAGGAGTACCCTCCTTCTGTATTTAAACATTTAGCTACGAACCTGGCTTTGTACTTGTCGTGGCCTTCAATACCCTCCTTGATTGAGTACACCCATTTTCCTCCCACTGTCTGTCTGCCCTCTGGTAACTTGGTTAGTGTAAAGGTGTGGTTGTCCTCTAGGGACCTCATCTCCTCATCCATAGCTCTCTCCCATTTACTTGATTCAGGGGACACTATGGCCTCTTTAAAGGTCTGAGGTACTCCACTCACTACTCTGTAGCAGTAATCAATGCTGGTAAGTGTACTGTCATCCTCGTCACTTTCTCTCCGGGCATAGTCTTTCAGATACTTTGGGGGTTTGTGTTCCCGTGAGGGATACCTCCCAATGCATGGGGCACGTGACGTCACCCTCGGGTGCTCCTCGTCATCGTCCTCTGGGGGTTGCTGACTGTCTGTCTGCACGACTGTACTAAGTACACTAGGCTGAGGTGTCTCCGTTTCTTCACACCTTTCTCTGGAGTCCAGCTCTGGCTCCTCTGTCTGTGTCTCGTTCTCACATGTTGTCTTTGTGACAAATTTGACTAGCCTGTGTTTTTGCACTTTCCCTTTACCGGGATAATAGACTAGGAAAGCGGGGCTTCCTTTGTCGTGCCCTACAAAGAGTCCTTTTTCACATCTGGACTCAAGCTTTCCTCTGTCCTGCTGGTAAGCATAACACACTGATCCAAATTTGTGCATTCTAGCTAGATTACATTTCTTTCCTGTCAGTGCTGTATACGGGGTGGTGCCCGTGTGCTTATTAAAACACCTGTTTCTGGTGTAAGCGGCTTCTTGTACCGCATAATGCCATAGACTCTTAGGTAAGTTACCAGCTATTAGCTTACACCTAGCCAAATTTCGAAAAGAGTACGTCCTTCCCTCTCTGCCACTCCGTTCTGGTGTGGAGTACGGACATGACGTCTCGTGTCTTATCTTGTTCCTTCTCAACAGTGATTGGAACTCTCTATTTGTGAACTCGGTTCCGTTGTCGGACCTCAAGCATCTTATGTTGCCATAAGGGGCTACGTCTGCCAGGAATTTCTCCGTGGCCTGGAGTGTGTCACTCTTTGCTTTGAGAAAGTAAACAAACACTGCCCCTGTACACACATCTGTAAAAGACTGTACATATCTAAAGCCACCTATGGACTCATTGCCTACTGGACCGGCTAGATCTGTGTTAACTAGCGCAAGTGGTACATTTACTTTTTCTGTGGGACTTCTGTTTCTCGATTGAGTGAACTTCCCCTTTATGCACACTACACATTCTTTGTCAGGTCTACGCTTTTCACCTTTAATGTGCATGCCTTCTGTCACTGCTTGCAGTTTCAGTAAATCCTCGTAATTACAATGACCCATGATCTCATGCCATGTCTGAATATCGTGACTGACAGTCACATTACACATATCATTATTATTACACTTGTCGTCACTACGCTCTGTTTGTAGATAATACATTCTCTTGTACACCTCTATGTTAAATCACGTACCGTCAGGCTCTACAAGAACATATTTACCTTCATTGAAGAACACTTTGGCACCGTTCGCAGTAGCAGATTTTTACAGAGAATAGTTCTTGTGGGAACGAGGATATGTAGAGAGCGTTCTTTAACGTCACTGTACACCGGCGCCCCTCACTGTCTATGAGGCATACCTGTGCGTCTCCTCTCCCTTGCGCCAACCCGTAAGTGCGCTTCCCGTCTGCCAGCTCCATGCTGTGTCTCTCCAGCTCGAAGGTGTTGTCAAAGTTCTTGAATCGATTCCTGTCGTTGATGACGTGGGACGACGCACCTGTGTCCACGATCAGTCCCTTCCTTTGGGCCTGCTGCAGCTGCGTTGGCTGTGTGACGTACGCTCGTCCCGCTACTCTCCGGGCGTCGTCTCGACTTGTCTCACGTCCACCGTCGTCGCGATCTTGTCCACAGCCGCCATCTTGTCCATGCGCGTACTGTGCGCTCTGGTCGCGTTTCTTTCTGCACACTTTGTCTGTGTGCCCCGTGGATTTGCAGAAGCTACACCAAACAGTCTTTGTGCAGTTATCTTTCCGGTGCCCTTTTTCTCCACAACCCCAACACGCCAGCTCCGTCGTGGGCCTGGTCTTCTCTCTCAGTGTCGCCCGGGCCTTCAGCACCCTCTCTCCCGCCTCCGCTGCGACTGGGTGGGTGTCTTCTGAGGCCTCAAAGTTCCGCAACTTGGCCTTGAACTCTCCCAGCGACATGTCCGCTGAACCGTGTGTTACCAGTAGTGTGAACGGTTTGTACAGCTCCGGTAGTCCTCTCATAACCATCGCCATCATTAGTCCATCGCTTGGTGCTTCTCCTGCACTCTTAAGCGCCGTAATGATCTGCTCAGCTCTGATGACGTATTCGGTCACAGTCTCGGTGTGCCCCTTCTTCAGCGCGGTTAGTGTTATGTAGAGGGATACGATTCGGGGTCTTCCCTGTCCGATATAATGTTCTCTCAACACTTTCAGGCTCTCTCGGCCTTTGTCCTTAGTGTCGCGGAATATCAGCCCCAAGCTTGTGTCGTCTAGCAGTGGTGCTAACTCACAGTATGCGTCGGCATTATGCTTGTTGTCTAGGGCTCGCGCGGCCGCCGTTACTTCTCCCGTGGGGGCCGTCAAGATCGTTGTCTTCAGTCCCACACCGTGCATGCAGCACAACATTTGCTCTTCCCAGAGCTCATAGTCCTCTGCTCTTCCGTTGAACGAGGGCCATTTGCTCCTTCCTTTGGTCGCCACGAGTTTGAAGATGGAGTTCTCCACCTCGCCTCCATTGGGCTCAGCAGGCTCCGTCTCCCCCGGTGCCGCCTCCCCGGGGTTGGTGCCCCGCTTCCTCTTGACGCGCAGGATCGTCGTGTTGGGGTCCATGTTGCTCTTTTGATGGTAGGCGTAGCTTTAGCTCCCGTTAGCCTAGCCTTTAGCCACGCGGTGCTCCTGGTGCTAACCTAGCCTATACTTCAGCTAAACTTGCTACCCTTATTATCTCACCCCTGCGTGATCTGGGCCCATAACCTGTCGACGAAAGGGCCTACCTGGAAGAGGTAGAGAACCTGTCACAGTGGTGTCAGGAGAACTGCCTCTCCCTGAACGTCAGCAAAACAAAAGAGATGATTGTGGACTTCAGGAGGTCGGGGGTCAAGGACTACAGCCCCCTCAGCATCGACGGGGCACCAGTTGAGAGAGTGAACAGTTTCAAGTACCTCGGAGCCCACATATCCGAGGACTTGACATGGACCACACACATTGACAGTGTTGTGAAGAAGGCACGACAACGCCTCTACTTCCTCAGGCGCCTAAGGAAGTTCCAAGTCAGTCAGAAGATCCTTAGGAACTTCTACTCATGTACAATAGAGAGCATCCTGACCGGCAACATCACCTCCTGGTTTGGGAATAGCACTGCACAAGACCGTAGCAGACTACAAAGAGTGACACGTTCAGCCGAACGCACAATTAGAGGGGGGCTTCCCACCCTCCAGAACATTTACAACAAGCGGTGCAAGGGGAAGGCTAAGAGAATTATTAAGGACTCGAGCCACCCGAACAACTGCCTCTTTGAACTGCTGCCGTCAGGCAAGCGATACCGGAGTCTTATGGCGAGCACAGAAAGACTCAGAAGGAGCTTCCATCCCCAGGCCATCAGGCTGCTAAACGAACGATAATCGCTAAACGAACAATAATCACTATGCAACAACCATCAAATGCACACAGCACACACACCCACACGCACACACTCACTCAAACAAACAACACACTGCAGCACCCACTCTCCACACTTTAGATCACACAAACACACTTACACTTTATATTTATTGATAAAGGATTTGCACTACAACTCGTACACCTACTGTGAATTGTACCTAAACTGCACCTCGTCCATTTATGCCTTGCACTATATAGTATTGTATATTAGTACACTGCACAGTATTGTATATTGTATGGTAACTACGTCTACGAACATTGTACATATGTCTAAACTGAACACTGTGACCTCTTTTTTTACTTCTAATTTTTACTATTTTTACTATGTTTTTATTTCATACTTATCTTGTCATGCACAGTCTCTGGAGCGCAACAGTAAGAAGCATTTTGTACAAAAGTATTCTGTACTTCTGTATGACAACTATTAAAGAAACTTGAAACTTGAGTCACTTATGGGGCGATAATAACTTGGTCATGACGACAAGGTCCTCTCACTTCAGCCATTAATCGGCGTGGTTTATTATCACATTGAGCATACTAGTACATGAGACCTTCTCTCTGTGAGAGGTAGATGGGAAGAGACAGAGGGGGAGTTAACATCTCCTTTTATACCTCTTACCTGGCGCCAGCATTAATAGCTCAGCCTATAGCGCCCTCTTGTGGAAACAGTTAGACAGTTACATGCAATCGTATACATGACATAACTTTAACAGATACTATATATGCTCTGCCTCTGCCCTACGTACAGTATAAGTACAGACTGTACCTATACTGTACGTAGGGCAGAGCATAATAGTATCTACTAAATCCTAATGCAACAAGTCATTAATGGAATAATAAGCCTATACTGCGTTCATTCATTACACCATAGGCATTAATGGAATAATAAGCCTATACTGCGTTCATTCATTACGCCGTAGGCATTAATGGAATAATAAGCCTATACTGCGTTCATTTATTACGCCGTAGGCTACAGTATACTGCACACGTGTGTGTGTGTGTGTGTGTGTGTGTGTGTGTGTGTGTGTGCACGCGCGCGCGCTGCGGCAGTTGTACCACGAGCATACATTAACCTAATCTCATTTCGATGGGTCGCGCAAGACTCGCAATGTGCTTCCGCATCCATTTCCACACAGCTGCGTCATTACTTTGCCTTATAAGGAGCTCTGGAGGTGTTGTTTTGTATGCAAATGACCTGAACAGGAACGCGCTTTTGAGTTTAAGACAGAATCACATTTCCCAAGCAGATATCAGATCATGTCACAGGTGCGACCGTTTAAGCCACTTAAGACATATTAGTATTACCAGCACGTTCGGGACTCAGAGTGAACTTGTCATTGATTCTGTCTCAGTCTCTTTGGACTCTTTGGAAATTTTTCGGGAATGAGACCAATGTGTTCTGCCCATGACAGCTGGCTATCAATTATTATGCCCAGTAATTTTACTTTATTTACCTGTTCTATGTGTTCCTCAGACAAGTTCAAACTCATTTTTGGTATAGATGACTCGAACCCAAGATAATTGATTTGGTTTTCAAGATGTTTAGTACCAACTTATTCCATTTTATACAATCAAACACCATAACTCAGCTGATAAAACATTGTCCAGTTCACTAACAGTTTTTGCAGCATAATACAATGTGGAATCATCGGCATACATTTGTACAGTCGCTTTACACAGAACTGATGGTAAGTTGTTTGTAAAGATGGCGTATAGGAGTGGTCCTATAGGCAGCTCCCTTGCGGGACCCCGCAGTCTAAGAGTGAGACCAGCTGCCAGTGTAATAAACCCTTTGTGTCCTACTTGTGAGATAACTCTTCATTAATATGATGGCTGTTGGACAAAACCCATAGCATTTTAGTTTACCGATGAGCAGATCGTGGTCTATGACATCGATCGATGTCTGTGAGAGAGAGACATAGTCGTGACAGTTCTAAGATCCGCCTGGTTTGGGAGGAGTTTTTCCTCTATGCTCTCTACTGCAGGGAGTTTCTCAAGTTAGCTGAGTTCATTATGGTTCCACTTATTCAATCTGTCTGAAATGTGACGGGAGCAGAAACATTTTAGAAGATTTTGGAAAGAAGTAATGGGCACAATGTGTACCTAAATGCACAAGGAACTACACTTCAATACCCACTTCGAGCAAATGCTGTAGACAACATTATGAAACAGAACAACAGACAGGGTACACTATTGGAATTACAAACTCATGATTGCCTGACTCAGATTGTTTTTCAAAGCTGTTGTTTTCGTGCTTTGGACTTAAATGCTCATAGCGATCAATTAAACAGTAAAGATTACGATATAAAACACATTTACTTAAAAATGTAGCTTTAAAACATTTATCTTTATCGAAAGAATGAAATATTAATGACCCCAGCCACCCCAACCACAAACCGTTTCAGCTGTTGCCGTCCGGCAAACGGTACCGCAGCCTCAAGGCCCGGACCAGCAGAATCCAGCCCAGCAGACTCTGGGACACTTTTTCCCCCAGGCAGTCAGATTCATGAATGAATAACACTAGCAGGCGGCTACCAGCCTGTGAATGGAGGAATACAGTGCTATTTTATCGCTGTCTCTGCTAATTATTTGCACACAATACTGATTTCCACACACTACTGTCCTGTACACACTAAACCCATGCAGTGTTTGCTAAAGGAGCAAGAGCTACTTTATCACTGATTCTACTCTTTGCACCCACCACACCCACACTTGATTATTGTATTGTAAATTAATGCAATCTTTTCCTTATGATTGCTAATATGCTGCTGCTGCTGCAAAAAAAAATAATAATAATGTTGAAATAAACAATAGGGATGTGACAATAAAGCTGATTCTGATTGGCTATGAATGATGGGGTAAAATCACAGTGGAACATTACTCCCCAGGTCTTACAGAAAGAGAGGGAGGGATTATGAATGGGAGTCCAAGGGCCCGGCAGCAGGTATGTAGTGGTAGCCTGGAGGGCCTTATAGCATGTAGAGATTGTAGAATCTTCCTTCCTTCCTGTATGTTTTTTTTTATTTGAGAGAGGGGAGGGGTAGAGAGACACAGAGAGAGAGAGAGAGAGAGAGAGAGAGAGAGATTGGCCCCGAGGCCTCACGAACAGGCCCAGTCTAATCCCATAAAGCTGAAGGCAGTGGGCTGACGGGGCTCTCTTTGAACCAGGGGCCACGCACCGCGAGGAGGAACGGCCACCAGCATTTAATTTGCAGTCAAATCAAACAGGGTGCTTGTGAGTAACATCAAAGGACTTTTTGATGCCTCGGATACAGCAAAGACAGGAAATAAGAGGGCTTGTTACGGGTGTCGATTGCCATGCTGCACTATAATTGGATTGCACAATTAGTCCTGCTTTTGTTTCCCCCCACTCTTAAAGGGAAACTACACCCACTTTTAGAATTCATACATGTTAGGCCTCTGGTCTAAGTCAATAAGAAAATGTTAGTGAAAATTAGCAACTCTCCGAAATCCAAAAAGTTTAGTGCCAAACCTCAAACTTTGATGTCATCAAGTATAAAGTCTGAAGCTGCTCCATAGACAATGAATTGGGAAATATGTTATAGGCAATGCTCTTAGAGCATCCTAGGGGATGTTCAGAGTTCATGTGTACATTTTCTGTTTCAGAACTGAGAACACTACAATAGAATAAAGCTCATTTGGGTATAAAACATTTATTAAATGTTCTGTGGGTCCACAAAATCACTCTCCTATTCATTGTCAATGGAGCAGCTCCAAACTTTATAATTTATGACATCACAGGTTTGATTTTTGCTTCTCTGAGTTCTGGCTTTGGGAGAGAGAGTAGTTCATGTTCACAAATATTGATTGAAATGGATTAGGCCATGGAAATAACATATTATAATGTTTTCATTTGAGTGGTGTTCCCCTTTAAGTACATTTACATTTACATTTAGTCATTTAGCTGACGCTTTTATCCAAAGCGACTTACAAGTTCTGTACGACAAGTTATCAGGAAGGGCACAACTCTATCAGCTGAGTAACTTCATCAAGTGTTGAGTGCTACAGTGTAGGTTAGTTTATTAGGACAAGTGCATGCCAGTAAGGTTAGTTAGGGTTAGATTCTTAAAAAAAATAAAAATTTATTTCAGATAATGGTTGAAGAAGTGCGTCTTTAGTCGACGGCGAAAAATTGGACGGGTTTCGGCTGTCCTAACTGTGGTGGGTAGTTCATTCCACCATTGTGGGGCAAGGACTGAGAAAAGGCAGCTTCTCCTTGATGACCTTCCCGGAGCTCGAATAAGAGTGGGTCTGAGACGGCCAGGAGATGCAGAGCGTAGGGGTCTTGAGGGTGTGTAGTTAGAGACCATTGACCGGAGGTAGGCGGGAGCGGTTCCCTTTGCCGCACGGTATGCCAGGTCGAGGGTCTTGAAGCGGATTCGTGCAGCAATGGGGCATGGGCCAACTTCGGTAGGTTTGAGATCAGGCTGCGTTCTGAATGAGTTGAAGAGGCTTGGTAGCAGTGGCCGGGAAGCCAGCAAGCAGTGCGTTGCAGTAGTCGAGGCGGGAGATGACTGTTGATTGGACGAGGAGTTGGGTGGCTATGAAGTACAACACTTCATAATGATGAAATAATTACAATATAAATGTTTCTTCTTTTTTAAAAGTTTTTCAGCACTACATTTGTTTACCAATGGTTTTAAGTGTTATTGGCGAAATATGAGTTCATAAATATCTCGCCGCATCCTGGTGGAAAGCGGATGAATTAGACGCAAGGAAATATCGCGTCATGAAAGCGCTGTAGTCCTAAGACAGAGGAGACCCAGGGCTTGCGATGGACATCAAAATTTCATAAAACTACACTACCCAGCTCACACCAGCCTCTGTGAAACCTGCTGAAAATATTATTTAAAAAAGATTCTGATGTTATTTTTGTGATTATATCTCACGGGTCGAACAAACCTGAACGTTATTGCCATAAAATAGAACGCAGTTTGTTTCTTTAACTTTCTGTGGTCTTTGCTGCCCTGTTACGGGTGCCTGGTGGTACTAAATCTATTGAAATCTGCCATTGGAAAGAGGAGATTTGGCCCGATCCATAGATGTATGACCTGGCCTAATAAGGTAATTTATAGGTATATTGGGTCTCATTCCCCAATATTTTCCAACGAGTTCTCTTGGAAGACTTATCTTGGAACCGACTGAGACAGAATCAATGACAAGTTCACTCTGAGTCCTCAACATGCTGGTAATAAACACTTTGCCGCCCAACCACAAGTTAACTCGTGTTTCGATTCCACCCGTTGAGGACCAGAGCCACGAGTTAAGGCAAGTTGTTATTGTTTTATTCCATATTAATAAACGGATCAAGGTCCCCGATCGGCTCTGCAGATTTACCCGCCAGATTTAAATCGGCGACATGCAATACCGGCCAGATCCTCTTAGGGGCGCCATCGCTCCACTGCAGTATCATTGAGGCCGAATGGGAAAATAATTTTTTTTACTGTCTGGGGCGTTTCATAATGAGCCTCGATCCCAGCCGAACATACTCCATCTTTGATCACGTTACCGAACGCAGATTTCAGCCTGGAATAATGGGATTTATGATCAGCCAATGGACATATCGATCTACCAGATTCCGATGACTAATGACGAAATGCTGCCGGTGATTATATGGGCTGACGGTAGGATACTATTCACCCAAATTACAGCCGGATTGGACATTGTTGTAACACGCAAGCGATCGATCAGTGAAAATGGCTACTTGAACGCACACTGTATTGCTAATCAATACTACTAATCGGCGTCCCCCGCCGCCCCCATTTCATCCATAGATGCTCTGTAATAGTCCGGATGCTACGCAGTTTGTTTTATTTCATTCGTATATATACAACAGAAATGGCGTTTGATATAACGTGACTAGCCTTTAGCCTAGCTTCCCAGAAAAAAGACGAGACAAAAACTGCGATAAAGCTTATATTCACGACGCTATAAAATGACAACAAACCGATGGATTTTTATTTTCTTTAAGCCATTATGAAGGCACGGTTTATGCACTCAAGTGACAATGAGAATGGACAGATAGCAATACTATAAAGTATATATATAGTTGTTAGAAAGTACATCGGTTTGTTGACAAAGCGTTGTCCTCCAGCCACATATTACACTGCAAGCCGTGGTCGTCAATGTGTTAAGTGGCTCAAATGATCACACCTGAGATATCTGCGTTGGGGAATGGCATATGTCTCAAACATGAACGAGGGTGAACTGGGGTAAGAGTGAGGCACTGCAGTGTGGGGCATGGAGGGGTCTGACATTACCACAGTTACCAGGGGAGCTACAGTGGGGTGGGAATGGCCTCAGACTTTTGGGGGTATATCTGGGATCAGAGGGGTGGGTCAGCAAAAACTGGGAGGGAGTAGCACAGTCAATGGTGGCTAGGTTGTCAAGGTGGAAGTGGCTGCTATCGCAGATATCCTACAGAGAGAGGGTGCTCATAGTTAATAACCTGGTGGCTTCATCCCTGTGGCATCGGCTGGCTGTTCTTAACCCCCCAGAGGCTTCCTGGCAGATATCCAGAGGAAGCTGGTGGACTTTTTCTGGTCCGGACATCACTGGCTGAGGGCTGCAGTCCTTTATTTGCCGGTTCAGGAAGGAGGACAAGGCCTTATCGACCTAGAAAGCAGGATGAATGCTTTCAGACTCCAGGCAGCACAGAAGCTGCAATACAGTACGGGAATATGCTGGAGGGGGCCAGCATGTGCACTGCTGCGGAAGGCTGGTGGTTTAGGGCTGGACCTGCAGTTGTTCCTGATGGAGCTGGAGGAGCTGAACACTGTGGGGGTCTCGGATTTCTACCTGTCGGTGCTGAGGGCTTGGCGGCTGCTGAGAAAGACTCGGGTGGAGGATGAGGCACAAGGACCGTGGGTATGGGAGGAGCCTCTTTTCTATAACACTTTGTTCCCCCTGGGGGCGGTGCGTTTTGCCACCCTGAGACAGCGGCTCATGAGTGGGGGCATCAGAAAACGTTCGCATTTACTGTCACCAGAGAGAGGGGAGTGGAAGACCCCTCAGGAGCTTTCTCTTCAGACTGGAATAACCCCTTTTGCGGAGTATCTGAGACTGTAACCCATGTTTTCCTAAAGTGTCAAAGAATCAATAGGGTGTTGTGTTTCCTAAAAGGGTTATGTGTGAAGCTGGGGTCATGTTCTGTGTGGAGAGTTTCATCCTCGGCCATACATATTCATTACGTAACAAGGCTGTGAGCGTTTTACTGAGCTTTATTTACGGGCAGGCTAAGTTAGCCATTTGGCTGATCCGTAGGAATAGGATCAGGGGCGTTGGTCCTACGGAAACGGTGCCTATGCTGAGGGGTATGATTTCTGCACGCCTTAGATTAGAGTTCATGTATTTCTCACTGAGACATAATGTTGATGCGTTCGCGAATGCTTGGGGACTGGGGAATGCAATGTGTACTGTGGGGGAGGAGGGGCTGAACATATGCATTTGAATGTCAAGTGGTTTTTTGTGTGCTGAAGGACGTTTTTGGGGTTTGTTGGGGTGTTTGTGTGTGTGTGTGTGTGTGTGTGTGTGTGTGTGTGTGTGTGTGTGTGTGTGTGTGTGTGTGTGTGTGTGTGTGTGTGTGTGTGTGTGGGGGGTGTGTGTGGGTGTGTGTGTTGGTTTTATGAAGATGCCGTGAGATTTTTGTGTCTCTACTGACTGTTTTTAGTTTACATGTTTTAATAAAGAACATCAGTCTCTCTCTCTCTCTCTCTCTCTCTCTCTCTCTCTCTCTCTCTCTCGTTAAGTCAGGTATGGAGTTCAGGCGGATCAGCTGATTGACGTCTGTGGGCCAATTACGGCAGTGATATAACGCCGCCCCAGATGTCATGAGGCTGCCAGATCGTAACTTCGTATTTCCCAGTTAGTCGTGTTATGCAATAGAATGGACAGAGTAAAATTGTTCTACAGTACAATCAACAGCGGGGTGTATTAGAAGGCTATGGTGAAGAGGTAAGTTTTTTGCTTATTTTTTTAAATATTAAGAGATCTAGCTTCCCTAATGTCCATATAGGTAGTGTGTTCCATAACTTTGGTGCATAGTTTGCAAAGGCTGCATCCCCGATTTTCCTTAGACTGTGGCTTGGAACCTTCAATAGACCAGTAGTAGATGATCGCAATGTTCTAGGAGGTACATAGTTGACTAGAGAATTTGCAATGTAGCTTGGTCCTGTTCCATTTAGTGCTTTGTATATAAGGAGGAGGACCTTGAAATGAATTATAAATGTTACCGGAAGCCAGTGTAGGTTAGCTAATACAGGACTGATGTGGTCTCTCCTCTTGGTTCTAGTTAGTAGCCTAGCTGCTGAGTTTTGAATGAGTTGGAGTCGTTCTGTGGTTTCTTTTGGGAGGCCATGAGGAGTGCATTACAGTAGTCAAGTCGGCTTGAGATAAAGGCATGGATCAGTTTTTCAGCGTCTTTTTGATTTATAAACGGCCGTACCTTAGCTATGTTTCTAAGGTGGAAAATTATGTTTTTGTCACCTTGTTGATGTGTGATTTAAAGCTTAGGTCTGAGTCTATTATAACACCAAGACTTGTAACTTCGGGTTTGATTCAAGGAGTAAGTTGCCCCATATTGCTCTGTAACATTTCTCTTTTTGTTATAGGACCGACTAGTAGGATTTCAGTTTTGCCCTCATTTAATTTTAGGAAGTTGTTCATCATCCATTTGTTTATTGCTAAGAGACAGGCGGAAATGGAGTTTATAGCTGTGTGATCATTTGTTTCAGCGGAGATGTACAATTGTGTGTCATCTGCGTAACTATGGAAACATACATTGTGCTTTCTAATGATGTCTCAGAGTGGCAGCATGTATAGTGAGAATAATAATGGACCAAGGCAGCTCCCCTGTGGAACTCCGAAGTAGGTGTCATGTTTCTCAGAAGAATGATCTCCAAGCCTGACGTAATATTTTCTCCCTTTTATATTATGTTCTGAACCAGTTTAATACATAGTCAGAAAGACCAACTAACTTTTCTAGACGATTTATTAGGGTTAGGGTTAGGGTTAGGGTCATCATGGTCGATTGTGTCAAACGCTGCGCTTAGATCTAATAGGACGAGAATTTAGACTTTGTTTGCATCAGAGTTTATTCTGAGGTCACTAATTATTTTTGTAAGAGCAGTTTCAGTGCTATGGTGCGTTCTGAAGCCTGATTGTACTGCTCCAATCAAATCAAATCAAATTTATTTGTAAGGGCCAACAACACATGTTAATGTCCCCATGGGCCGGACACGACTTAAACAAGTCAAGAAGAAACATCACAATAAATCAAGAACAAAACAAAAACACCATAAAGTTCAAATCTTTTTTTATAAATAAAATAATGCAACACTCCCAGACATACCCCACGTGAAGGTAAGGAAAAACTCACTAAAACCTAGCAATAGGAAAATATGCACCACAGGCAATGTGGAGGAGAGAAACCTTAGAAGGGCCGTTCAAGGGGGGATTTCCCTTCTTAGGTTGCGGTTACATTAGGGCCAAAACTATTCGTTTCAGTTTCGTTTTTCAGAACGCTACGTAACGGCAGGCAAGTTAGACGTCGTTTTGTCTCCTGAGCACCGAGTGATGTATACACGTAGTACAATGCCAAAGTAGTAGGTGGTGATGTAGTTCAAACATGAAGGCCATTTTCAACCAATCAGAAAGGTTGAACGCGTCACTACACTTCCTGCTAAAAAACAACAGTCCACCATCTTTAAATACCTCGCGTGAGCCATTTAGCAATGTAGCATTTATTTTCAGCAAGAAACAAAGTGCAATAAAAGTGCAATAAACAAAAACGGATACATTGTGTGTTCTGCCTCTCATTTGTTGATGAAACAAAACCAACATCAACATAATTTACCACCAAGAGCGGATAGTTTAGTCTCACAAAAAGATCTCCGATGTTGTTAGCTACATGCTAATGTGAATGGCATTCTCCATGTATATAGTTAGCATCGAGGCTATTAACGTAGTAACGTTAACGTTAGTAGAAATGGATGAAAACTTAATTTAACAGATTTCAGAATGGGTATAATACAATACGGCTCAATACACACAATTGTTAAGGGTATGCAGACTGTTGTAGTTTGGACTGGGCTCCTTATAACAATAACTTGACAATGACAACACTGGTAGCCGCAGCTACTTGGGACAGCTCTGCTGTAAACACTGGAAATAACCGTGCGTGTTACACATGAATAAGCAATCTGAGGAGGACGCAGCTGATATCCTGTATAGCCTCCCCATATGGCCGGTTGGTGTCGGGAGACAGCAAATTATATTAATTATAGCGCGATATTGCAAGTGACTCCCAGAAATAGTTCTGATGTTTGGACTAATGGACGGAGTCGAGGTCCAGCCAGGGGAGAATTTGGCATCGGTCTCTACTGCGCATGGGCATTGGGCATGAACGGCTCCGTATCTGATCTGCGCAAATTACATGGCACTGTTGTCGGCGAGTTTTCAAAACGAAAAAACACCCTTTCAGCGTTGCCGCTAGGAAAACGCGTTTTCCTGCCAAAACGGCGTTTCCTTTTAACTTGGACATGCAAACGTAATCATTCAAAAATACAACATTGCTGTTTTTCCCCAGTGTAACCATGGCCTTAGATGTTGGTGATAGTAGTGTTGCAATAAAACAGGCGAAACAGTTGGTAAGCATGCACTCATAAGTGTAATGAAACACAGATAAGTGCATGCAATACTAACTGAACATTTTGAAAGATAAAAAATAGAGCTGATGGCGGATCTATTTGAGGCATGGGGGCGGCGCAGAGAGGGTCGCATCCTCCCGGTCATCATCACGGGACGTCCAACACTCCGGTCATCATTCTTCATTCTTCATTCATTCACACAGCTAAATCACAAGTGTAGTCTGACTCAGCTCCTCAATGACAGTGACTGCCCCGATAAATAAAAAATGCTGCCACAACGGATGTGGACACGAGTGCATCGCACCTTACACAGGTAAGACACGGGCCAAGAGAGAGATAATATAACATATACAATACTTTACATTGTAGCAGAGTACTGTTACCATGACGGCCAGTGTCCCGGGGAACAGAAGTGTTGCCGGACAACGTGTGGCCATGCACGCCTGCAGCGAGCTATGCTGATTGGACACTGGAGATGATGTGACACGTTGTCCATACGTTGATCCCAACAAGTGTGCATTTGTTTGGTTTCTTTCATGAACAAGTGGAAAACTAGTGGAAATCAAGGAAATTACGTTTAGCTTATTATTACATCATAATAACACTGTGATGAATCACGGTTTATGTGGGTTTTATTTTAGTTTATTCTAAGGTGCTTTGGCTTTATTTCGGCTTTCTGTGAGGAACAACTGTCTATTTCGTCTTTCTGTGAGGGACAGCTGTCAATCATGGCCTCTGCAGTGCCATGCGGCATGGCAGGTGTGTGGGCTTGATTGCCACCTGATTGGTGTCAGGTGTGCAGTGCCTTGAAGTAGGTTTGGTTGACTGTGTTCGGATGCTTGTCCATTTCATGTTTTTCCCCTCAATAGTAGAGGAGCTCATACTTCTAGGGTTCTCTCTGTCTCTAGTTCTATTGGTTTTCTTGTTGTTTTCAACTGCTAGGCAGTGGTGGTTATTTGGGGATTTTTACCCAGTTATTTCATACTGGTGTTTTGTGTTTCCTACAGTTTTCTTTTTATTTTATTCTTGTTTTCCCCCACTCTCTCTCATCGCTCAGTCATTCCAGTGGTTACCCCTCTGGGGTAACTTTAAGATTCCCCTTTTTGTGTGTGTCTGTGTGTGTCCTACACCCCCCTCAATCCTGACAAACACAAATAAATCCATGGAGTGCACACTTTGGAACCAGGTTTGAGACATTTACAGTATAATAAATACATCAGACCAAAACAAAGACGTGTAATCAAGTAGTTGCTGTTTGACGGCTATACAAATTCTACCTTTAAGCCTAATTTACAGTAAAGGGTGGCAATAAAGATGCATGCATAGCTACAGCGGGCTAGTGCATTTAGATTTTTTTAAGGAATATTTTGTGTGTGTGTGTGTGTGTGTGTGTCAACCCAACGTGTAGATATATAAGCAGCGAGAGCCAGCATATCACCAGGGTTATCAAGTGGCACCTCCCTTCATGGTGTTTCATCAAGTTAGGCCCACGACACCTCGGGAAGGCTCAACAGTTAGTCCCAGAACCACGCCCCTCCATGTTGGCTCGCACTTTTTCCAAGATATCCACACACCGAACCTCCCTATGTTATCCTATGTCAAAAATAAAAAGATTCACACATGAAATAGCAACAAAAGAGAACAAAAGGAATACTCTTACCCTTTGTTTACATTGGCCTCCAGCTGACATAATTTCTCATCAACCAAATACACTGACTGCCTTTCACTGCTTCTTCCGACATCTCATTTACCACCCACAAATCCCCAACTCTCCCAATAATGATAAAGTCGATTGTGCTATAAATCCTCTGCATCCTACTTCTACCGAACAAACCCTAGCTTTCCATCTTCGCTGTTCACTTTTTGCTGCTAAGTCTGCATATCTAAGCTTTTTTCTTTCATAACCCTCCTCCACTGAATCCTCCCAAGGCATGGTCAATTCTATAAAATAGAATTCAGGCCTCAAGTTAGTGCTAACTATCTCTCGTGGAACAACAAGTTTTCCTCCCAAATCTACCTACATCTCCCAATTATTAGCTCCATTTAGGTAGCCTGACTCATGCTTGCCTGAAAACCTACCTCCTCTAAATGTCTCTCCCTCACGGACAAATTGAATGGCTGCACCCTTCATCCGATTACTTCCTGAATTCACCGGTATTCTTCTACTTTCAATTCCTGCCGCTAAGGAATTGAACCGGCAGGAAAAATCTGGGCTGGGGAAGTTAATTCATAACTCTCTCCCATCCCCTTAACAACTACCGCTGAAGTGCCCTTGAGCAAGGCACTTAACCCCCAACTGCTCCAGTGGAGTTGCTCAGTGGCCAATGGTGTCGACTGTGGTTGTACTGGGCAGCTCCCATGGAACTGTGTGAATGTGAAGCAGGGCGTAGCTGAAAAAGAGCATCTGAGCTCAGCGAACCTACCCTGGGTAAATAAAGGTTAACAAACAATAAGCTTTTCAAAACCTGGTTATGTTGCCATGTTGCCAAGCCTACTGACCTTGAGAAAGCTAGTCTTACAGCCTGACATAATATGCCACAAAGTTGCTGACTCTGAACACAGTGGACACGACGGGTCCCCATCTACCCACTGTTTTAGGTTATGTGGTGATGGCAGCACATCATAGTAGCTCCTATTAGGAATTGTATAAGATTTTCCTCCATACTCCACAGGTCATTCCAGGTAATCTTCCTCTTCTTTACACTTCCCCAGTTCATCCACTGTTCCTGCCTAGCCTGGGCCACAGCATTTGTACACACTAAATTAACATTACCCTGTTACAATAGAAGTTGTACAATAAAAGTTTGTTTTGCCATAGTATTTTACAGCTAATTGTAACATGGTAGCTCCGGTGCATATAGCCAAGGTACATACAGTAGCATGCTAGTCTGGCTAACTAGCTAACGTTATACTGTACCACTCGGTTCTTTCATACAAGAATTACAGCTCAAAGTGCTTCACAGCAATAAAAAAGACAGGCATAAAATGAGTAAAAAATGGGCAGATCAATGCATAAAGTGCAGACATAAAACAAGCATAAAATAGATAGCAGCAAAATGGACAAGGTAAGGCAAATCACATAGTTTTTCACATTAGGATCTAACATCCCAATAGGCCTCTTTGTTTACGGTTTGATTCTATGCCAGTTTTTTTTTAAATAGACAGTAATAAAAAGAGTAAAATAGAGCAATAGTGCAGTGCAATAAAATAGTTCAATAAAATAAATTATACAACAGGTAGGTCCGACCACACATTGTGATTGGTCGAGAGAATTCTAAGCCGTGAGTATATTCATGATACACTCACAGTTAAATCACCATGAATATACCACTGCGCTGGCTTTAGAATGTTGTAGAAAGTTTCAACTGCCATCAAACGGAAACTGTCAACATTACATGACCTACTCTGCGGACAATGTTACGTTTGATTTAACGTACCTGTAGGAGCTATTTGAATCTCAAACAAGCCTCTTGTTAAATGAGACGGCCTAGTCTATGGAGGAGATTGGGGAATCCCCGCGTCACGGCAGCATAATATGCCCATATATATGGACCAAGAGCGGTAAAACATTTCTGTTAGTCATCTTAATCAGACGGATAAAAGCGATGGTTTTGTCCAGATTATTTGATTATTGACATTTCCACTAAATATATTAATCTAGCTACTAACTGGGGAGACTGATCAATTACGGATAAAGGAATATAGCGGGACAATCGATTACGATAGTTAAGTTAACCTTAGTTAATTCTTGATGAATTGAAAATGGAGGACCCTTATGTAAACAAGACGAAAGTATTTTTCTGGTCTTCATCCTCTTAGCAGTTGTTTGTATTGAGCTGTACTGTATTGTACCCATTCTGCAATCTGTTAATAAAGTTTTCAATCAATCAATCAAACCTCTTATTGTTAAACTGGGCATGCGTCAACCAAAGTCCTGTCGCAGCCTCCCAATCTCCGAAAACATTGGAGCAAATTTACAAACAAGCGTTATTTGGATGAACTGACTACATATTTGGAATCTAAGTGGGTACATTCTCGCTTGATTTTTATAATAATAATACAAATAATGGTCCTAGGTCGTACATTAAAACAGCGTTCCACCTTGGTAAATAGGTGGTCGGACCTACCTGTTGTATAAATTCGAATAATACGTCATTTGTTTCAACAGGGGATTCCTGCAGTGCAGCAGTAGAGTAGGGTATATCTGCAGAGCCCAATGTCTGGGCGGGGCATCGGGGCCTGTACTGTGCGTGGGCGGGGCATCGGGCCTGTACTGTGCGGTGCACTACTGCGCATGCGATGTTGAGCGGGGCTTTATAGTGCGCATGCGTGTGGAGCAAATATGTTTGTATGGGTTTCTAGCTCTGGTTTAACATTAATTCTTCTTCGTTGAAAAATAACCAAATATGTCTTTCAGTGAAAATGTAAGTACCTTATAGGCCCGGGGCACCTTCGCTATTTTGGACATTAGGGCCTATTTTTCGTCTGTAATTTGCTTTAGTGGTGAGCTAACGTTAGCTAACGCACGCTCCGGGATTGCAGCTGGGGGCTAGTTCTGCACTAACCTAACGTTAGCTAGCTAATGCACGTTAGCTAATATTCCCTGTAAACACCCAACTAACGCTATGTGAATGTGAAGTTATTTTGGCCCACGTTTTGACTACTTAATTAATGTTGAACTAATGTTAAAGCTATGTTAAACATGAACCATTCTCACAAGGTGTTCAACTTCACATTCTCTGTTATTGTCCACCGCAATACACATTGTCAACGTCAACGTCAACACATGTGTTGCTTATTCAATCAAATCCTGGTTCATAGTGCGCACAACTGCGTTTTATAACCTTGAGCAACATTCCTCTATTTTAGTCCAAAATGATAAACATGACTTGATGCTTTTTTCTTACATACTGTAGTAATGTATATTTGTATGCAGGGCCGCCTGGGAGAAATGCGAGGCCCTGTGCGAGATTTAAACGCGAGCCCCCCCCCCCCCCCCCCCCCCAAAAGGTCAAAAAATAAAAATAAACAAATATATATATATATAATCTTTTTTTTTTTTTTTTTTTTTCATACAGTCAACATATTCTTAAATAATAGCGCTGCCCGAGGCTGGGCATGATACAGTCAACATATAGCAAGAGAGAGCGAGAGAGAGCTCCCGTTCTACAGTCAATATACAGTGTACAGAGAGAGAGACACATTGGAAAGAAATTGAAATGCTATTTGGCCCTAAACTGAGAGTACACAGTGGCAGAATACCTGAGCACTGTGACTGAAGATCCTTGACTAGGTACAGACTCAGCGAGCACAGCCTAGCCATCGAGAAAGGCCGCCATAGGCAGACTGTGTGTGTTAGAAAGAGAGAGAGAGAGAGAGCATGTGTGTTTGTCGTGTGTGTGTGTGTTAGAGAGAGAGCATGTATGAGAGAGATAAGCAAAGATGAGCCCCTAAAGGATATTCAACTTTTAATGGAAAAACAAAACAGAAGGAAAAGATAACTTCACAAAGGCAACATGAATATACATAGATCCAAAAGGACAAAGATCAACACTTAAATCCAAAGAGAAGAGGGTCTATACCAGAGAAAACAAAGCAGCAAGGAGCCAATGGCCGACATCAGCTAAATAGGCTAGCCAGGTACTGACACCAGGCCACACACAGCTTTGGCCAACGGCCCAACGCTACCCAAGCTACACAAACGACCAAGACAATTCACACACAGCACATGTCGTATCTCCAAATGTTGTGAAGTAACATATGTTTTGCCTGGAAAAAAACATCGTTATTAACAAAACATTCGGGAGGGGAAGGAAGGAAGAGTGGGGTAATGTCATGACATTTTCATTAATCTTACCTGCACCAAGGAACGCAGGGTGAAAGGCCGCAACACAGGTCTCCACGTTGACGAAAGGCCTCTCGCTGGCGGGACAAAAACAAGCTATGGCCAGAGCCTTGTCATGGTGCAGGCCCGACTACATCTTCTGTCAAAGATGATGTCGTAGTCAGAGTGCCAGAACCCCCTGCTATTCTCACGGCTAATGTCAATGGTCGTAGCACAAGCTAACAGCTAACTAGTCTCTAGGCTAACTGATAGCATCAAACGAACGTTCCCAGCCGAGCGCAGCCGGCAGCTAACGTCGTAGCTAAACAGCTAACTGGCTAACAGTTAGCTCAACCAGGCTATCGCTAACCATTAGCTAACGCAGAAGCAAGCTATGCGGCTACATACAGGTGCTGACACCAGGCCACACACCGTTAGCTACTAGTAGTACTACAACAGCTAGTCGGCCAGTTTAGCTCCAGAGAGAGAGAGAGAGAGAGAGAGAGAGAGAGAGATGTCCACGGCGGGAATAGAATAGAGTTAATAGAATAGGTTAAAAACTCACCAAACGTCCAAGAGGATGGAGACAACCGCGTGGAGTTGACGATGTTCATCTGCCAAACGACCATCCTCTTCATCTTGGCTGCATGCGCTGTCTCTAGGTTAGCTAACGCTAGTTAGCCTTTAGCTAAGCTAGCTACTAGCCGACATCATCATGGCTATATCCCGACTGACAAGGCTCCGGCCATTTGTCCCGCCAGCGAGAGGCCTTTCGTCAACGTTCCTTGGTGACCGACCGACTGATAATGACCGACTGACTGATAATGACCGACCGACTGATAATGACCGACCTCTTCGTCTTGGTTGGCATAACTAAGCATAATAGTCAAAAGCTGCACGCGCGAAATAGTCAAACGCAGCTGACGCGCGCCGGCGTACTACACATGATGTAAGTAACCACTCCCTTCGTTGAAACCAATAGTATGTCTGCTGCAGAGCCCCAGAGCTCTGCAGACCCAGGAACAAGTCAGACACATTCTACAAACGTGTCTAATGTGAAATATATAAGCATATAAGCAAAACTAGATTTTAGGTCTGTGATGAAAAAGGGCCTCGCTTCCCGCGTCAAGACATTTAGAGACATACAAACAGGGCCGCCTCAGGGGGTGTGCGAGCAGTGCGGTCGCACAGGGCCTCGCGGGAAGGGGGGCCTCGCAAAAAAAATAAAAAATAATAATAATAATAATAATAAATAAAAAATAAAAATTATTTTTTTAAATTTTTTATTTTGCGAGGCCCCCCTTCCCGCGAGGCCCTGTGCGACCGCACTGCTCGCACACCCCCTGAGGCGGCCCTGTTTGTATGTCTCTAAATGTCTTGATGAATTGAACATTCATTTAAGTACCTGTATTATTCAGTACATTCAAATTAAACTTCTTCAACTTGAACCTGTGTGGAATGTGTATCTGGTCATCTGTGTGATGGAGGAGATATGGTCAGCTGCCCGACAGAGCCTTTATCCTCTCCTGACTGAGGCTGTGTATGTTTGAACTGTAAAACCCCACAGTCAGAGCTACTGTACGAGATCGTCTGAACTGTAAATCCCACAGTCAGTTGCGGGCAGGAAACTGGAGGAAACCCACAAAGACACAGGGAGAAAATGCCAACTCCACACAGAAAGTACCTGGATTCTAATCGAATATTTGCCTCTCTGTGGGGTCCTTATCAAAACAATCGCTTATCAAACCCATTGTGTTTACTGATATATACCATATAAAGCATTAACACATTGGTTGCCAGCAGGGGGTGCGCAATTTATCGCTTGAGTGCCAGCGCTTTAGTCAATGAGAGGACGAACACATTTGCGAACGCATAAACTATATCTTAAATTATGGCTATGTGTCTAATACACCTGTCGCTTATCAATGACTTTCTTGCAGTCAACATGTACGAAACGGATTGTTTTTTCATCAGTACATTTCCGTTTTATACCGTTTTAAATACGAGTATTTTATTTTATTTTTTTAACAAATTTTTTTTTTCAATTTTTGACATGACATAAAACTATACACACAAACATTAACAGTAAAAATCCACAATAAATCACAGGACTATGACAGTCCAGTATTTGAATCAATATAAATGTAGATTACAAAATATATACATAATAATTACAATACAATACATACATATGCTCTTGCTCGCTCTCTCCCCCTCAGGACCCCCCTTGGACAGTCCAACCATTATTTCGTTTAAAACCAAGGATTACAAATTCATATGCTATGCTTTATTTTCTCCACCACAACTGACCAAATTGCTATGCTGGCTTCATTAACACCTAGGATTCGTGTGGTAGATATCTCTAAATAAATCACATCAAGATAGGTAAGAATCCATACCTTCAGGCACATTTTCTCCGGTTGAATCCAACGTGATGCTATTAGCTTTTTGGCAGCCGTAAGACCGGACAAGATTAGCCTCTTTACATGTACAGAGTGTGATAACTGAGAGACATTATTCAGCAACAATACCGAAGGAAGTACAGGTATGGTCAGAAATAAAAATTCTGATAATTGCGTGGTTACTTCTTCCCAGGGGGGCATTCCCAATACATATGGATAAATGTACCGATATCACCCTTTAGACATAAGGAGCATCGAGAGTCTTGTTTAAACGAGTATAGTTTTGAAGATTTCTAGTGATTCCAGAAAGATCCGCGGAAATAGCTCTTTAGTGGAATACACAAAACACGTTGTAATTTTTCGGCCTATTTATGAATCGTTTTCAAATAAATGCTAGATTATCGATAGTATATGGGTACTTATGCACGCTAGAGAAGCGGGCTGAAAAATCGAATATCCATGACCTGGTCAGCGCTAACGTCATACACGCACACACATACACACACACACGTTGTGAAATCTGTGAAAAAACATCTGATTACCCCAAAACTGGTAAAATAGATTCCTTACCTCAGATCAGATGTTCTGCAAAAAGATTAATCCAATTCCTGATCGCCATTCCAAATATCGATCGCGTTTATTGATCCAACTTTATACCTCGAAACACATAATCAACGCTTCTTCCAATTCCCTCAGTGGATGCAATAGTCTCAGGTTACATGGCTCAGAAGTCAAATGTGGAGACCGGAGTTTTTTTTTCTCATGCATTTTCATTGACTCCATTCCAATGGGTGCAATACCATCCGGGAGACGATAGGGAGCGGCATTTGCCCTTTTCAAGCTCAGAGCCAGTCCCAATGATAACGTGAGGCTGGATGGATGAAAAATGAATGGATATAGCTAATAAAAGAAATAACGATTAAATAACGAGATTTCTCGTCATTGGCACACTCAACGCATGGCAGCCAACAACAAGATTTCTCGTCGAGTGGGTGTCAGACAAGAGGGAAGACTGTCAGGTTTTAAACTGTGGATACCAAACAGAAGGTAAAGATGACTTTGAACTGTACAGTAACAGTAATCCAGAACTATTTCATTGCACTGTAAAGAAACTGATTTTATAGTATGTCACATCAATGTCATTCATGTCTTTCACATTCTACTAAAACTGAATCAAACCATTGATTGATTGATTGAAAACTTTATTAACAGATTGCAGAATGGGTACAGTACAGTACAGCTCAATACATACAATTGTTAAGGGGATGCAGACCAGAGTGAAGGATTTGGGGTGCTTTTTCAATGTATGTGATGTATAGATTGGGGGGAGTGACCACAGCTAAAACGGTGCCGGGTCAGAGAGGTCGAAGTGCATGCGGACGGTGGAAGCAGGAGACAGTGGTTCAGTAGAGCAGGGTGATTGTTGTGAGGCACACTGCCAGCGAGAGAATGTTTGTTGACATTCCTTGTAAGAACATCTGAGATAAGAGCGAGTGTCTCCCAGAGCAGGAGGGAGAGAGGTTCATCTTAATGCAACAGTGAATGAAACGTGTAGCGGCAACATGCCTGTGTCCGCTTCCTGGTATAGACGGGGAGTGAATCCATACGCGCTCAACGTCCAAATAATAGTCTTCCACACATTAAGCTCCGTTATCAGACACCGATGTGGTGATCCGATTTAATTAGAAAAGGTAGGTTACATGGGAGAGGTGATCAAAGCGATCCTAAGCGTCCTATAACCTGGTCTAATTGCTTAAAGTGTTTCCTAAATAAGACTAATCTAAAACGTTCCCGAAGCGGTAAGAAAATTATATGCTTTCCCCGTCGGCTACAGCCCACAGCTGATCCCCATTTACCTATTTATGCCATCAGCTGTGCCGTGGCGATTCACCTGTCACGTGAACCACCACAATACAACTGAGAACATTCAATTGCTATACAGATAATCATAACATTCCCATAAATCATATCCTTCCATTGGAAATAATAACAACAATAATAATAATAATAATAATAATAATAATACTAATAATAATAATAATAATAATAATAATAATAATAATAATAATAATAATCAATAACAAAAAACACTCGTTCGGCCTTTACACCGGCCCCTAATTGTGCCTACACAATTACAAAATATGGTCGGGCGAGTGTTCATTACAGCTGGCAATCCTCCTTTGACTCCAGTAGTAGGCCCTTGTTATCCGGAAAGGTTTCCAGGATCCGTCCAAGCGGCCAGGAATTCCTGGGCGCTGTGTCGTCCACTATGACCACCAAGTCACCAGGGGCGAAGTTCTTTTTGGCTATTTATGTTATCAGCTGTGCCGTGGCAGATTCACCTGTCACGTGAATCACCACAATACAACTGAGAACATTCCACGTCACAAAATAACAAATCATCAAGTGGATCCATAATCCACTTCACTCCAGAGTTTGCCATGGTGGTGCCTTGGAATGACGATGTGAATCAAACACCACTCATGTTCTTTCCACTTTCTTTCTTTCTTTTGTGATACACCCTGTGATGGGGTATGTACCAGACACAGCCATCTTGGCTTGGTTCTTGAAGAGGTACATTCTCTGTGGTTTTAGATATTCCATCCCCTTTCCTCTTCGATCTTACAGTCTTCTCTCTGCTCTTAGATCTTCCTGTTTTCCTTTGCAGGCTTATGGCTCGTTGTGTTGCCACCTGTCTGTACTCTGCATGGTACCCTTCATCCTTCCTCTTCTTTTGCAGGTGCATGGCTCGTGTCGCCACCTGTCTGTTGTTGCGTGTCATCACATCTCCTTTCCGAAAGGAGAGTGGCAAGTTATACTGACCATCTTTTAAGTTTATCAAACTGTTGGTGATGGCTTTGGGTCTTCTTGTCACATCCACCACGTTGACGTTCAGTGGACCATATCTTCTTGTCACATCCACCGCGTTGACGTTCAGTGGACCATAGACCGCCCATCCCAAGAGTGACCTTACAGCATATGGTCCGTCATCCTGGCTGTTCACTATCTGCCGAGGCTCCATGGCTCTCGGAGTATTGACTCCAATCAGAAGCTCCACATCTGAGTCAATGTAAGTGATGTGAACATCCTTCAGGTAGGGCCATTTCTTCAGTTCGTCTTGAGTAAGGATGTTTTCTTTTGACACTGGGATTGCTGGTTGAGTGTATAGCGTAGGCAGTGCAATAAATGTGTCATCATTGATGTTGCCTACCTCCAGGCCTGAGATCTCATATGCTGGGACATGTTTCATGTGCCATTGTCTTAAGGAGAATTGATGTTTTCCGGCCCTTAGCGTTCAGCTTCCTCATGAGGCTCTCTGTGCAAAAGGATGCCGAGCTGCCATGGTCCAAGAAGGCATATGTCGTTACATACCCACTTCCGTCAGCCTGTTTCACCTTTACTGGCACGATGGGTAAAGCACAGTCCTTACCGGCCCCATTATGTTCACCAAGCCTCACCAGAGCACGACCCACAGTCTTCTTGGTCAGGGGTGGTGTCCTCTCCTGTTGAGGTGATTTCCATTCCATTGACCCGACTGTTCCTTTTTGCTCGTCCTGTCCTTCTTGGTCGTTTGTTTCTATATGTAGCAGAGTCAGGTGTTCTTTCTGGCAATGCTGACACCTCATCCGCTGGCTACAATGCCTACTGAGATGTCCCTTGGTGAGACAACCGAAACAAAGTCCTTTCACCTTTAAGAACTCTATTTTGTTCAGATGTTTCTGAGCTCTTATCCTCCTGCAGGCTTCAAGTGAGTGATCGCCGGCACAGTACAAGCAAGGAGTTCTAAAAGCTACAGAGCCATCTGCCTTGGATCCTACATTACCGACGGTTGACGGTATGTTTGCGACTGGTGTCACTGTCGTGACGAAGCTGCTTCTCTCTTTAACCGGTGCAGCCGCTGTTCCTGCTCTTGTTTGCCATACAGAGGCTGCAGTCTTGAGGTACCTTGGGGCAGCTCCGTCAGGACTGTAATCCTGAATATTGCCCCACAATGGGTCGGAGGCGATTTTGGCTTGTTTCTCCAGATAAGCCACAAGATCCTTGAATTTGGCTCTTTGCCCAGTGCGCTCCTGGATGTCGTAGGCCGTTGACCCCCACCTTTCTCTGATCCTAAAGGGTATCTTGGATAAGATCAGTCGTAGGTTAGATGGATTGTCCAGCTCATCCATGTAGTGAAGCTCCTGCATTGCATTACTGCATCCTCTCAGGTAGAGGGCGTAGGCGCGCAAAGCTTGACTATCCTCCGGTTTGATGCTGGACCAGTCCAAGGCCTTCTTTATATAAGCATTTGTTATTCTTATTTCATCACAGAAATTCTCTTTAAGTAGTCTTTTGGCTTCCACATATCCATCCTGTGGATGCATGTGTAGGCAGCTCCTCACAAGATCTTTAGGTTGCCCTGTGGTGTATTGTTCTAAAAAGTAGAGTCTATCTTGCTCGCTGGTGGTTCTATTTTCTATGCCGTACTCGAAGGCTCGCATGAATGACCTAAAGTTCATAGGATCTCCGTCAAACATGGGAATCTCCCTGGTTGGGAGTAGCGCCAGATTCTGCTGTGTGACAAGTATATCTGCAATGTCGTTCTGCCTTGCCATGACATTTGATAGAACCTGGTCTGTTTGGGTTTGACCCTGTTGTCCTGCAGTAGCTCCAGATGGTTGTAGCTGAAGCTGCACAGGGTTCTGATGCTGATATGGTGCATGTGGTTGTTGCCAAGGTTGTGGCTGAGGTAGCACATATGGTAGTGGTCGATACTGTACAGGTGGTAGTGGCTGTACATATGGCTGTTTGGGTCTCACTACTTGTGGAGGCCTCTGTTGTTGTTGTTGCTGTTGTTGCTGTTGTTGTTGTTGCTGTTGTTGATGCTGTTGTGGTTGTTGCTGTTGCTGATGCTGTTGTGGTTGTTGCTGTTGTTGTTGTTGTTGCTGTTGTTGTTGTTGCTGTTGTTGTTGTTGCTGTTGTTGTTGTTGTTGTTGTTGCTGCTGCTGTTGCTGTTGATGCTGTTGTGGTTGTTGCTGTTGTTGTTGTTGTTGTTGTTGTTGTTGTTGCTGTTGCTGCTGCTGCTGTTGCTGATGTTGTTGTTGTTGCTGTTGTTGTTGTGGTGTGTGCGCCCATGCATACTGGTCCAAGAGCTGTCTTTGCACAGGGGTTTTTGGAACAGTATTTATGGATGCATATTCTACCGGTGATTGCATTATCGGTAGTCCTTCTGAGGTGTCTAGAGCATGTGCTCGGTCAACATATTCATTCATACCATCTCTAGGTTGCATCTTGTACACATATCCGTCCTCTTGAGAGGGTGGCTGGTTAATTTGTGATGGATACCTCATGGTTCTAGATGAGTTGGTTTGTGATGATGTCTCATAATCATCCAGTATCTTGAGTTTGGCCGCTGATACAGCCATGTCTGTGTCAAAGTCAAGTTTATCCTTCTCAGCCTTTAATTTAGCCCTGGCTTTAGCCTCCTGCAGACTTAATTCAGCTTGTACTTTAGCCTTTTTTAGATTTAATTCAGCCTCTAATTCAGCTTCCTTTAGGCTCATGGCTTGTCTGGCTGAAAGTGCAGCGGCTTTTGCCTGGATGATGGCCCTCTCAGTGTTAGCCCTTAGACGGGAGGCAGATAACCTGGATGCATGGCTTCCACCAGATGATTTTGATGATCTGGATGATTTTGATGATTTTGATGGGGCCCTGGAAATGCTATCCTCTGGGCCTATTGTAGCCTGGAGGTCCTTTTCCAGCTTATCTTGAGTCTCTACTGGAGACTCTTGGATCACAGACCCAGTTGGACTTTGGGCTGGAGTTTGCCTTTCCTTATTCCCTTCCATCAACCATTTTTCCATCACATTAATAAATGCATTGAATTCATCTATTCTTGGTTTATACCGTTGTGTTTCATCATCATCGTCATCCTGTAAATACGGCTGTACAGACTCAATTGCTATCTTAAAAGCACTGAGTGTCTTATTGAACAATGCCATGTCCGTTCTTACTCCTTGTTCATCATTTGATTTCATCATCAGAATAATCTAATTTTTCTTGCGGGTGCATGCTGCAAGCCTGGCTTTACGTGATGCCATTAATTGTTTCAGCTCAATTTCCGCTTGTGTCATATCCATGTTATCCGTTTCAATATCTGACATCTTGTCTATATTTATCCACCAGTTCTTAAGACAGCTTTATAATTATCTTATATTCCACAGCGCCGTTTGCGCGCGCCACGTACGCAGTAGTGTCTATTCCATTCATACATTCTACTCACGCACGTTCCATTTGATGTCCTCGAGCCGGGAGGGAGGGTCCTCCCCTCTTGGCTGTGATGCTTTCGTTGATCGATCTTTCCTGCTGATCACAGGCAGCGATGTCCTCGGGCTGTGATCATTCACTGTGTGGTGGTGGTTGATCGATTCCTTCCTGCTGATCGATGATCGGTGATTGTCTCTCTCAACAATGCTGGATCCTTGTCAGTCCTCTTGCGAGTCCTCCTCGTCAGTTGTCCTTATTGACGTGCGCCTCTGCCTTGGGTCGCATCAATATCTGCGCGAGTCCTCTTTCACTTTATTGAAGCTCGCCTGGCTTCAATAAAAGCAATTTTCTTACTTAATGTAGCGGCAACATGCCTGTGTCCGCTTCCTGGTATAGACGGGGAGTGAATCCATACGCGCTCAACGTCCAAATAATAGTCTTCCACACATTAAGCTCCGTTATCAGACACCGATGTGGTGATCCGATTTAATTAGAAAAGGTAGGTTACATGGGAGAGGTGATCAAAGCGATCCTAAGCGTCCTATAACCTGGTCTAATTGCTTAAAGTGTTTCCTAAATAAGACTAATCTAAAACGTTCCCGAAGCGGTAAGAAAATTATATGCTTTCCCCGTCGGCTACAGCCCACAGCTGATCCCCATTTACCTATTTATGCCATCAGCTGTGCCGTGGCGATTCACCTGTCACGTGAACCACCACAATACAACTGAGAACATTCAATTGCTATACAGATAATCATAACATTCCCATAAATCATATCCTTCCATTGGAAATAATAACAACAATAATAATAATAATAATAATAATAATAATAATAATAATAATAATAATAATAATAATAATAATAATAATAATAATAATAATAATAATAATAATAATAAATAATAATAATAATAATAATAATAATAATAATAATAATAATAATAATAATAATAATAATCAATAACAAAAAACACTCGTTCGGCCTTTACAAAACGTTTAATGTGTGTAAAGGTTATTAACGCAGTTGTCATGACAACACGTCGCATGACAACCAGAAGGCGGGGCCGTCGTTGCGACGACGAACATCTATAAGTCGAACGGTGTTTCCGGGTGTAAGGCAGACTAGAATCTGACCAAGAGCGAGTAGGACTGAGATCACACAGAGGACACTCTCTCCTCTCATCACAGAGAGGAGGGGGGGGGGGGGGGGGGGAATGCCACATCATCATTAGCTCCGGCTAACGCGAGGAGGGTTAGGCTAAAGACCAGGCCTGAACACTATTGGACTGAATAACAAAAGGACGATAGACGAACACACCGAAGATCATTAGAATAGACTCTTCAAGGACGATACAATTTGATAACATCTGATAACATCTGATTATGAGGTTCTGTTTATAGCAATAAAACAACGCTTTTCCTCATAAGGTATTTCACGGTGTCGAAGTGTCGAATTCTTACGGAGGTGGAGAATTAGTATGGTTTATGGATTGCACTAACGGGGGAGATAAGGATCTTATCAGCCAGTGTCGGAGAGACGTCAGGACCATTCAAATGACACAACGCAGAGGAATTGGATGGAGGGCCAAACAGACGAAGACGTGATACTGGCCAGTTTGATCAGGATCTTACAGTTGGTGCCGATGACAGCCGGATTTGCAAGAGATTAAAACAACGGGGACAGTTGGTTGCCGAGAGATAAGAACAACGGAAAAAGACCTTTTCAATGGGACGACAGTGGACAACAGTCATCGTGTGTGTGGGAGAATCATGATCGAGCAAGGCCGGCCAGCCCTGGGAGAGAGCGGCGAGTCGAGCCGTCATGAGGCGGACCAGCGCTGTAGGAGAAACAGCACTTAGGAGGAAGATGTGAGTTCACTGTGCACATATGGTTGTTTTGATCTTTTAAGCCAAATAAAAACGAACAGATAGTGCATCCGTAAATAAGAAGCCAGCTGTAATAATATGAGCAGAGAGCCATGGTGAAAATCGAGGGTGTTATCTACAGAGAATGAAAAGCAAACGAGGCAGGCTGCACAGTTTTGGTTTAAGGAGGGTAAATGCGAGATGAGGAAAGGGGGGGGGAACACTTGAACCAGATCGAAAAATTGTTAATGGCGGGACTGTTTTCATAACAGAAGGAAAGTCGAAAGGAGATTGTACCAGTGTGTATTATGTCCGATCAGGCAAGAGTATTAGTCTGAGAAAGCGTCCCCTGATAATGGATAGGAACGAGAGGAAAAACAGCTGTGTTTTTAGAAGGAAGGGCAGCGGCCGTTTGTTGAGAGAGTAGCCATTTGCACCGAGTCAAGATGGCCGCAAAGGAGCCACGAGGAGTTAACAACAGATAAAGAACCAGGAAGTGACACGTCAACTAAACCACCATAGAGGAGGAGTAGGTCGCCACCTAGTGGCGGAGAGGGGGTAGTGCTGGGGAGTTTTCATTACCCATAGGGGAATATTTAGATATAGGCCTGTACTACCATCTAGTGGCGGAGTGGGGGAGTGATTCAATAGTGAATCTACTGAGCACAGAGAGTGGATTATTATTATAATGATAATATTAGATATAGAGTTTAATTATACAATGGATTAAATAAGAATTGCACAGAAAGATGGTGCAGTTATTTGAATGGGTTAATTAGGGAATAAAGAGGGAGGTTGAATTCCAGTGGGGCCTTCTCACACCTAATAGATAGGCAGGGTCTTCAGAAGACACGTCACCAGAAGAACTGGCGCGCGCTGGGGGTCAAACTGGGATGAAGAGTTGCGCGGAGTGGGTATCGGAAACTGCAAGTGTCACGCCGGAAGACAACAAACAGGGAACCGCCCTGTAAGATAGATAATAGGTGTGGAGAAGGTGGTAGACTAATAGCAAAACAAGGGAAGTCGAATGTACAGACGACTGCCGGTGTTGTGTTTCTGCTTTCAACAGCGGTGGAGACGACCAGGAGACAGACTGGAGGAGGAGGAAGCCCCAGGGGCCAGGCACCGCCTGGGACACAGATCTTCCTCGACGAGAGAGAGGAGACGGCGGCGGTGGAGGAGCAGATGTGGAGAGGACAGCCAGAGACACTGAGCAGTAGCAGACCAGGGGAGACATTTTTGCCTAGGGGACCGCGCCCTGGGAGGGGGACCAGCTCAGGAAAGGAGCCGTCACTGAAAGGGGCCCTTGCCCTAGAAGACGGGACCGGCCCAAGATGGGAGGTGTACTGTAAGAGAGGGAAGGGAGCGCTCTGATTTGGACGTGGGGTACCTAATAGGGGGGCCGAAGGGTTTTAGGTGTGTCGTCTGAAAAGTTGCAATCTGTGTTTTTCTCTGTCTCTCTCTCTCTCAAGTTTCAAGTTTCTCAAGTTTCTTTATTAGTTGACATGCAAAGATACAGAATACCTTCACATGGAATGCTTTTTTCTGTTATGCTCCTATGAGGATCATAGGACGCTTGGATCATACACATACAGCTCATTACAGTAATATTCCACAATTATTACATTTTAGATAGTAATAATGGTACAGAGCCTTGAGACAAACATATGCATATTCTCTCCTCCATGACCGTTTTTTATCCTTTCTGGTTTGGGTGTGATGCGGGTAATGGAAAACAAAAGGAAAAACAGCAGACGGCGGGGCCCTAATTGTTATGAGTCTATTTTTGTGTATAATTAATTGAAAAACCAAGTAGTCTGTTGATTCTGAAGGTTGATTAAGAATCAAAGGGGGGAATGAAGGATTTGGGGTGCTTTTTCAATGTATGTGATGTATAGATTGGGGGGAGTGACCACAGCTAAAACGGTGCCGGGTCAGAGAGGTCGAAGTGCATGCGGACGGTGGAAGCAGGAGACGGTGGTTCAGTAGAGCAGGGTGGTTGTTGTGAGGCACACTGCCAGCGAGAGAATGTTTGTTGACATTCCTTGTAAGAACATCTGAGATAAGAGCGAGTGTCTCCCAGAGCAGGAGGGAGAGAGGTTCATCTTAATGCAACAGTGAATGAAACGTTTAATGTGTGTAAAGGTTATTAACGCAGTTGTCATGACAACACGTCGCATGACAACCAGAAGGCGGGGCCGTCGTTGCGACGACGAACATCTATAAGTCGAACGGTGTTTCCGGGTGTAAGGCAGACTAGAATCTGACCAAGAGCGAGTAGGACTGAGATCACACAGAGGACACTCTCTCCTCTCATCACAGAGAAGAGGGGGGGGGGGGAGAATGCCACATCATCATTAGCTCCGGCTAACGCAAGGAGGGTTAGGCTAAAGACCAGGCCTGAACACTATTGGACTGAATAACAAAAGGACGATAGACGAACACACCGAAAGATCATTAGAATAGACTCTTCAAGGACGATACAATTTGATAACATCTGATAACATCTGATTATGAGGTTCTGTTTATAGCAAATTCTTACGGAGGTGGAGAATTAGTATGGTTTATGGATTGCACTAACGGGGGAGATAAGGATCTTATCAGCCAGTGTCGGAGAGACGTCAGGACCATTAAAATGACACAACGCAGAGGAATTGGATGGAGGGCCAAACAGACGAAGACGTGATACTGGCCAGTTTGATCAGGATCTTACAAGAGAAAGACTTTCGTCTTGTTTACATCAGGGTCCCCCATTTTCAATTCATCGCGTAACATATATGACATACATGACATACAGATAGACAGTACTACTACATCTATACATTTATGACATACCAGATTTGCAAATACAGTACTGTTTGTGATACAAAAAGAGTCCAGAAAAAAAAAGTATATACATTTGGCGTAGAAACTGTACATTGGATTGGGTAGGTACATTGGAGGTGGGGGGGGGGGGGGGGGGGGGGGGGGGTTGGGTAGGAGTGGGGGGGGGGGTGTTGGGTAGGAGGGGTGGGTGGGGGACACTGTACAACTATACAAACAAAACTGTACATTGGAATATTGACAAGACCATACTTGGTAATTTACTGTACATTGGAGGGGGTTGTGTTAGGACATTTACAGGGGCCAGTTTCGAATTGCAGTCTCCCGTAGGTGTTTTTTGAGAGTGTTTTTGAAAGTGGGTGATTCACATTCCTTTACAGCTTTGGGTAGGGCGTTCCACATTGATGTGGCATAATTGCGAAACGTGTTTAGTCCCTTGTTTGAGCCAAATCTGGGTTTAACATGATTTGTGGAGCTCCCTCTGGTGTTGTGATCGTGGTATTCACTGACCTTTGGGAAGTATTTTGACATGTACATGGGTACCTTGGTCGTGTAGTGTATCTTGTAGACCAGGCCCATTGCAAGTTGCTGTACTCTGTCGTCTACTCTAAGCCATCCTAGGTTGTCAAAGTGGGCAGGGGTGAGGTGGGTTCTAGGAGTAAGGTCAAGCAGTAGTCTGACCAGTTTGTTTTGAGATGTTTGTAATTTTGTTTTTAGCGCCTTTGAGGTGCTTTGGTACCATGAGGTGCAAGCATAGTCGTAGTACCCTTGAATGAGTGCTCCTGCCAGAGTCTTCATGGTATTCTTGTTTACCAGTGAGGAGATCCGGTACAAGAATCGAGTTTGTTGGTTGACTTTTTTTATTACATTGGATGCCATTTTGTCACATGAAAGATTTGCCTCTAGGATGGAACCCAGGTAGGTAATATCTTCTTTCCTTGTGACAATATTGTCACCCACTGTAACTGAGAAGCCGTCGGTCTTGCTGAGTTTGTTATTTGAACCGAAGAGAATGGACTCTGTTTTGCCCATGTGTAATGATAGTTTGTTATCAGCGAGCCATATGCAGATTTTGCCTAGTTCTGAGCTGAGGGTTTTTTCAACCTGTAACTTGTTCTTGTCAGAGACCAGCAGGGCTGAGTCGTCCGCAAACAGGAACAAGTTGCAGTCACAAGCTGACGACATGTCATTTGCATAAATTAGGAACAGTAGTGGACCTAGTATGCTTCCTTGTGGAACACCACAGCTTACTGTGAGGGGGGGGGATAGGGTACCATTTACCTCCACCATCTGCTGCTCTCTCCCCTCCAGGTAGGATTGCATCCAGCTCACTGATAGACTATCAAAACCAATTGCTTTTAGCTTGTCAATCAGAATGGTGTGATTGACAGTGTCGAAGGCCTTTTGTAGGTCCAGCATGACCATGCCGCAGTATTTGCCCGCGTCCACCTCTTGTTTGATGTGGTCGTTTAAATAGAGAAGGCATGTGTCAGTGGAGTGGGATGTTCTGAACCATAAACAAGGTGGCCTGTTGGGATGTTAGATCCTAATGTGAAAAACTGATTTTATGTCTGAGGAGAAGACTGGTACTCATCACCAGTTCATTAATCTCATCTATGTAACTCTAACCAGTTCACTAGTCTCACCTATGTAACTCTAACAGTTCATTAATATCTCATCTATGTAACTCTAACCAGTTCATTAATCTCTCATCTATGTAACTCTAACCAGTTCATTAGTCTCTCCATCTATGTAACTCTAACCATATTTGCATATCTTGTATGTCACACATTTAACAGTACTGTATATGATTGAATTGATTGATTGAAAACTTTAATGAACAGATTGCAGAATGGGTACAGTACAGTACAGCTCAATACACACAATTATTATTATTATTGTTGTGAAGGGCCAGATTAAACCGAATATATATATTTATTTATATATATATATTTAATTGTATTTGTATATTCTCTAATATTCCCTGATATCCCTTGTATATTCCTTGTACAATATGCATTGAATATCCATTCTAGCCTACTGAACATCCCATAATAGTCTCCATTCTACTATTGGTCGAGACCTTGGTGCCAGGCTGCCATACCCCTCAGACCCAGTTCAAACGTACCGCTCGACATGTACGAACAAGTCCTAGTTCCGCGTAGGAATTTGGCTACCGCACCACTAATGGGACTATTTGTTCATAGTGCGTATATATACTGCGCTACTAAAGTAGGACTTTCTTTTCAGTCCAGTTTCTTACCCTCCAATAGAGTCACAGACGTAAAGCCTCCCCGCGATGCCACGTGTGGGAGTAAGGCCAAGTTCGCCTACCATCGGTATTGAGACATCGTGTATATTAATATTTGAATAGTCATATATGGCACTATATCGTCGAGTTGGACGTAGTCTATTAAGCTAATAATAGTCTGTTAATATATAGTGCTTCGTGCGGTGAGAATACTACCGTAGTCAGTACCCCATCGTTTCGGGCAGAGAACTGGCTGCTTACCCAGGGTGGTTGACCCTATGTGAAGCTGCACCCGAGGAGCCCCAGAGCCGACGAGCGAGTGGACCTGTATACCGGATTATTCTACCGACGACAGCCCGCCTTCCCAGGCACGGATTATGCTTTGGATACTTTGATTATTCTATGGATAAAGACCCCCGACACTACCGTGTGTTGGAACCCCCCCCCCTGGAGAGGACACAAGGTGAGGAGACGCTCTGCAAGACGAGGTCTCTCCACATCTCTCCCCCGTGGACCGGAGAGAGCCGGCCCACAAAGAGTCCACCTGCTTTCATCTGTGGTCCAAGGATCGCCGGCGCATTGAACGGCACTACAGTGGGTTCTCCTGGGATACCCTTGGCCGGACGAGGCAGCTGGATTCTACCCCCCCCCCCCTCCTACTCCTGTCGGCTTACAATCGACCGGATTAACCCCCTCTAGTGTATCCAGCCTATAATCATTAAAGTATCATTGCTGTTATTCCTTAACTATTCCAGGTCGTATATTTACCACCTGCGCCTTCAGAGATTGGACATTATCTATTGATATACCGACGAATACTCCTTGCCATAAAAGTGCATACTATTTCAATTCATAAATGTAATTAAGTGATTAAGTGTTTAGTCTACACACCATCGCTGTGTAGGCAATAAAGACTTGTTTCTAATTCGTACATTTGTGTTGGATCCGTTTCATCTACGTGAGAGTGTTCATGATAATATATTTATGCCGTGTACTGGGTGGCCGAATATTAAGTACAAAGGTAGTGGTAGTAAGTATCATATCTAGTAATACAGTCAGGGAATTGTACCCCTCAGTTACAATTGGTCCTTCGAGCCGGATGGTAATTAGTGTAATATTAATATAGTGTTATTAATATTGAAATGGCCTATTATGAACACTCCACGAAACGATCCTCCTAACCAACGCCCGCAGCGCGAACGACGGCTCCCTCAGTACTTAGAGGCTTACGCTGTCAGTCAACAACCTAGTCTTCTACTAACAGTAAACGCGGTAAAACTAGAAAGTAAAAGTATGTCTAACCCCAACGCCCAGACTACCCCGACCATAGAGGCCCCTACGGGCTCTAATGTAACTGACCAAGTTCACGGTGGGGACCAGTGGGAACCAGACATGACTTCACACCCCGCCAGTACTGAAGAAGTAGTCCCCGATGAGTCCCGGGAGGAATACAACGCTACCGAGAGAGAACTCGGCACGGAAGAAGACGGGGAGAGCACCGTGGAGATAGAGCTCCAAGGCTCCGCAAGGAGTACCCCGAGGGAAGGCTCCCCTATACAACCGCCTTCTCCCAGCGAGGCAGAGAGGACCCTACAGCAGGCATTCCTCGTCAGCCTGAAAGCCTCTACTGAACGCGATAGACTCCAGGGTGAACGCGATCGATTGCAGATACAGCAACGGAGCGAAGAAGAGCACATACGCCTGGAAATAAGACGCATTCAGATGGAAGAGAATGTGGCCCGAGACCGAGCAGACAGCCAGCGAGCAGCTGCTGGTGCTCTACGGGACGCAGAGCGCGACAGACAGCAAGCGCAACTAATAGAACAGCTGATCAGACGGACAACACCCTCTCCCTCCGCCAGAGGCTCCAGGAACTCGTCTAGACACACCTCCAGGGCGGCATCCCCTAGCCGAGTAAACAACCCTGAACTTGACCAACAGACGAGGTCTATACCCCCCACAGACCACCTCCCCCCACCGGTCCAAGCGAGACCTAGCAACCGGGAAGGAGCAGCATATCCTGTGGAGAGGCTAAACCAGAGACTACAAGCACTGGATGACCTAACTGAAGACGAAGAGGAAGAGGAGGAGAACCGCGCCCGAAGACAGCACAGTACTCTACCGGACCAGGAGGTCCGGTACAGCCCAGGCTATACTCCCGCGGAGCTGCGCTACAGACCCCCGACTCTATACACGGGTGAGCACGACGCACGACCCGCACCGAGGAACAGCACCTGGACAAGCGGGCCATGGTACACTGCCGGTACCAGCCCATACCAAGGAGCGGGAGGAGACTCGCCTAGGAGGCCTCTCCCCCAACGCTCGCCGATGTATCCACAGTCAGCGTCATACATTGGCACGCCTATGGTACCCGACTTCACCCAAGAGAACCGGGCCCAGTATACAGAACTCCGCATGTGTCTGGAGACCATGTTGGTGGATGTATTGGATGAACGCCACAAATACGCCATCCTACTGCAGCACTTAAAGGTGCCCCGCGCACATAATATAGCGCTCGCCTACGCGACTTCCACCACCCCATACACAGCAGCGCTGGTAGCATTGGACCAGAGGTATGGGCGCATATGGGATTACGTGATCCAGGAGATCCGACACATCGACCGCTTACCCCCAGCAATAGACAATCGAGCACTGGACGACCTGTCCATCAGAGTGCAGTCCCTGGTAGGGATGTTGGGAGCGCAAAGAGAGAAGGGGAAGTATGAACTTTACGCCAACTCAAATGTGGAAAGGATCCTGGAGAAGCTGCCGCCCGCTCGTCAGGAGCGCTTTAGGCGGCAGAGGGACCACAGAGACCCGAATGGCCCCGAACCGAACCTCCTCGATCTAGCAGACTTCCTGGCGAGAGAAGTCAGCAGCCTACGGCTAGATACATTCGGACGGAGCACCCCTGGCTCCAGAGAAGGAACCAGACGACTAAATGATGGAAGAAGATCGGTGACTGTGATGCACCAATCGGAGTCAGTACCGAGCAGCAGGAGCCACAGTACCCCCTCCAGAACGGAGAAGTGGAAGATAGTGTGCCCCTACTGTGAGAAAGAACACTGGCTAGCGCAATGTGACTCCTTCCCCAAGCTGAACGCGGAGGAAGCAAGTCAATGGATAAAGTCCAACAAGCGCTGTTTTCGCTGTGCGCGCTCACACATGGCAGCCGAATGCCGCTTAAAGAAAAGGTGCACCAAGTGCGATGGAGCCCATCTGGACATACTTCACGACAGTAACAGACGGCGCCCTTCACCTGCACCATCCAGCCGCAAAGCGAGCGTCATGTACATCGATCCCGCCAGCAGCAGTGGAACCCGAGTACTCCTAAAAGTAGTGCGTGTGACACTAAGCTACCAGAATAAAGTCCTGGACACTTACGCCGTCCTCGATGACGGGTCAGAGAAGACCCTGCTGCTCGCCTCCGCTGCGGCCCAGCTAGGGCTGCGGGGAAGCGAAACCCAAATGACAATTCGGACAATAAGACGAGATTTGAAGACGATAAAGGGCGAGAATGTCTCATTCTCTATCGCAGCAAGCGGCCAGCCTGAGCGACGGTACCAGATTGCAGACGCTTTCACCAGCCAAGAAATAGGACTGTCGCGGTACACATACCCCGTCGCCAAGCTGATGGAGAAATATGCACATCTGCGCAAGTTACCGATCCCGCTCATAGACAATGCTATGCCGACCCTGTTGATAGGCTCCGACCATGCAGACCTCATTGTCCCGATAGACCGGGTTCATACCGGACCCCGAGGCTGTCCTGCAGCAGTCGAGACCCGTTTGGGATGGACTCTCCAAGGCCCGCTCGCCAAATCTCTCAACCGAAGTACAGCCACTAGATGTCTCCACTCCCGAGTCACAGAGGGAGAAACCGCACTCCTGCAACACGTAGAGCGGCTATGGAGCTTGGAACAAATGCCCTTTAAGAATGGAAAGAAAGACATTCGCTCTAAAGATGACATTTACGCCATTCACCTCCTCGAGACAGGGACCAAGAGAGTCCCGGTCAACGGCGTGTTGAGATACGCCACGCCACTCCTGCGGCGAGAAGGAATGCCTACTTTCCACGCCAAGACAGACGCCATAGAACGGTACCTGCTGAACACGGAGCGGCGCTTAGCCAAGAACCCCGCCCAAGAGAGTGTATACCGCGCTGAGATTGAGAAGCTCATCACAGCGGGACACGTCACAAAGATGGACATTAAAGAGGCTGACCAGACCACTGAATCGTGGTACGTGCCCCACCACAAGGTCCATCACAACGGTAAAGACCGCATAGTATTTAACTGCAGCTACCAGATCGGATCCCAAAATCTGAATAAAGAGTTACTGCCCGGTCCCACACTCGGCCCCTCCCTACTCGGCGTTCTACTCCGCTTCCGCCAGGAAAAGGTGGCCATCAGCGGGGACATTAAAGGAATGTTCCTGCAGGTGAGATTAGTAGAGGCGGACAAGCCCCTGTTACGGTTCCTATGGAGAGAGAAGCCAGGAGATGAGCACCCAGCCATCTACCAATGGGAAGTCCTCCCCTTCGGAACGACGTGCAGCCCCTGCTGTGCGACATTTGCACTACAGAAACATGTAGCAGAGGACCCAGCAGCGGACGAAGAGGTCCGACACAGCGTAAAGAACAGCTTCTACGTAGACAACTGTCTACAAAGCCTTTCAACCCAGGAAGAAGCCGAGGCTCTCCTGATTAAACTCCGCGCCTCATTGATCAAAGGCGGCTTTGATCTCAGGCAGTGGGCCAGCAGCGATCCGCAAGTACTGCGCAGCCTCTCCTCCGAGGACAAGGCAGCCAGCAGCGAGACCTGGATGGCTACAATCCCGGGAGAAGCCCAGGAGATGACCCTGGGATTGGTGTGGCGATTCAAAACAGATTCGCTTCACTACAGACACAAGCCCCTGACTACGGAGCAGGGAAGGCCGGCGGCGGCGCCGACCACCAGACGGAGTGTGTACACAACACTCGCCCGACAATATGACCCGCTAGGATGTATTCTACCGTACACCACCAGGGCAAAAATGATTGTACGAGCATTGTGGGACAAGGACCAGGGCTGGGACGACCCCATTCCCGCACACCTTGCATCCACCTGGAGAGAGTGGGAGATGTAGCTCCACTCACTCCCAGGCGTTAATATGCGCCGAAGCTACTTCCCACCCACGGTGAGGCCAGAGACATGTAAAATGGACTTGCACGTCTTCAGTGACGCCTCAGAGGTCGCATACGGATCAGTAGCCTACTTGCGGGCCCAAGACCAAGGGGGAGAGATCTACACAGCATTTGTCCTCGCCCGCTCGAGAGTAGCCCCACGCAAGCAACAATCTATCCCACGTCTAGAGCTCTGCGCAGCCCTAGCCGGAGCGCACCTAGCCACGCTCATCCAACGTGAGCTCACCATACCGGTGTCTAGAACAATCCTGTGGTCAGATTCCACGACGGTACTCGCCTGGATCAAATCGGACTCATGCAAGTACAAAGTCTTCGTGGGAGTCAGAGTCACCGAGATTCAAGACTTAACCGAAGAGTTAACCGGAGAAACAGAGTGGCGCTACGTTGATACAAAACAGAACCCAGCTGACGTCATCACCCGGGGGATGCCCCTGGATGACCTCACCCGTCGCAATGTCTACAGTGACGGCCCCGCATTCCTAAGACTCCCGGAAGGACAGTGGCCCATGCCTATCCCGAGGGAAGCCAGTCCAGAGGAGGTGGAAATTAAGAAGTCTGTGTTCTGTGGATTGAGCACCGTAGCCTCCACCGACCCTAACATAAACGATTGCACGTCCATAGAGAGTGCACAACAAAGAACATTCCTGCGGTACCACCCGGAGTGCAAGTCCCCCGCTGATATGTCAGCAGCTAACTACGAGGAAGCAGAATTGCTTCTACTGCAGCGAGCCCAGAGAGACTCGTTCCCGGATGAATTGGCCTGTCTACAGGGAGGAAAGCCCGTCCCATCCGACAGCAGATTAATTCACCTGGCCCCCGAGAGCGACGCTCACACCCTCATCAGAGTGGGTGGTCGCCTACGCAGAGCCCCCAATCTACCGGATGACATTAAATACCCGATCGTATTGAACAGCCGACACAAGGTCACAGAGCTGATTATAAAGAAATACGATGAGGATGTACATCACGCCAGGAGCAGTTTCCTACTGCACTACCTACCGTCTCTACAGACCCGCCAGAAGTGGGTAAAGGAGAGAGACAATTTGACAGAAGGAACAGTCGTCATGATTATTGATCAATCACTGCCCAGAGCTATGTGGCCGGCCGGCCGCGTAAGCAAAGTGATCACCGGTGCCGACGGCAAGGTCCGAGCAGCTGAAGTGCTCGTCCAGGGTCGCACTTACACCCGTCCCGTGGCAAGGCTCATAGAACTGCCTCGACTCCCAGACACAATCGATGATGACCATGACCCTACAACCCTATGACTTTGTGAAGTTGACTGACCCCTACAGCAAACCCTTATGTGTAAATAGACAACGCGATTAATCTGTCTCCGTTTAACTGATTAGGTCTGGGACCTATTCAGGGGGTGGCTGTTGTGAAGGGCCAGATTAAACCGAATATATATATTTATTTATATATATATATTTAATTGTATTTGTATATTCTCTAATATTCCCTGATATCCCTTGTATATTCCTTGTACAATATGCATTGAATATCCATTCTAGCCTACTGAACATCCCATAATAGTCTCCATTCTACTATTGGTCGAGACCTTGGTGCCAGGCTGCCATACCCCTCAGACCCAGTTCAAACGTACCGCTCGACATGTACGAACAAGTCCTAGTTCCGCGTAGGAATTTGGCTACCGCACCACTAATGGGACTATTTGTTCATAGTGCGTATATATACTGCGCTACTAAAGTAGGACTTTCTTTTCAGTCCAGTTTCTTACCCTCCAATAGAGTCACAGACGTAAAGCCTCCCCGCGATGCCACGTGTGGGAGTAAGGCCAAGTTCGCCTACCATCGGTATTGAGACATCGTGTATATTAATATTTGAATAGTCATATTTGGCACTATATCGTCGAGTTGGACGTAGTCTATTAAGCTAATAATAGTCTGTTAATATATAGTGCTTCGTGCGGTGAGAATACTACCGTAGTCAGTACCCCATCGTTTCGGGCAGAGAACTGGCTGCTTACCCAGGGTGGTTGACCCTATGTGAAGCTGCACCCGAGGAGCCCCAGAGCCGACGAGCGAGTGGACCTGTATACCGGATTATTCTACCGACGACAGCCCGCCTTCCCAGGCACGGATTATGCTTTGGATACTTTGATTATTCTATGGATAAAGACCCCCGACACTACCGTGTGTTGGAACCCCCCCCCCTGGAGAGGACACAAGGTGAGGAGACGCTCTGCAAGACGAGGTCTCTCCACATCTCTCCCCCGTGGACCGGAGAGAGCCGGCCCACAAAGAGTCCACCTGCTTTCATCTGTGGTCCAAGGATCGCCGGCGCATTGAACGGCACTACAGTGGGTTCTCCTGGGATACCCTTGGCCGGACGAGGCAGCTGGATTCTACCCCCCCCCCCCCCTCCTACTCCTGTCGGCTTACAATCGACCGGATTAACCCCCTCTAGTGTATCCAGCCTATAATCATTAAAGTATCATTGCTGTTATTCCTTAACTATTCCAGGTCGTATATTTACCACCTGCGCCTTCAGAGATTGGACATTATCTATTGATATACCGACGAATACTCCTTGCCATAAAAGTGCATACTATTTCAATTCATAAATGTAATTAAGTGATTAAGTGTTTAGTCTACACACCATCGCTGTGTAGGCAATAAAGACTTGTTTCTAATTCGTACATTTGTGTTGGATCCGTTTCATCTACGTGAGAGTGTTCATGATAATATATTTATGCCGTGTACTGGGTGGCCGAATATTAAGTACAAAGGTAGTGGTAGTAAGTATCATATCTAGTAATACAGTCAGGGAATTGTACCCCTCAGTTACAATTATTATATATTAATTATTATTTCTAGATCTGGTATGTCATAAATGTCTAGATATAACAGTACTGTCTATCTGTATGTCATATATGTTATGATGAATTGAAAATGGGGGACCCTGATGTAAACAAGACGAAAGTCTTTCTCTGGTCTGCATTCCCTTAACAATTGTGTGTATTGAGCTGTACTGTACCCATTCTGCAATCTGTTAAATAAAGTTTTCATTCATTCATTCATTCAGAGGGTGATCAATTGATACATGATCACAGGTGTGATGCGGCAAGACAGAGGTATAAAGCCAAATAATGCTTTATAACCAATTCATTAAAATAATTATAATAACGTGTTACATTGTATACATAATTTTGGTAAAATACAGTTTACATGACAATTGGATATGTATCAGCATTTATATGTATTTCCTTACATTTTGTAATAGATGTTCCACCCTGTTAGGTTTATATACCTAACAGGGGGAACCTAACAGGGTGGAACATTTTCAACCAAATTAGCCGTTGCTCTGTGAAACAGAAAACCTAGCTAGCTAGCTCTCCAGACTTAAACAATACTTTAGTATATCAAACATGTTTTACCTTTTTTTTGTGGTTGACTTTCCTCATAATTTTGCCTAACAGGGTGGAAATTTAGGACATACAGCCTAACACCATAAACTTGCAATAAAAAGCAACAGATCGTTGGTGCTCACCTCACTTTGCTTCTTTGAATTTTCCACCAAATGAGTGATTCCACTTCCAGGAATCTTCCTGAATGTTGGTTCATGGGAATTGTAGTTCTCTTTTGTTCAGAAGGCTAAAAACCACAAACTAACAGGGTGGAACGCAATTTTGGGGACACAGTAAATTCAATACAAATAATAAATAACATTAATTTATCCATTTATATATATCTATAATTAGAGAGATTTTAACTTGAACTATAGGATAATAATGTCACAGAGGGCTAGGCGTATATTGAACCCAATATGCAGACAAAGAGACTAGGCAGACAGGTCTTGTTAAAAATTAGCATGGGTATATTTAATAACAGAGTAGTCAGGTAACCAGGCAGGGGTCGAGTGACATGGGGAGAATCTCGTACAGTCCAGGGAGCGTGTGGGGCAGGCAGCGTAGTCAGACAGGCACTGGGCAGGGGTCGATAATATAGCGGGTAACTCGCACAGTCCAGGGAGCGTGTGTGGGGCAGGTATAGTCAGGTAATAAGAGGGAGTAGGCAGGAGCAAGGCAGTCCAACAGGCAAGGGGTCACACACGGGCTTCAGGTCCTCCTCATACGTTTCGGGAAAAGGCAAGGAGAGTAGTCAGCCAGGCATATATTTATGTATGTATTTTTGTGTGTTAATAACGTTATAAAGAGGACCTCAATCTATAATAAAAGCCTTTCATCATTAAGAGATCGAGTTATATCCTGCATGAGGGCGGGAAAGTCACCAATAGTCAGGATTCAGGAATGACCCATATACGAGATGTACAAAATAAATCAGCGTTTTTTTTATTTTATTTTTTTTTACTGTGAAGTGCCCCTTTAAAACGTCTCCATTCGAAAAGATAGGGGGCTATATTATTTATTATAGATGGCGCAGGTGTCGTCTGTTTCATGACACATCGGAGACAAGATCCCCAGTCACCAAGTAGCCGACGCAGCGAATCATAGTTATATAATAAATGTTTGATCTCTCGTGAAATTCAAAATGGGTAGTGAATAGAAATGATGCTTCTCCAAATGAGAGACCCCCGCTGGGTGAAGACATTAAAGCGTGTGCCAGTTGAGCCGTGAAGGGACTGCCATTGACAACATAACGATGGCTAAAATGGGAGCGCGCCGAAGCAATGAAAAGCGAACAGCATCAGAGCGGGACCGAGCGACCGGCTGCTGAAAGAAGCATAAACCAAAACAGCTGTAACACTTGACAGAAGCAAAAGAAAGCTTAATTCTGAACAAAGGACGTGGCCATTTCGAGGTAATTGCCAGAGACACACTGTTTGATTAGATTACATAGCGCTTCTTATTGCTTTGGCAATCATAGCAATCGATGGAGACTGAATGTACTGTAACCTACATATCCAGGAATGAACAATAACGTTTAGGAGGCGATGCCTTTCATGTATTGTCGCATAGTCATATTGAATTGACGGTATTCCATAATTATTTTTGTTTATGCTACATTTACATTAGGAATTATGCCTTTACTATGGGTGAAATATGTATTGATCAATTAGTGATGACAATTAGGCTAATCAGTGTTGATGTGAATTAGCAAGGCACAGATCTCCATTCACACACAATGCTAAGAATGAATGTTAAACTTGTTTTCTCATTCGGAATATGCCACAACAGTATTTAATGAACCATGATAATATATGGTAATGTACGTGTATTCGTGTGAATTATTTAATCGGTTCTTAGCCAGCTACTAGAGCTTGTGGGCCTGTCACATTTAACAGCAACCATACTGTATATGTCTGAGTCTTGTTTTTCTCTCATGCCATTCTTTCCTACAAGATGAGACGAGACAGACGTGTAAAACGGAGCTTGGAGACGTCCAGTGGAGATTGCAGAGCGGTCCGAAGCTGAAGCCACACATGCACTCGCTTCCCGTGCCGGACGTACCATGGCCAGCTCTCAGGCGCCTGGTGTGGGCAACAACTCCAGTGGCGTTCCATGGGACCCTGGCTCGCCAGGCTTCAGCGGCGGTCCAGGCTGGTCCTGGGTGGCCAACAGTGTGGTGAAGATGGTGCTGATATCTCTGATTGTGTGCGTATCTCTGTTTGGGAATGTGGTAGTTCTGCTGGTGTTCCAGAGGAAGCCTCAGCTGCTCCACGTGGCCAACCGCTTTGTGCTCAACCTGCTCTTGGCGGACCTACTGCAGACTGTGCTGGTCATGCCCTTTGCCATCGCCGCTACCGTGCCAGACGTGTGGCCCCTGGATGCTCGGCTGTGCCAGGCCCTTGTGGTGCTCATGCACCTTTTCGCCTTTGCAGGTGTCAACACCATTATAGTGGTGTCCGTGGATCGCTACCTGGCCATCATCCACCCTCTGTCTTATCCCACCCGCATGACCCCTCACCTGGGTACCAACCTGATCATCTGTACCTGGGTGCTCAGCTTGCTCCAGAGCACACCGCCGCTCTACGGCTGGGGGGCCATCAACTTTGACCGTCGTCAGAACGTGTGCTCTGTGGTGTGGTCGTCCAGCTTGTCCTACTCCGCAGTGGTGTGCACCTTTTCCTTCTGGCTGCCCGTGCTCATCATGCTGGGATGTTACTGGATGGTGTTCAGGGCCGCTCGGAGGCAGAACGCAATGGTGCACCCCATCCAGACCCACTCCCAGCGCCGCCTGCAGGAATCCCAGGCACCGTATCCCAGCAGTCCCCAGGGGCATCCCCCACAGGCTCTCTCGTCCGATGGCCCCTTGTCCACGGGTGGGTACCCCGTCAGGGTCAAGCACAGACGTTTCCACTACCACTGCAAGGCGGTGCGGGTGGTGTTTGTGATCATGGCCTCATACATCGTGAGCATGGGGCCGTACTGCATACTAAACACGGTCTCTATGCGCTCCAGTGCCCAAGTGCCCCCCTGGATGTCCTCTCTCGCTCTGGTGCTGTTTTTCCTGCAGTGCTGCCTCCATCCCTACATCTACGGCTACATGCACCGCAGCGTGAGGAAGGAGTTCCTGGCTCTGCTGTGTGGGTGTAGACAGGGCCAGCCCAACCAGAGCTCCGCTGTGGAGAGCTGCATCACTGCCACCGACGGACGCTCTGCCGCACACCCCCGCCTGGCGGCACGGGTCTTCCCCCTGCGCACCTGGGAGGAGGGCACCACCTCCTCCTCTCCTACCTTGGAGAGGAGGTCCAGGGACAGCCGCAAGGAGATGACCTCGGTCAGCCTCAGTTCTGAGAGAGAGCTCACTGTCCACAGCTAGTAAAGCTTTGGGATATAAAGGCTCATTTGCTTGTTATTTCCTCTCCATTGAAGACCATGTTATTCAGCATGGTTGTACTTAAAGAAACATGCCTTTTTGACCACAGGGTTGCTCATTTTGACTTGATTTTTAGGAGTGGTAATATCAACTATATACCATCAAGATTGTGTTAATCTGCCATTAAAATATTGTCTAATGGACTAGAGTTGAGATTAATAGAAAATAGACTTGCTGGTCCATCTGGTTTTACATCATGAATGTAGAAGAAATGGCTACTATTGCCCTAAACAATGGGTGCATGTATTGTTGCCAACTTTCATGAGGTCAATTCTATGAGAACAAAAAAAGGTTTTCTTTATAGTTCTCTACATGAATACTTGGTGTGTGTGTGTCTGTGTGATTTGTCAACTAGTCAAATCTGTGTCAAAACAACTCTAAAAAAGTTCATGATTTTTATTTATCTATACTAATCCGTATTACTATTTTGAATAGCCAGGCCATTGTTGTATTTGACTACTCCAGTAGCTTGCAATGGGCATTTAAATGTGGATTCAAGTTTTAAGGGACCAAGACAAACTAATCTAAGAGGGGTATTCTAATGACTAATCTATTATAAATCCTGCCCACCACTCTGTGCAATAATTGAGATTTATGGAACAAAATAGTTAATGCTATTTTGAGTTTGGCTCAGTTACTAGATTTATTCCTGCTGTAATGATTAGTATTTGTATGGCCGTCTCCCCTCTTACTATTCAGTATTCCCATGGATTCAGCTTGAGGGCTAAGGATTCCCTATTCGTGGTTTGTGCAAGTGAAAGGCCTCTGCAACTAAAGAACTCAGGGTGTTGTCGCATAGAAGCACGTAGAGCCTGTACATTTTCTTGAAACTTCTTTGAGCACTTATTTTTTGCAGTTTCCCCCGTTAACCGTTTGCTTGGTTCCATTTCAAAAGGCCTTTTGGATGAACGCGCCGTGCTGTGAATCACTGTGACTTGTACCTTTCCCCTACATTAGAAAGTAGGCTACTTCAGCCGCCTGAGCGGAATGCCCAAAGGTTTGCCTTATAAGTTCAGCCGGGGTGCAAAATACACCCCTTCACCTGACCACGCCAGGGCCCACATTCACTGAACATCCTCTACCTTAGCAATGCCAGCCTTTCTATGAAGACGCACAATATCGGTATTCATTTTGCACATCATCTAACATGCGGTGCATGGAGAGAAGGTGACGACAACCAGACATTGAACAGGTGGCAACAGTAGTGTACCGTGTACTGCATGGCAGAGTATCTTGTTAAAAATCTGTGTCTATGCCGTGATGACCAACTGAACACACATGTAAAGATGACTTTCTTTAGATACCTCTTAAACCCTATTGCTTGAAGCCAGTGTGAGGATACATAAATGTTGTGTTATGCTATGTCTCTGACCACTAACACTTTGTCCAAGTCAGACGCTTGTTTATAGTACCTCAAAGCTCATCCATTTTCGAGATTTAGAGACGGGAGGGAGGCGTGATTTTTTTTCATAGCCGCAGTTTGCGAAGACGCTCTCTGATTGGCTAGCCCGCGTACAGCGAAGACCCTCTCCGATTGGTTTAGCTCCGAAGGGCTCTTCCGCCTTGTACATATATATTCTCTGCTTCGAAGTAGTTATGCTTTGGCCCTCTTTCGAAGTGGGTTATGCTTAGAGTTATGCTAGGGTTAGCCCTAACCATAACTCTAAGCATAACCCACTTCGAAAGAGGGCCAAAGCATAACCACTTTGAAGCAGAGAATATATATGTACAAGGCGGTCATTTCTATCTCAGAGCCCTTCGGAGCTAAACCAATCAGAGGGTCTTCGCTGTACACGGGCTAGCCAATCAGAGAGCGTCTTCGCAAACTGCGGCTACGAAAAAAGAAAGTCGAGAAATGCAGTATGCATTAGCAAAAGCAGCGTGTGCAATAGCAGGCTGAGCCACCAGGATGTACCAAGTGTTATCTGTGGCCCTTGGAGAGAGGGTCCTTAACCCTTTTTGGGTTCAGGTTTGTTCTCAAATGTTCCCTTGGAATTGTAGAAATTAATCACTTGCAATGGCCCGTAGCAGCCATGGTTACATCATTAGAATGTTCCGTTCTCAAAATTCTCTCACATCTGAAACTGGTTAAAGGAAAACTCCAACATTTTGGGAAATTAGCTTATTTAACATCTTCCCTGGAGTTAGACAAGAAGATACATACCTTTTTTGTCTCTGTGCGTGCATTTAGCTTTGGGAACAGTCGCTCCGTTAGCGTAGCTTAGCTTCATCACTGGAAGTGGGGGGGGGCCGGAGCCTGAAGTTCCCTACAGGGTCTTACAGTCACCAAATACAACTCCAAAACGTTCCTGTAAACATGTTGTGACCTGTGTATTCACCACATGGAGAAATAAAAAATAATTGAATTAGACAATTACGTTTTATAAGCAAATATACTCTGAACTATTTTTTGCCTAACCACTCGAGTCTCTGGGCGCAGTCAGTGGCTTCAACGTGAAGCCGTGTTTGTTGATATTCTCATTCCTTCAAAGGATCCGAACCGATTGAAGTTTATGGATACCATGACTTAAAATCCTTACCTTGACGATTAAAAGCCTCCCTAATTTAGAAAACAGTAATCCAATGGCTGGTATTGATAATATAATACTAACTACTGCACGCTCGGAGCTAACCGGAGCTAACACAGAACAGGATGGTAAAGCAAATATAATGACTTCCTTTCTGGGGTTTTCAAAATAAAAGTGCGACGTTTATAGCAGCGGAAAACATTTATTTTGTACATTATCTAACGTTAACACGAACCTAAACTAACTTTAGGTTAGTTGTAACGTTAGTTTAGGTTCGTGTTAACGTTAGATAATGTACAAAATAAACGTTTTCCGCTGCTATAAACGTTGCACTTTTATTTTGAAAACCCCAGAAAGGAAGTCATTATATTTGCTTTACCATCCTGTTCTGTGTTAGCTCCGGTTAGCTCCGAGCGTGCAGTAGTTAGTATTATATTATCAATACCAGCCATTGGATTACTGTTTTCTAAATTAGGGAGGCTTTTAATCGTCAAGGTAACAGGATTTTAAGTCATGGTATCCATAAACTTCAATCGGTTCGGATCCTTTGAAGGAATGAGAATATCAACAAACACGGCTTCACATTGAAGCCACTGACTGCGCCCAGAGACTCGAGTGGTTAGGCAAAAAATAGTTCAGAGTATATTTGCTTATAAAACGTAATTGTCTAATTCAATTATTTTTTATTTCTCCACGTGGTGAATACACAGGTCACAACATGTTTACAGGAACGTTTTGGAGTTGTATTTGGTGACTGTAAGACCCTGTAGGGAACGTCAGGCTCCGGCTCCGGCCCCCCCCCCCACTTCCAGTGATGAAGCTAAGCTACGCTAACGGAGCGACTGTTCCCAAAGCTAAATGCACGTACAGAGACAAAAAAGGTATGTATCTTCTTGTCTAACTCCAGGGAAGATGTTAAATAAGCTAATTTCCCAAAATGTTGGAGTTTTCCTTTAAGAGACTAACAAAAAAACAAGATACACAATTAAAAGAGTGTTGTTGATGTGTGAAGGGATTGATTTGAGCGTTACGTTTATTTACCAGAAAGACATTGTTGACAATCAAAGTGTAATAGGAAGACATGTATCATATTAGAAGTCATTGTGAAGTATTGTGCTTTTCTTTGTTGAATACAGTACATATTATAGTGAAATAAAGGTGAAAACAATGAGAATGTAATATAAGTGCAAAGAAATTGAAAAGAAAAAGATATTTTTGTGATTTCTATTGTGCTTTTTTTAATCCCTCATCATTGAACATCAAAAGTTGTCTGATCAGTTCATTAAAGTGAATAAATGTTATATTCCAAGATTAAATATTTGAAATTCTCTGTTGATATATGTGAAGTGTTTAAGAGATGTCTCCTATTGATGTAAAATGGGTAAGTTAGTTTCAGACGAATAGCTTGAGCAAAAAAAAAAGAAATGTCCATTTCCAATTAATTAAATGCATTTATTATTTGTAAAAAGGTTATCACCTTGGGTGATGACTCCACACTGCTAGATGGAAAAAGCAGCAGTATTGTATGTAGTTACAGTCCAGTAAAACACTTGATTACATCTAAAAGGGTGCATAAATGTATGTACTTCATCTGCAAAATCAGTGTCTCCATTTCTGATCAACTAAGGGAGAATCTCGCCTGTGGCCAAATGAACAGCATTGTGAGACACAAGCTCAATTCACATTTACAACATAGAAGAAGCCTAACTTTCTATGATACAGATGTGCTTCATAACAAAGTTTACTCTTTTGTGTGTAAACCAAAAGAGAGAATGGACATGTATGTGATCATAACAATATCATGTTTACAGATATATTTGTATATCATTTCTGAAATAACTATAATACAGGCCATTGATGGTTAAGAATCTATTGCCCCTTTCTTCACCTTGTACAAACAATTAAAATAAAATAATGATAATGAAACAAACAATAAAAACATCACTTCTTTAATGACAGTTCCATAACGGGGACATTCTTTTAAGTATCAACATATATATTTCATCATGACAGCAGAGGTGGTGAAAAAAGTCACAAATATAACATTTCGGTATATGGGAATATAAAAGCAAAATAAAGTATTTCTTTCCATTAGAAAAGGGAAAATAAAAGCTTCTCCTATTTAAAGTCCCAAAACCAGCTGCCCACTGCGACAGCCAGATCTTTGGAACACACCCTGATCATCAGGGTGCCACTCAAAATCAAAGCAAAAAGATATTTGTCAACAGTGAAAGCAGAAAATGAAAAAAATGTCAGCAACATAGGTATCAACCACACAAGAGGACGGGCTCTGCTCTCCAGGTCTGTTGAGATAAATGATGGTTTCAATCCAGTGTCCATTCAGACCGTTTCCTTGGGAGAGCAAGGAGTCAATCTTTCCCTAAGTTCTCTAGTCCACCTTGACTACGCTGTAGATTTTATTTACAAACCAGAAGCAGGCGAAGAAGCCAATGGTACCTGAGGAGGAAAGAGATGACAGAGTTATGTTAGGAAACCACCATAATATAAAACATTTGATATGTGTCATCATGCATGTCATAATGAATTGCCATTCTGGGATGGAACCATATGGCAGCCATCTTACCTGGTACAGTTCTAAACATGCATGAATTGAAGTATAAAATGATAAAAGTAGCATGTATGGTGCTTTTACTTCTATTATACATAAAACTTTCATTAACCATTATAATGTATTGCATGATATTTGTAACCACCTACGGTGTATAGTTTTTGCCAAAATAACCCTTTTAGCATTACGTTCTTAGGTAAACATAATAGTAGACTATTTGGTTTGTCCCTAGTAATCGGATTTACTAATAGTGGCCAAGATAATGATGATTTATGAATAGTTATGAGAGAGAAAAGAGCTGGAAATTAACTGTTGAAGGGAAATATTTCCAATTGTATCTCCCAGCTGTATCTTCCTCCTAAACTAGAAAGAGCTAAATAGCTCAAGGAAATACTTATAAAGGTCTAAATCAAGCAGTGCATTTCGAATGTTTGGAATGAATATCTCATTGTTTTAGTTTAAAATCAAGCATTCTATTGCTGATGAAACAATACTGGTTGTTATGGAGATTGATGGTTTAGGAATAGTTTATTCAGGTAAGATGGCTGTGTTTTTATCCCACTCCATCAACAGCAATGCTTTTCTCTATGGGAACCACAGACAAAAATAACTACAAAAGGTAAAAGTCAGACATAACGGTAGCAGAGAAACCACAGAGTTTCCCCCAGGAAAGTAGTTAGTGTTGTAGGTGCTAAGTGCCTCAGAGGGAGGGGCGAGTGGTGGTGAGATGCGTGGATCTGTTGTTTCTTCAAGTGTAGCTTAAAACTGCAACAACTGTATCATGGCTGCTTTTTATATAATGTTCATGAGACATATCGTTGCTGCATTCAAAGAGGTGTGTTACGATGTAAAACGTACCAGTTTTCAGTTACCGCAGTTTTGGCTGAGCACCGGAGATTGTAATCTGAATTTATTCGAATTCAAACACCCATGTGCTTAACATCTGGGTATTTCATCCTCCACTAAGGGATCATTTGAACAAAGATCTGTGCAGGCCTCACTCAGCTCAGGGAAATGGGGGCGAGAAATAAAATAGTATCACAAATACAAAACTGATACACAAATACAATGAAAGACCACAGAGCCTTTCAGAAGCACGGAAACCAAAAATAACCCAGGTGCTACATTTTACAGCCAGCTCACTGTTGCTGCAGCACCACCACCAACTTTCATCCACTAAAAGCCTGATACATTTCTCTTGAGGGTGGGTGGCAGGATACAACCAAGATGAATCCATGCAAACCTGCAAAGTACCAGCGCATCACTTTGCCAGGGTGAAAATCACATAATTTTCCTGAGCCCCTCTCTGGGGAGAAGTCAGATAACATTTTAATTTGTCAAAAAAAAATCCTAGAAGATTAATTCATCTGGGTGTGAGAGGTGTGTATCAGCTCAATAGGAACTGCACAGAACACTCCACAGTTAAGTTCTAATCATTCTTAAAAAAATATATACAAAAAAGGAGGAAATGAGACAGGATCAGGATAATTTAGATCAAAACTGTGGGCAAGTAGGGAGAATTTGCCAATGCTGTTTCTATCCCAATGTTCAGACATGGTCTGACAGTGCTGTGTGGTGTAAAACATAGGTCTCTGGGCTAACAATATTTGGTCCTGGTCCTGGACAGTTCACATCAATCGCCATCTCCTGTCTGCGCAACAGGTAGATTTCTGCTGCTTGGCTCCTGTTTGCTTGATACCAAGTTGTCTGCACTATCCCCTCTTATTTTACACCCCGTTTCATTTGTGTGGATGCGCTGGTGACACTGGACAGAGCCAGGGAGTGCTGTTACCATGTCAACCTGAGTCATCTTTAAGTGTTCTAGCACGGAGACGAGAATGGAGGGGGCTCTGTTCATCTTTAAGTGTTCTAGCACAGAGACTAGAAGGGAGGGTTCGTGGCATTGTTGTGCAGCATACACACAGCTGGGTTCGATTTTTTTTATTGATCTTCAATTGCATAATCCGATCTCGATTCATAAAATCAGATATATAAAAAAATATATACAGCATATATATTAAAAATTATAATTATAAACAAACAAATAAATATATATATATATATATATATATATATACAGAACAATTTAATAATAAAATAGACAACATAGATTCTATTTTTATTTTCATAATTTAGTTGAGCTGTATTGAATACTAGCATTACATGGAATATGTGTCCTCCATTAAGGCAGCACATCTCAAATAAAAAAAAGATATGCAAGAGATTCTAACAGTTTTAGACAGTTGTAGCCTCTTTAATCACTATTTCATCACTGATGATAGATACAACACTCATCACTGTGTCCTTTATGAGAAGGTTGGTTGGTCCTCACTGATGGAGAGGTGCAACAAACAGGTATTTGTAAGCTACCTCCTTATACTACATCATTATTGGAATGGAATTTTGGTACCTATGGAACCCGTTCTAGTGACTGGCTGGTCCTTAAGGTCCCTCGAGTTTGCTCGGAACAGGGTAAATCTGCATTTTGCTATGATGCCCCTCTAGCTCATGGAATGAACTCCAACAGTCCTTAAAGCTGGAGATTCTCCCCTCTGTTGCAGAGTTTAAAACCTTGATCTCCAACCTTTGTCAACCAAGTTGTACATGTTTTAATTGATTGCCTTTATTTTTGTTGCTTAACACTGCATGTACACTTAACGTGCTCGTAAATGAGGGAAACCTCAGTTGCCATTCGAGTTTAAATAAAAGGTTTGAATGAATGAATGAACTCTTGTACTGACCTGTGAAGAGGAAGAAGATGAGGACCATAATCATGGTGTAGCCAAAGTAGAGGATGGTGCTGGCTGCTCCTACAATCTGCAGCTTGGAGAAGAAGTAATGGACGCCATAGACGAACAGATAGACCGCTGTGAAGCCGCTGGTCAGGAAGGAGCGCCACCACCAGTGGTAGTCCTGAACACACGAGAGAGCAGGCCTTTTAGACACTTGAGATAAGAAGATCCTCAACACTTTACCTGTTACTAATGTAACCAGTGGTAGTCCTGAACACACGAGAGAGCAGGCCTTTTAGACACTTGAGATAAGAAGATCCTCAACACTTTACCTGTTACTAATGTAACCAGTGGTAGTCCTGAACACACAAGAGAGCAGGCCTTTTAGACACTTGAGATAAGAAGATCCTCAACACTTTACCTGTTACTAATGTAACCAGTGGTAGTCCTGAACACACGAGAGAGCAGGCCTTTTAGACACTTGAGATAAGAAGATCCTCAACACTTTACCTGTTACTAATGTAACCAGTGGTAGTCCTGAACACACGAGAGAGCAGGCCTTTTAGACACTTGAGATAAGAAGATCCTCAACACTTTACCTGTTACTAATGTAACCAGCGGTAGTCCTGAACACACGAGAGAGCAGGCCTTTTAGACACTTGAGATAAGAAGATCCTCAACACTTTACCCGTTACTAATGTAACCAGTGGTAGTCCTGAACACACGAGAGAGCAGGCCTTTTAGACACTTGAGATAAGAAGATCCTCAACACTTTACCTGTTACTAATGTAACCAGTGGTAGTCCTGAACACACGAGAGAGCAGGCCTTTAGACACTTGAGATAAGAAGATCCTCAACACTTTACCTGTTACTAATGTAACCAGTGGTAGTCCTAAACACACGAGAGAGCAGGCCTTTTAGACACTTGAGATAAGAAGATCCTCAACACTTTACCTGTTACTAATGTAACCAGTGGTAGTCCTGAACACACGAGAGAGCAGGCCTTTTAGACACTTGAGATAAGAAGATCCTCAACACTTTACCCGTTACTAATGTAACCAGTGGTAGTCCTGAACACACGAGAGAGCAGGCCTTTTAGACACTTGAGATAAGAAGATCCTCAACACTTTACCTGTTACTAATGTAACCAGTGGTAGTCCTGAACACACGAGAGCAGGCCTTTTAGACACTTGAGATAAGAAGATCCTCAACACTTTACCTGTTACTAATGTAACCAGTGGTAGTCCTGAACACACGAGAGAGCAGGCCTTTTAGACACTTGAGATAAGAAGATCCTCAACACTTTACCTGTTACTAATGTAACCAGTGGTAGTCCTGAACACACGAGAGAGCAGGCCTTTAGACACTTGAGATAAGAAGATCCTCAACACTTTACCTGTTACTAATGTAACCAGTGGTAGTCCTAAACACACGAGAGAGCAGGCCTTTTAGACACTTGAGATAAGAAGATCCTCAACACTTTACCCGTTACTAATGTAACCAGTGGTAGTCCTGAACACACGAGAGAGCAGGCCTTTTAGACACTTGAGATAAGAAGATCCTCAACACTTTACCTGTTACTAATGTAACCAGTGGTAGTCCTGAACACACGAGAGCAGGCCTTTTAGACACTTGAGATAAGAAGATCCTCAACACTTTACCTGTTACTAATGTAACCAGTGGTAGTCCTAAACACACGAGAGAGAAGGCCTTTTAGACACTTGAGATAAGAAGATCCTCAACACTTTACCTGTTACTAATGAAACCAGTGGTAGTCCTGAACACACGAGAGAGCAGGCCTTTTAGACACTTGAGATAAGAAGATCCGGAACACTTCACATGTTACTAATGTACACGCATATACTGTATATAACCTCGGGGTTACATTTTAACAGGCTATGGATTTGGACAAACATATCAAAAGCTCTGACCCGCACCCATTTCTTCCATCTGAGAAACATTGCAAAACTCCGGTCCATCATATCCCCACAAGGTAAAGAAACAATATACGTTGTGTTTTATGGCAATAACATTGAGGTTTGTTCGGCCCGTGAGATACAAACGCGATTTTCACGTCAATATTTGTATAAAAAAAAAAAATTGACTACATTTGTATGTGGCTGGTGTGAGCTGGGTAGTGTAGTTTTATGAAACTTAGACATCCATCGAAAGCCCTGGGTCTCCTCTTTCTTAGGACTACAACGATTTCATGGCGGCTTCCTGTCGTCGTGTCTAAATCGTCCGTTTTCCGGTGCAATGTGCAGAGATTTTTATAAGCTCATATTTCACTAATAACACTTTATCAGTAAACAAACGTAGTGCTGAAAATATACACTTTGACTGCTGTTTTGATATGGTTAGGGTCTTTACTCTTGGCTACATTTGAAAAAGAAACGCAACATCACTTAATACGGACTGTATTGATCTATTTGTGACGTGAAATAAATCTAACCCCTTAAGCCCGAGCAGTCCGGTACCAGTACGACATTCATTTCACGCTATTTTCGTGATTATATCTCACAGGTCGAACAAACCTGAACATTACTGCCATAAAATAGAACGTAGATTGTTTCTTTACCTTTCTGTGAACGTCTAGAAAAAGACCACATCTCAATCTGATGAAAAATGGTGGAGCTATGGACATTATAAAAAAGTAACTGTACTTAAGAGTATATTTCATTTGCGGTCTTTGCTGCCCTGTAACGGGTGCCTGGTGGTAGGGGTGGACGGTATGGTCTAAAATTTATATCACGGTATAATTTGAAGCATAGACGGTAACGGTATATATCACGGTATCAGTGTTTCTGTTAGAATATTTTTTTTTGCCTGATAGGCAGGCTATATAAAGAATGACATACTCAAGGCATGTAGATTTATAATATTTTAACTTAAAACTAGGCTACTTTTGCGTATAAAGTCATTTATTCCAAATAAAATAAGTCCCGAGTCGAGACTCCTGCTCCCATTGCAAACAGCGGGGCTGGATTTTGCTAGAAGCATATGTAGCTGCAGAGGCGCAGAGCCAGGGGCTCTTTCAGGTCTGGTGGCAATTCAGCCGTTGGGTGGGGGGGCGCTGTTTGACGGGCCTGTGACCAGACCTGAAAGAGCCCCTGGCTCTGCGGCTCTGCACCTGCATGCTATTCGCAAATCCACTGCTGCAGCCGTCCTCCCCATAGATATCTATATGGTCCTCCCGGCTCCCGCTGCAGCCGTCGTTATCATAACACTACACACATATCGTAATGTTTACAGCAAACTGTAGTTGATCACCAGGTATGTTTTATTAACGTAGAATAATTCATATAAGAAAAACGATAGGGAAATATCTTACCTTTCTCCACTGGTTAAAAATGCCAGGAACTGAAATTGAAACTTGCTGTGCGCCGCGGTGATATGTGTTTATTATGAAATGACAATTGCGTGTTGACACGCCCACTGCGCAAAGCCTCCTAAATAACTTTTTCCAGTTTGCACATATCTATTATCTATGACTAATTCTATCTATTTTTAGGGGCAAATGCGATTGAAATAGTCGCGCTGTGGTTACATGACGTCATTGCTATTTTAGAGCTGCTCTACCGGTTACACGGTATAGTCAAAATCCATACCGTAGAGCAAATTAATACCGTTTATACCGTATACCGTTTATACCGTCCACCCCTACCTGGTGGTACTAAATCCAGATTGAACTCTGCCATTGGAAAGAGGAGATTTGGGCAGATCCATTGATGTATGACATGGCCATAATAAGGTAATTTATAGGCCTGATATTCTATATTCATATTTAAAATTTGCCATGTGTCCGGATGGCAAAATTCAGTACTGTATCTACAAAACCCCCTGTAAATCATCTGCCCTTTATTAATTTGCTTAGATTTTTTGTACACTTGGATCTCAAGAAGGTGCTGAATGAGCTCACGTCTGGTCAATGTTAACATGGTGTTATTCACCGTCAAAGATGGAAAAAATTATAAATAATAATAATTTATATTCTCCTTTGGTTCATTACAATTTACTCAAGCATAGTAACAGACACTATTCCTGACACTGGGAATACATTCCCTGAGGCCCATAGATGTCCCTAGATAATAAAGAACATGCAAATGGACCTTGTAGAAGTGGAGCAATCTTCCATTTACTTGGGTATGTACTTTTAGGCACATTTTCAGAAAATATGGTTAGGGTTTAAGAGGTTAAATTATAATTGCATCCAAAATTAAATGCATTATAGTACATAATTTATTTGATATTACTGTACAAGGAAAATGGTAATTGCTATAAAGTATGGAAACGCATTCAATAACGTTATTATCATGATGATCAAGTGATGCTGAAAGTTCAACAGCCTCTGACATGGAGCTAAATACCTAGAAAAACATCCAATTACTTAAAAGGACTATAAATGTGAAATGTTTGCCGTGAACAAAAGCTAATGCTTGGACGTCATTACTGTAAGAACCTGGTCCTACCTCTGCACATAGGTGGAAGTAGCAAAGCAGGATTGTGGCCTCAGAGCAGGTGATGAGCAGAATGATGAAGACCAGGAACAGGAAGCCAAACATGTAGTACATCTGGTGGGACCTGAAACATGAACAAACAGGCTGTCACACACACACACACACACAACACACATGCTGCAATCGCTTTAAACAAAATGTCACTTTAAATTAAATGGAAAGGTCACTTTAACACTTTGAGTGCCAGCCACGACAATTGTCGTCTTATCAGACCCCCCCATTGAGTGCCGACGATGCGAAATGTCGCTTGTTTGCCGTATTTTTTTTATTTAATTCATATTTCATCAATCAAGCTTCGGGTTTTGTATTTGTATTTATTGGTTTAAAATACAGAGACAGTGTATATTAAGGAACATTTGACTGTAAATATGCCAGTTTAGCGAAGTTGGCCAATTTTCAACTGTAGTCTCTGGGGCAGGTGACATGAGCACAACAATAATTAAAACATAGTACAATAATTAAAACACAGTAGGAATCAGTATAGGTTACAATACACTAAAATACATACAAATAAATACATTAAAATACATTACAATACAACCCCTCAGTTAAAATGGTTGCACACTTGACCATCTCTCAACCATGATTTTAAGTTAGTTTTAAATGAAATGTAACTTTGATACTCCCTGAGCCGTGTTGGCAGACTGTTCCAGGTGTGGGCTGCTCTCACGGAAAAGGCTGTCTGACTAAAAGCAGACCTCCTGTTTGGGACTACACAGTCCCCTCTGACTACAGACCTGGTATATCTGTCAGCAGATGCTTTCTGTTTTATGAAAGTACAGAGGGGGGGAGGAGCCAAGCCATGTAGGATTTTATAGGTAAGGCAGGCATCTTTGAATTTGACAAGATTGTCCCAGCTCAGTAGGTTCTGGTTTGCTATGCTATAACAATGGTGGTGGCTGTTTGTTTTCCTGTCCAGAACTTTCACAGCCTGATGGTAAACTACCTGTACAGATCGTAGTGTTGTACAGGAGGCTTGTGTCCAGCTAGTCAGACAGTATGTTAAGTGTGACATAATAATGGCATTAAAATACAGTGCTGCTGCTTTTGTTGACAGAGTTTCTGATGTGACGGAAGTTTGATAAGTGAAACTTTGCATTGTTTACAACCGATTTGATTTGTTTTTTTAAATGTAAGATTAGAGTCCATTTTTATCCCAAGGTATCTATATTCCTATAGGTTAGTGCTGCAGAGTCTCTCTGAGCTCAATTGGGAAGATACCGCCCCCTATCGTCTCTCCCTGTGTAACTGCACCCCATCAGCTCAGATTGATGCAGGGGGAGTGGTTAGTTTGCTCATTAAATTTTTCCGTCAAGGCATCGGAAGAGACCAAGTGATCGCCGGCCCTCAGAACAGCGACGATTATGTATTTACAGTACCAACACTGTAATCAATAAGCGTGATCGATATTTGGAATGGCGATCAGGAATTGGAATAATCTTTTTGGATAACATCTGATCTCAGGTAAGGAATCCATTTTACCAGTCTTAGGATAATCAGACCTGTTTTCACGGCGATATAAGCGTTTGCCCTATGTGTGTGTGGCTGTGTGGCTGTGATCGCTGATGAGGAAATAAGATAATCGATTTTTCAGCCCGCCTCTATAGCGTGCATAAGTACACATATATTATCGATAATCTAGCGTTTATTTGAAAACGATTCATAAATAGGCCGAAAAATGACAACGTTTTTGTGTATTCTAGAATATTCCAGTAAATGGAATATTTCAATTCTCTTATGCAGCCCCAAAGTCCTGGAATGACTGGAATTTAAATGTCTGATTTCATTTCTAAATGATTCATGTTGTAACTGTTTTTAACTGATTGCACTGCACATTGTTTTGTTGTTTTATCTTGTTGTACACTCAGCAGTTCTGCAAATGAGGTGGCCTCACCTCAGAGCTCACCCGAGTATAAATAAAGGTTTCAATATGCGGATGACACAATTCTGTATTGTTTCAGATTCTGCACAACTAGCCGTTGAAAACTTGCAATGTTCCTTTAATACTCTTCAAGGTACACTTATCAGTCTCAAATTGGTACTGAATGCACATAAAACAAAGTTCATGCCATTTTCTAGAGCCAGAGATATTGATTACAATACTCTACTCTACATACCGTAATTCCTCTAATAGTGACCGGGCTTGTATTTGCTTAAACTATAGCGGGTACCAGGCTTTTATTAGGAGGAGGCATGTATAAGAGAGAGGCCTATATTTCTAATTTTCAAACAGATCATAATGAATAAATCAACATTTTGTGTCAGTTTGAACCCAGTAAAATGTACTGGGTTCATTTATTGAAACCAAATAAATAGATTTTTGTACAGAAACTGAATCTGCTATGCTTAGCAGGGAAAGGATTTCCTGTTAGATTTGGGTTATGTTGATGTTAGGGATGGGCAAGGATATCCGGTTAGCCATAGGTTAGTCATTTTAAATTAATCAGATATTCTTAATGGTTAATTCGCTTTTTTAAAACAAGTTAAATAAAGTGAACACATGAGACTTATACGTCTTCGATCTAGAGCAGAGTAAAATATTTTGTATATAGTAGCTCTCCTGAAAACGCATATCTCAAGACCTTTAACTACACTGGGCATAAGCGTGCCTCAGTTTGAGTACTTGTTGATTTTTAACAGTGCATGCCTGTATATTAAACTGCCAATGGGGAAGATAAATTGAGTGTACGTGAAGTAGCCTACTGTAATCAACATGAAGTAGACAACACGTGGAAAACTGGTGAAATGTAATTAAGGGTGTTTTCACACCTGTAGTTCGTTTGCTTTGTTCCGATTCAGGGAGACACAGGGACTATTATGATACAATGTTGCACTTGTCCTTTAGTTCGTTTGTGTTCACACGGTTGTGTTAATAGCGGACCAAAACAAATGCACGCGAGAGCAAACTGTCACTCATTGGTCAGATTTTGGGGTGTGTGTGTGTCCCCCCTAACCCTGACTCGAGCCTGACTTTACTGATGACCGCGGAGAGAGAGAGAGAGAGAGACCCAACACTTTGCTGATCTTTCTGAGGGCTGCATACCCCAAACCTAATTTGTGCGCTAAGAGGACCATGCGCACATTCACATCAAACGCCACATCGTTCCTGGTTCAGTCGTGGATACGTGTGGAATTGGATGTATAGACACTTTTGCGGTACTGATCTGTTTCGCACAGACTGCACTCAATTATCAAACTGCTACAGAACCCCCGATTCTGCGGATCGATGATAATTTGAAGCCCTGTCCCCGCGCAATTAGGACATATCAACACGCCGATCAGTTCATTCAAGCGGGCTACATGAACTATAAGCCACTGCTGTGTGACGAGGCTTGGTGTTTACCCGCTGTCTAAACACTCCTGCTTTCCAATTGACAGCTTACGCATCGATGCGCTTTGTGAAGGCATTTCATCTTCTACTCCAGTAGAAGTTTCTTTTTGTTTACACCCTCTTGCTACCAACAATTGTTGTTGTCTTTTATGGGAACTCTTTACGCTGAGTTTCCTCACTCGCTGTTTCGGCATTTTGACAGATCAGGTCTCCCGCGGAATGAATCTCCCGCGGCTGACAACAGGATGTCAGAGCATGTGATGCACCTGAACCAATCACGCTATCAGAAATATGCACCAGCCCAATGAGATCTCGGTGCTTGTGACAAGCTCTCAGCGCGAGACAGCTGTACCTCATAATGCCGGTGATCTGAATTCGGAATGCTGCAAAATCAACAGGCGCAGCATGACAAAGTGTAGTAAAATAAACATCTAAATGTGTATTTGAACGTTTCCTTTCCAATAGTCTGAAAAAAGACATGTTATGGAAGCAAAATAGCACAATCTCAAAATTGAAAAAAAAAAAAAAAAAACGTCTTTTTCACCTGCCGTGTCTTGCCTTAAGTCGATTGCATTCTCACAGCGTACGAGTCGCGTCGGGTTCGTTTGGAAGTGCGCCGAGATCACCCTCTCTAGGTGGTCTCGGCCCGCTTGTTTTGTTCCGCAACAGAATGTGATTGCTGTGTTCATATATGCCCAACTGAACCGAAATAGGGGGGAAACGCTCCAGGTTTCAGATCAACAGCTCCAAACGAGCCAGGTGTGAAAACGCCCTAAGACATTAAAAAAACAAGTCATATTACTGAGCTTCTCAAATGAGTAAGACATTTGCAAGCCAAAGTCAGAAGAATCAACAGGCTGGAGATTATCAAAGGACATATAATACTGCTCAAGAAAGACCCTGGGAATGGCATTATGAAGCAGAAAGAATCCAATGGCTCCATGGCTGTTTAGGACAAAGGGACATCTGAGTAGTGTTGATGATCAATAAGGATGATTGACGACGAGCATATCACTGTAAGCCCCACAGCTAGTGTGCATTTGTGCTGTGTGGTGAAATGAGTCTGGTCCAGGGTTTAAAAAAAATATATTGATTTTCGGGGGCTTTTTTTTGTATTTCGGGGGCACCGGATTTTTATGATGAAAATTAACATAAAGATTATAAAACATTGTAGACACTTTTTTTTTTACAGTCTTCGTCCCTATGTTTGATAACGTAATGTTAATGTCTCCATATATAGGGCTCTACGCTAACCTTTTTCCCAAGGAGCACAATAAATAAAATCTAAATAAAGATTTAGGAGCACACAAAGAAATTTAGGAGCAGAGTGAAAATTGTTCAAGTAACACAGAATTTATTAACAAACTATTTATTACATGCATATTATACTGTGCGTGTGTATACTAGGGATGGGCGTGAGTAATCGATTACTCAAAGCTATGAGAAAAATCTAAAAGAAAATCGAAATTAAAAATTCTTATGAAAAAACAAATATACATATTTGTTCACATGTATGTGTAAGATTATAACTGTTTGTTGGTTTCCTTAACCCATTATCCGCCAATCACGTGTTAAGGCGGATTTCTCCGATCAATATATCACCCATACTACATAAATCATTTAACGTCGGTCATTGAATTATAAACGACCCCCCCCCCCCCCCCCCCGTTCACCCGCAGATGATAAGTCATAACGTTTAGGACCATGTACAGTTGACATTTTTTATATAACGTTGACGGTATCAAACTGCATTTGATAATCTAATATATGCATTTATGCCTATATCTCACATTCTATGAAATACTGCAGAAAACGATAAAAACATATTTATACTCTAGACGGTATTTTAGTATGAATGTGTGAATGAAAAAGTTATAAACGTTCCTACATCCTGAACGATAGATAATTGATGTTGAATGGGCCATAGTAATGTCAATTTAGCAATACAATTTAAAAAGTTATAGCCCTGCAAAGAAGGTGAACATCTCCATAGACAAATAGCGCTGGCAGAGGATGATTTAGGATGATCAAAGTGGTGGCAGAGAATGGGTTAAACATATACGTGAATGAACAAAAATAAGTTAAAAAAAATCAATCGACCTGGATTTTTCTTTAAAATGCCCATCCCTAGTGCATACTAAGGGCTAAACATCTGGGCAAAGTGTCTGGGGCTTTTCTTGCCCACTTAACTGATTTGAGGGCATTTGGTAAATTTTCGAGGGCATTTTGCCTCAAGCCCCCCTTAATTTCGAACCCTGGTTCTGGTCAATTATAAGTCCCATCGTTGTAGGCATATAGTGTTTACTTGTTGGCTCCATTGTCATGTCATTGTCATGGCCATAGAAAGTGAGAGTGGAAGTGAGAGTGGGTCTGCGTCATAATTTTCACAATCTCTGTCTCCGCCTGTTCTCACTACTACACAACCCCGACTTCAGGGTCTGTACTGTAGACATGAGTTTCAGTTTTACAAATGTTGCTACTAATGATGAGTAAATTACAGTCATCATGCAGGCACGCTGTAATTCTATAGTTGGCAAACATTATGCATCAGCTAGCATTGTTGTGTGATGATGAGCAGCAGTGTTAACTCATGGATGATTTCTGTGTAGACAGTGTATGTTGTAGGATGTTGTTGTTAGATGTGTATTGTCATGTTGAGAGAGAGAGAGAATTCAAATGTGAAATGGCAGACCACATTAGATTATCCCTAGATTATGTTTTGATATGATAGACCTTTTGGTTTTGTAGCTTATTAGTGGTTATCACCTCCTGAAGGTATGGAGTGCTTTTGTTAAAAAACCTGACTCTTCGCAAAATAAGTCTCCTGCCATATTTTGCTACCCTTCATAGATTCACTCGTAGGTCAGGTTGTGGGGGTACTAGAGACATGACCATGATGAGGTTTTTATGCACCCGAGTCTCCTGAACACGTAGGGATAAACCCAGTCGATCGGACCTTCCTACACTGAGCTATATGGTAACTTCAGTGCACCTACCCCCTACCAGTGAATGCCTCATTGTTGCGGTTTTCCGGAGGTATTATGCGGTAGGTGCGCGAAGGATACCATAGCTCAGCGTAGGAAGCTCTGATAGACTCTGGGTTTGTATAAGACATTTCTGATTCTGATCTAATCTAATATACAGACACAGAAACAGGGCTTGAGAACAGGACTGAAACAGAGGGGTATAGAGGCTGCTAGAATGCATAAACATTTCCAGACTCCGACCATCACTTTCCGACACCACAGCTGAGACCCTCATCCACGCCTTCGTCACCTCCCGCCTGGACTACTGCAACGGGGTCCTGTCCGGGGTCCCAAGCAAAACCCTGGACAGGCTCCAGTATGTTCAAAATTCAGCTGCCAGGGTTCTAACCCGCACCAAACCCTGGCAGCACATCACCCCCATCCTCATCCAGCTCCACTGGCTCCCCATCAAATCCCGCATCACCTACAAAACCCTCCTGCTCACCTACAAATCCCTTCACGCCCTGGCACCTCAGTACCTCACTGACCTCCTCCACCCCTACACTCAGTCACGGTCCCTGCGATCCACGGACACTGGTCAGCTCTCCATCCCCCGAACCAGACTGCGGACATTCGGGGACAGAGCTTTCAGTGTGGCAGCTCCCACCCTCTGGAACTCCCTCCCTGCAGAACTCCGCACCACCCCAACTCTGGACTCATTTAAAAAACTGCTCAAAACCCACCTCTTCAACCTGGCCTTCAACCCCTAACTTTCTCACTTTATATGTATGTGTTGTGTCTGTCCACTATGTTTGTTGACTTGTTATCCCCCCCCCCCCCCCCTTATGTAAAGCGACCTTGGGTCCTCTGAAAGGCGCTATATAAAACGAAGTATTATTATTATTATTATTATTATTATAATCTAAAGACATGTTTAGTGGACCTCAAAGACCTATTTAACTAGTTGAAAAGGACTACAATATGGGACCTTTAAAACTATACCCGTTTTAAACTGCATCATTCAAATGTAACAACCTCAGAATGGCTTAGACTCTTTTAAACAAGAAGAGATGATTGTGGTCCTTCTGAGTGATAATTATAAGTACAATGCCCTGGGAAAATCCACATTCAACCACATTCTGCTGCAACCATCCAATCAAAGTTTGTGAGTTCCAGTATTTGTATGTGTGCTCATCAAGCACATTTGTACAGCCCTGGCCTATTGCTATTTTACTTTTATAATTCTATTCTATTCTATTGTGCTATGTTAATTTAGTTTATATTCCATTTTATTTGATTCTACCTTTTCATTTTTATTCCATCATAATTGTCTGTCCGTCAATGTCGCACCAAAAACAACCAAATCCAATTCCTTGTATGTGAAAACTACTTTGCAATAAAGACCTTTCTGATTCCGATTTGTACTGTATGGACTGATTAAAATGTGTGTTAGCGTACATTCTATACAGGAGTGGACCAGAATGCAGGACACTGAGGCTCGAGGCAGATGAAAGGTGAAACCTTTATGTGACTAGAGCAAGTATTCCATATATATGTGACTAGAGCAAGTATTCCATATATATGTGACTAGAGCAAGTATTCCATATATATGTGACTAGAGCAAGTATTCCATTTATATGACTAGAGCAAGTATTCCATATATATGTGACTAGAGCAAGTATTCCATATATATGTGACTAGAGCAAGTATTCCATATATATGTGACTAGAGCAAGTATTCCATTTATATGACTAGAGCAAGTATTCCATATATATGTGGCTAGAGCAAGTATTCCATATATGACTAGAGCAAGTATTCCATATATATCTGACTAGAGCAAGTATTCCATATATATCTGACTAGAGCAAGTATTCCATATATATATATGACTAGAGCAAGTATTCCATTTATGTGACTAGAGCAAGTATTCCATATATATGTGACTAGAGCAAGTATTCCATATATATCTGACTAGAGCAAGTATTCCATATATATATGACTAGAGCAAGTATTCCATTTATGTGACTAGAGCAAGTATTCCATATATATCTGACTAGAGCAAGTATTCCATATATATATGACTAGAGCAAATATTCCATTTATGCGACTAGAGCAAGTATTCCATATATATGTGACTAGAGCAAGTATCATTTTGAATTGTGTGACTAAATTGTGTTGTGGAAATTGTTTGTAATTAGTTTCACCCAGCTGACAGAAACTGGAGGTGTGGCCTTTGTGCATGTGGCCTTTTGCTGCAGGTGTCACTCATCAGTAATTAGTGATAGTGATTTAAAGACTTGCTGGCTTAGCGTCGAGAAACGAAGAGGGACAAAGAGGAGGAGTTTTCCGGGACAAAGAGGAGGAGTTTTCCTGGAGTTATCCGTTGAGGGATCCACCGATCCACCCAGTACTAAGTACACCATAATCGTATATTTCCCTCCCACTCTGCTATTTCCCCACTATCTCGCTTCCTCCCTACAACCTTCTCCCTGCCACTCTTGACACCACAATGTGCCTCATACCTATATCCACAATCTGCTCCTCCAGAACAGATTCAACCCATCCACGCCAGTTTGCTAGCAACCCGGCTAATCTCTCCTACCCTCCTACAGCCACTAATACACCGGTCACAGTACGGGGAGCAGGGTTCGAAATTAACGGGGGCTTGGGGCAAAATGCCCTCGAAAATTGACCAAATGCCCTTGATAATTAGTTAAGCGGGGCAAAAAAAGCCCCCGACAGTTTACTAATTATATATATAATTATATATATGCTCTACAGTGCGTATTTGCCCCTAATAATATGTGTGTGTGCACACCGGAAAAATCATTTACTTGCAGTGCGAGACAGACGAGTGATTGTGAAGATTACAAAACAGCTCCGCTGTTAATAGTTCAGATTGAAACTGGACTGAAATTCAGTTTTTGGGTGGAATGTTTGTTCCAAGGAGGAGGGAGGCGGGGCCCGCTGCGTGTTACAGGGAGATGCTTCCAGGCACTTGAGAGGTGCGAACACAGAGAGAGCGCTCTGCTCTCATCAAGCATTACACTGCTATCTTAACGTTAGCAAGCTAAGCATCTGCATAGCGCGACCCGTGTAACGTTAAGTAACTTGTGTTCGGCGGGGAAAGACCGTTCCATTTGTAACACAACTACAAAGAATAACATCCAAATCCGATCCCGATGCGCATTTCCTTCATTCCACAGCGCTGAGCGCGCAACGTATTTCATTGATCGATCTGGCCAGAGCCTATACTCAGAAACGTTGCGTGTGTGGGGTTTTTCATCAATTTGAAACAAGCCTCTTGACTGTTGGAATTAGAGATGTTAAAAATAAAATATCTAATAATATTATTCAATATTAGACATTCATTGATCCAGAGGCAACCGGTTATTCGTCTGCTATTTGTAGATGTATCAAGAAAACAACACAACTTGCCCTCAGGGACAATAATATTTAATCTATTTAGATAGAGTATGTATGTATTATTTACAGATAATTGAAGGTACGTACCTCAAAACATGAAACCAAGCCATGATGTCACACATCGTGTGTGTGTGTTACTTGAACAATTGTCACTGTGCTCCTAAATTTCTGTGTGCTCCTAAATTTGTATTTAGATTTTATTTATTAACATTTTATTTAGGAGCACATGTGCTCCTTGGGAAAAAGGTTAGCGTAGAGCCCTATATATGGAGACATTAACATTACGTTATCAAACATAGGGATGAAGACTGTAAAAAAAAGTGTCAACAATGTTTTATAATCTTTATGTTAATTTTCATTATAAAAATATTGTGCCCCCGAAATACAAAAAAAAGCCCCCGAAAAGCAATTAAGGGGGGCAAAAAAAGCCCTTGAAAAAAAATGTTAATTTCTAACCCTGACGGGGAGGCTTATGGAATTGTCAATCAGCAGTCAAGAAAGCCAACTTCATTACTGCCTACGCCCATAGTCAAAATCTGCAGCTCCTGGCTCCAACCGAGACCTGGATAACCCCCAATAACTCATCCAAACCTGCAGCATTATCTACAAACTATAACTTCACTCACCTCGACCCTCCAGACGGGGTGGAGGCACTGGCCTCATGAAATCTCCTTCATGGGCTACAAACCTAACACAACTCCCAGAACTGTCACTCTCCTCCCTCGAATATCATGCAGTATCTGTCTCTAATCCTTTCAATCTCACCATTGTTACACTCTATCGCCCTCCAGGTCCCCTCGATCACTTCACAGATGAGCTGGACATGCTTCTAAGCTCCTTACCGGAAGATGGTACCCCTCTCCTTCTATTGGGCGACTTCAACCTGCCTGGCTCATCTCAGTCGGTCCCAGTGGTCTCCCTCCTACAACAATTTGACCTGACTCCCACTGCCATGCCTCCCACCCACAAAGCAGGCAACTCCTTGGATCTCATATTTTCCCGTAACTCCAGCATCATTAACACCACGGTAACTCCCCTACATGTATCTGACCATTCCTTCATATCCTTCTCACTAACTCTCATGCTTAACCGAAAGGTCTTCACCCCAACTCAAACAGTCTCACTTAGACGCAACCTGCCCTCCCTATCCCCCTCCACCCTCTCCTCTGACATAATATCCGCTGACCGCTCTACCTTTGAGTGACACCTTCTCTGCTCTCCCCACAGAGATGGCAACCTCCACCCTCCTCTCAGCCCTTGCAACCTCCTTCGACAAGCTCTGTCCCCTCGTTGAGAAACCTGCCCGCCGTTCCCCACCCAGTCCATGGCTGACGGATGCAGTGAGAGAACAAATACAGGTCCTGAGAGCGGCTGAGAGGAAGTATAGAAAGTCACGCCTCACTGCTGACATCGACACATATCACAACCTCTTGTTAACATTCTCCAAAACCATTACTAATGCCAAAGCTTCTTTCTTTCACCATAGGATCGAGGCCTCTGCCAAGAATCTTCGCAAACTGCATGCTACCACCCCCTCCCTCCTCACTCCCCCCCCCACCCCCTCATCTTTTTCTGCCGAAGACTTTGCGATCTTCTTTGAGGAAAAAGTAGAGAACATCCGCAGCTCCTTCTCCCAACCCCCACCCATTCCAAACACTGAATCCAGAACCTCATCCTTCACTCTGTCATCTTTCTCTCCCATTACAGAAGCCGAGACCCTGACACTGGTAACGTCGAACCGTCCGACTACATGCCAGCTGGACCAGCTACCCTCCCCACTCCTCCAGACCATAGCACCGGACATCCTCCCATTCCTAACTGCAACCATCAACTCCTCACTCAACTCGGGGGTGGTCCCCACCTCCCTAAAACAAGCCAGAGTCACGCCCCTCATCAAAAAACCACCGTCATAGGCAACTATCGTCCTGTCTCTCTTCTCTCCTTTCTTTCTAAAACACTTGAACGTGCTGTATCCAACCAACTTACTGCTTATCTCTTATAGAATGACCTCCTAGACCCCAATCAGTCTGGCTTCCGGACTGGCCACTCCACAGAAACGGCCCTCATTGCGGTCACAGAGGCACTTCACTTAGCAAAAGCGAAAGGCCTCTCCTCTGTCCTGATTCTCCTAGATCTATCTGCAGCCTTCGACACAGTCAACCATCAGATCCTCCTCGCGGCCCTCGCAGGAATGGGAGTGGCTGGATCTGCGCTGACATCATACCTCAACGACCGCTCCTACCAAGTGTCATGGAGAGGGACTCTGTCGGCCACCCGCCCCCTGCGGACGGGTGTCCCCCAGGGCTCGGTCTTAGGACCCCTTTTCTTCTCCCTCTACACTAAATCACTGGGTAACATTATCACGTCTCATGGCTTCTCATATCTTCGTTATGCCGATGATACTCAACTCTTCCTCTCCTTCCCTCCCTCAGATATCCACGTCTCTGAGCGGATCTCGGCATGTCTGTCCAACATCTCCGCCTGGATGACGACCAACCACCTCAAACTGAACCCAAGCAAAACAGAATTGCTCCACCTGCCGGCCAAATCCTCCCCCCTGACCGACCTCTCCATCACAGTCGAGAATGCAGCTGTGACCGCGTCCCCGACCGCCAAGAACCTTGGTGTTGTCCTCGACGACCAGTTGAACTTCTCTGCTCACATGGCAGCGACAACCAGAACCTGCAGATTCCTCCTGAGCAACGTCAGAAGGATACGCCCCTTCCTGACAAAAGAAGCCACCCAACTTCTCGTCCAATCAACAGTCATCTCCCGCCTCAACTACTGCAACGCACTGCTAGCTGGCCTCCCGGCCACTGCCACCAAGCCTCTTCAACTCATTAAAAACGCAGCGGCCCGCCTGATCTCAAACCTACCGAAGTCAGCCCATGTCACCCCACTTTTAGGGACCTGCACTGGCTCCCCATTGCTGCACGTATCCGCTTCAAGGCCCTCGACCTAGCATACCGTGCGGCAAAGGGAACCGCTCCCGCCTACCTCCGGTCAATGGTCTCTAACTACACACCCTCAAGACCCCTACACTCTGCATCTTCTGGCCGCCTCAGACCTACTCCTATCCAAGCTCCCGGAGGGTCATCAAAGAGAAGCCACCTATTCTCAGTCCTTGCCCCACAATGGTGGAATGAACTACCCATCCCAGTTAGGACAGCCGAATCCCGTCCAATCTTTCGCCGTCGACTAAAGACTCACTTCTTCAACCATTATCTGAAATGATTAAAAAAAATAAAAATAAAAAATCTAACCCTGACTAACCTTACTGTCATGCACTGTCCTAATAAACTAACCTACACTGTAACACGCAACACTTTGATGAACATTGTTACTCAGCTGATAAGAGTTGTACCCTTCTTGCTGTCTTGTCCTACAGAACTTGTAAGTCGCTTTGGATAAAAGCGTCAGCTAAATGACTAAATGTAAATGTATTCCATATATATGTGACTAGAGCAAGTATTCCATATATATCTGACTAGAGAAAGTATTCCATATATATGTGACTAGAGCAAGTATTCCATATATGACTAGAGCAAGTATTCCATTTATGTGACTAGAGCAAGTATTCCATTTATAAGTGACGTGATTAAGTATTCCATTTATAAGTGACTTAATAATAATTAATTGCATTTATATAGCGCTTTTCTAGACACTCAAAGCGCTTTACAATGTAGGGTGGAAATTGCCTCCTTCACCACCACTGGCAGCACCCAACCTTGGGCTACGCAGGCTCAATGGCTACCATACAAGGGCACTCGGCACACATCACACTACACAATGGCTGAACGGCTCAGGAGACAGGGATTGATAGTCAATTAAGGGGAAGGGATGATTAGGTGGCCTTGATTTCAGAGACCTGATTGGGAATTTGGCCAGGAACGTCGGGGAAACCCCTACTCTTTACGATAGGCGTCCCAGGTTCTTTAACGACCGAATTCAGTCAGGACCTAGGTTTAGCGTCTGATCCGAAGGACGGCACTCGCAGCTGTACGGTGTCCCTATCACTGTAACAGGGGCATTGTTACTGACAAGTCCAGAGGACAGAGTGCCCCCTGCTGGACAACACCACCACTTTCCGACAGCAGCCTTGACCGGGGCTCGAACCGGTTATCTTCCGATCATGAGTCCGGAGCTCTACTCATGTAGCCACGCTACACTTGAGCAAGTATTCCATTTATATGTGACGTGATTAAGTATTCCATTTATAAGTGACTTGAGCAAGTATTCCATTTATAAGTGACTTAAGTAAGTATACCATTTACAAGATTTGAAGAGACTTGAGGATGTATTCTATTCATAGGCAATTATAAGCCTCGGCTTCAGCCTACACCTTTTCGGTCTTTTTTTTTTTTTTTTTATATATTCTACTACTATGCTTTGTAAAAGAAGACTGAAATAAAATCATTCATCATCATCATCATCATCTTACCAGATGCTGTTAAGGATGAAGAAGAGCTGGATAAAGATGCAGCCGAAGGGAAGGATGCCCCCCATGATGATGCCAGGGATGGGCTTGGTGAAGAACGACTGTTCTGGGATTTGACGGGGGATCTGGTTGGTTCTCACTGGCTGCTCTATTGCCTGCAAAAGAACACAAAAGAGAAACATCAAAATCAGGAACAGTGCTCAGAGATGAAGAGAGACCTTTTGTACATTAACTCTCTGCTACAAACATATTTCAAAAAGGTAAATATTTCAACACATTTTCAAACTTTTATAAACGGCACTGAAGCCCCTGGTTTCTGCAAGTTTCAGTCAGAAGCTAAATAAAGCAACATTTACCATATATCAGCTATTAGCAATATTGACAGATATGAAAAAGTATGATAAAACTTCAATTAAAAGTAGAATCTTCTTTCCAATCAGTTAATCTAAAGCAGCATATTGAAGCACTCAGCATTCACTCCAGTGTCTACTTCACAGCTTTCTAGGTGATTTGTAAAAGTTTGGCGTTATATCTATTTCTAGTTGAGTTTTGTGCAAAAGTAATTAAAGGCATGGTCCAAATAGTAGCCTTGCACACAAATAAATGCTGTGTAGCCCAGAGTGTACTGTGTTATGGTGTCAAATAACCATGGTGTCAAACAACCATGGTGTCAAACAACCATGGTATCAAACAACCAGTGTCAAACAACCACAGTGTCAAACAACCACAGTGTCAAACAACCACAGTGTCAAACAACCACGGTGTCAAACAACCACGGTATCAAACAACCACGGTATCAAACAACCACGGTATCAAACAACCATGGTATCAAACAACCATGGTATCAAACAACCATGGTATCAAACAACCATGGTATCAAACAATCACGGTATCAAACAACCACGTATCAAACAACCACAGTGTCAAACAACCACGGTATCAAACAACCATGGTATCAAACAACCACAGTGTTGTTGGGGACATCTGATGTTGCACTGCAGGGTGCTGGAACATTAACGTTATCTCACTACTAGGGCTGAGCCTGAACGTCCGAACCTTCGTTCGTTATGTTGGCATTCGAATTCTAAATCAACATTTGAATTTTTTATAAAAAAATTAAAGATTTCTCTCTTTTTCTATTCATTCTGTTTAAACCAATGGGGTTTTTCTTCACAGTTGCAGATAAAGATTACGGTAGGCTACACTAATATTATAGTATTAAAAAAAACTGATGAGTTATATTCATTAAAGAAAGTTGATTTAATTGATTTAGTTGGGCTGGGGCTTCTCCCTGGGCTGGGTCTGGGGCTGGAAAGTTGATTTAATAAAAAAAATATATACTAATTTAATCAGATTAATCACTTTATTCAAATTGAGGATTTAGTTTGAGGATTATTAAAAACAAAGGTTCGAACGTCCGTTCGAAAAACCCTGACGAAGTTCGAATCCCAAAATCAGGCTTCGGGGACAGCCGTACTCACTACTCACACAGCGGTCAATAAAAAAACATTAATTCAAGTAGACTGAAGACCTTTCCCCACGTTTAGTTGCTATACGACAGAAACTATTTAAAAAAATTAAGTAATTGTAAGTCAAAATAAGTTTAATTAAAAGGAGGGGGGGGGGGTTAATACAGTGAAATACTGTATACCATGGTATCTGTCCTACTTCAGACTATTACATCCCTACCCTACAGTCATAATGAAGCACAGGGTATTTCATGACAGATGAAGCATGGAGACCAAACTCACTGGTTTCTTGAAGCCAAAGTATGCACCAATGAAGGTGAGGGGCACTGAGATGCCAAACCACAGAGCCAGGATGGCCACCAGGGTACCAAAGGGGATAGCCGCAGAGGATCCTTCCACCCACAGGATCAGGTTCATCAGGAAGAAGTCTGCAAACACAATCCTGGAGGGAGGAGGGGCACAGTTAAGGGAGAAAGGGGATACAGGGGCGAGACAGTGACAAAAGCTTGGTCACATAAGAGAATATACCAGTTGCTCCCAGCTAGTAATGAATAACTATAATATGTTGGATGATGGTTACATATTTGAAACGCAACGTGAGCAAGACAATAAACAAAAGCGAACCTACCCCGGGCACAGGAGGGCCGTCAACAGGACGTTTGTCTTCCATTTTTCACCACCAAAAGCTGAGGGCAGAAACAGGAAAATGCATCATAATATCACGCCAAGCCAGAATATGTGACCTGTCTTTTGACAGTTCCATGATGTACCATGATGAAATGTGCTTTAAAGTCCAAATGAAATAAGATTCATATGACTATTATTCTTCAAAAAATATCTAGGTATTAAGAACATGCATTTTTATTTTATTTTAAAGAATATTTATAATGAAAGGATTTTTTTGTGTGTGCTATTGCTACACTCTTGATTTGTTTTGCACACCCTTAGTTTGAAAGGCATTATTCACTTCAGTATTCATGTATTCAAGAAGAAATAACAGCAATTTAATTTGCAATTCATTTTCACTATACCTCCTAAATACAGGCATTACACTGTTAATTGCATTACACCTGCAGTACAGCATGAGACACCACTCGGTTTGTTTTCTCCCCGTTTTTAGAGTAGCAATATCTTAAAGATGAACCGATCCTCAAGGACACCTTTTGACAATGCCCCAAATCTGGTCAAACTGTTTGGCATACCATCCTATATTTTATACAGCTTATATAAAGGAATTGCACATTTTAAATTAAACACACCTGGGTTCAATTCCCGGCAGTGGTACCTAGTCCCTATGAACACCATTGAACTGAACCTGCCGATGCCCTGTCTGGACCACAGTTGTCTATTGACCAGTGGTTCCCAAAGTCGGGGTCGCGACCCAAAGGTGGGCCGCGGGCAGCCACGGGAGGGCCGTGAGATGATTAAAAAAAAAAAATTATTTTTTATTTTTTCAGGCCACTGAACTTAGAAGCAGGCCAGGACAGTGTTTCTAGTTGTATTCTAAAATTCTATTCTATTGTATTCTAAAATGTGACTATATGGTTTTATATTAACTTAATAAATAAACAAAAACGAAAAATCTACTTATTTCAACGAACATTTCAAACTAAATAACAGATTATGCACATAAAACGCTGAAAACAACCGAAGCAACAATAGTATTTTAATGAGGCTATTATTATTATCATTATTATTTTGCAACAAGTTAGCCATCATAAATAGCACATATAAATGAATAACTAACTTGAACTAACTTAATAGGATTGAAGTGATATTTGGCTTAAAAAATCGGTCATGGCAAAAAAAAAAAAAAAGCCTGACGATGTGCCGCCTCTCTGACACCTTATTTTCTGGGTCCCGGCCTGAAAAGTTTGGGAACCCCTGGTCTATTCCAGGCAAATATGCTGGGAGCCTATAGCTCCTGTTCCAGAGGAGCCTCCCGCTGAAACCCCCCTGAACCTCATACTCCTCCCACTCCACACAAACCCCCTGAGCCTCATACTCCTCCCACTCCACACAAACCCCCTGAGCCTCATACTCCTCCCACTCCACACAAACCCCCTGAGCCTCATACTCCTCCCACTCCACAAACCTGTGAACCTCATACTCCTCCCACTCCACACAAACCCCCTGAGCCTCATACTCCTCCCACTCCACACAAACCGCCTGAGCCTCATACTCCTCCCACTCCACACAAACCCCCTGAGCCTCATACTCCTCCCACTCCACAAACCTGTGAACCTCATACTCCTCCCACTCCACACAAACCCCCTGAGCTGAACTGGTAACTCAGTTACGTCTATTCTGCATCGAACATTGTACATATGTCTATACTGAACACTGTGACCTCATTTTCTACTTCTAAATTACATGCTATACTATGTTATTTGATACTATCTTGTCTAGCACAGTCTCTGGAGCGTAACAGTAAGAAGCATTTTGTATGAAAGTATTCTGTACTTCTGTATGACAACTATTAAAGAAACTTGAAACTTGAGCCTCATACTCCTCCCACTCCACAAACCTGTGAACCTCATACTCCTCCCACTCCACACAAACCCCCTGAGCCTCATACTCCTCCCACTCCACAAACCTGTGAACCTCATACTCCTCCCACTCCACACAAACCCCCTGAGCCTCATACTCCTCCCACTCCACAAACCTGTGAACCTCATACTCCTCCCACTCCACACAAACCCCCTGAGCCTCATACTCCTCCCACTCCACACAAACCCCCTGAACCTCATACTCCTCCCACTCCACACAATCCCCCTGAACCCCCTGCTTCTGAGGAAACCCCAGAGCCTTCAGTTTAGCCCTTTTTTATTATTATTTTTTACAATAGCTGACAGGAAATAACCTGGGGCCAAGGCTGTTCCCCTAGCAACATAATTATTCTGAAAAGGTCAACTTCCAGGGACATAATTAATTATGAAACATGGGATCCTGTGAACCGCCGGTACAAGATCATTGTTGAATGTCTGTAAGAAAAATTGTTCCTGCTTTGATCTCAGTTGGACTTTTGGAGTTGGTACTGACTTTTATATAGGCGTGCAGACACGTATCCGGCGGGGGTTCCCAGCAGAACCCAGAGGACCACAGAGCAGGTCATCAGAGCTCCTCGGTTGGCAGGAGACAGGAAACCCAGACAGGCCAGGACTGCAGGGAAAGACAAACACTCATTAAGACAAAACACAAGACTGCAAAATACTGTTTACATTACAAGAAGATATAACTAAACTTCTACAGAGGTTCACAAAGCTGCGGTGACGTCAGTGAGGAGTCCCACAATGCAACGCAGCCGGCTGTAAAGTTACCCTCCTGCCTTGGTAACACTTGCACATAGCATTTCAATAGTATGAGCATGGACCACACATATTCAAGCATTACGAAGGGGGAAACACATAAATGTGCGCATCGAGCGGCTAAAAGCTGTGCTAGTTGGTTGTTGGTGCAGTATCTTCTTGAATTTCCCCAAGGGGATTAATAAAGTATCCATCTACTGACGTTATTCGTTAAAGATCGGAGGGTAATGGCTAGAAGGCTGTGTTGCATTGTGGGACTGCTCACGTGACCCACCTGACGTCACAGCAGCTCTATAAACCTGCCATTATGGAACCACACAATGCAGGGAATCATCAGCATGGTATTCAGATGACATCATGACAGCCAACTGAAATATTCAGTAGCGAACATTAACTGATGGTAGCTATGCTAATCGTGATTAGCACTTTGTTGTGTTTTTTTCTATTTCTGTTGAGATGTCTTCATTACATGCTTCATTACATTGATTGCCTGCCGCCTACGCTGTTAAAACTTGTCTGTCCGTTGTTTTTATACTCGGACAATTCTAACCCCTAAATGTCATGCAAATGGATTTATTTTTGTATGGCTCCTGAATGAGATCTACCAGTGTGGAATGCAGTCCTTACAGAGGGTGATGAAGGTCATGATGAAGATCTGGGTTCCCTGGCCCAGGAACACAGAGAGCAGCATGCCCTTCCTCGGGGGACGGAACACATCGCCATGCACCTGCTTCCACCCAGACTCCTCCTGGGCATCCTCCTGGTAGGGCAGAGAGCAGCACCCAGCCAACCAGTCAGGGAAGGTATTGACAGTTTGTTTGCACATGACTATGTAATAGATCAGCCATTCACCAGGAAGTGAGTGATAATATCTCGCAATCCCACACCTGCTAGCAAAGCGAAAATGTGAGTAAGAATACTACTTGCCAAGGGCTGTAGTAGAATATGGTGTGAATAATTGAGATCCGAGTAAAAATTCTACTTTACTAAAGGACTGTTGAATATGGTGTAAATAACAATAACAAATCAAAATATGAGCATTTTCTTATCCTATATTGCAAAATATTAATTATTCACATCATATTTTACCACTGGGTTTCTTGTGATCCTTATATAGGCGCAGGTTCTCAAAATCATCCAACCAATCACCAGATTAATATTCAATCATTGATACAGTTAACCTCCCGAGCCCTAGCCCTATTTTCTGAAAATCTGCCTAAAAATACATACCTAAGTAAATGGAAGATTGCTCCACTTCTACAAAGGCCATTAGCATGTTCTTAGTATCTAGGGACATCTATGGATCTCAGGGAATGTATTCCCAGTGTCAGAAATATTGTGTATGTTACTAGGCTTGAGTAAAATGTAATGAACCAAAGGAGAATATGAATTCTATAAAAAAATATATATATATTACGGTGACCGGTAAAAATGACCAGACATGAAAAACACCACCTTCTTGAGACATAAAATCATAAAATCTAAGCAAATGAATAAAGGGAAGATGATTAAACAGAAAGCTTTGTAGATACAGTACTGAATTCTGCCATCCGGACACATGCAAGTTGAAATATTATTATAGAATATCAGGCCTATAAATGACCTTATTATAGCCAAGTCGCACATCTATGGATCGGGCCAAATCTCCTCTTTCCAATGGCAGAGTTCAATATGGATTTAGTATCACCAGGCGTGCAGCAGAAACCGTGAATGAAATCTACTGTAAGTACAGTTTTTATTATGTAGATTCCTCCGCCATTTTTCATCAGATTGCAAAGCCGTTTTTTGCTAGGCGTTCACAGAAAGGTAGAGAAACAAACTTATGCCCACTAACTCTAATTTATGCCAAACGTTCAGTTCAGTTAGATAATCCCGAAAAATAAGATAAATAAAATGTTGTATCCACAAGTCATTTGATTGACAGGAGCTGGCTTGAGCTGGGTAGTGTCGTTTTTTCAAAATTCCAACGCCCATTGAAAGCCCTGAGTCTCCTCTCCTCATATGACTACAAACAAAGTCTATATTCGCTAGTTTCTGAATACAATTCCAAAACTCATATTTCACTAATAACACTTTAACCTATTGCTAAACAAACATATTGCTGAAAATATACACTGACTGCTGTTTTGACAGTGTTAGGGTCTTTACTCTTGGCTACATAAAAAAATATGCAACATTAATTAAATACAGACTGTAGAGATGGATTTATGGTGTGATGTCATTTTGGGTCCGGTACCGGACACATCAGGCTCAAGAGGTTAATGTTGAAAATACCATCAACAAGCTTACATAGATTACAGAGGTTTTTCCAGGGGATGGTTGAAGTTTTATCAAGTCTCCCTGTGAAATGTTACAAAATGTTTTATTTACAATTCTGGATGCTTCAAAGGTCTGCAGATGACATAGCAATTATTCGCTGCCAAAACTGCTACTTCAGATAACTCATTTATACCAATACTCCTTCTGTTACAGATAGTAGCAAGTAGCTACTTCAGATAAGTCATTTATGCAATGAGGGCTGTTAAGTGTCTTCCCTGTCTTATAATCAGGGTGGTCTTATATTCAGGACAATACGATATGTAGGCTTTTTGTTATGAGCAATGAGGGCTGTTAAGTGTATTCCCAGTCTTATAATCAGGGTGGTCTTATATTCAGGACAATACGATATGAGCAGTGTATTTACCTGGTCCACCTGGTTATATCTGGCGATGTCCTTGTGCAGAGTCCTCAGCATGATCATAGCCACCATGCCAGACAGGAAGAGGACAATGACCAAGGAGTTCATGATACTGAAACAAGGAGTGTCAGAGTGTCAAGAGACAAATCACTCATTGTAACATTGAATATCAAACTTGATACTTCACCTATGAATACAAAACTGATTCAACAGCCGTAAACCAACATATTCACAGAATGTTTTTTTTCTCATGCATAGATATTCACAAGAACAATTAAAACAGTTGGTCATTTCCTGGTTGTAAGGTATAAAACAGCATAGCTGATGAGAACACAAAGCGCCAAGCCCATGAACCACCAGTGAGTGGTTGACTGACTGAAGCTCTGGGTCTATAGAGCCTCAACAACAAAACCAGTTTCCATGGAAAATTACACGTCAGGAATCACCACATACCTAAACCACTGGATGTTGGTGTGAGGCATGGAGACCAGGATGTAATCCCACCTAGAAGCCCATTTGATGTCATTGTTTTCCTGTGAATGGGAGGACATCAGTTACTGCAACATCACACACTGTACATGTTCAACATCTCCCTCTTTCTCTCTTGGACCTAAAAGATATTTCTGTACATGTTCAACATCTCCCTCTTTCTCTCTTGGACCTAAAAGGTATTTTTGTGATTTAATTTGAATCTATGATTACCAATGGAAGGTTTGACTGGGCTCATGTGCTCTTTTTCACCAGTGCCCTGCACCATAGTTACATACACTGGCCCTCACGCACTCCCATGAAACAAGATTACACAGCCAGATAACTCTTCAAATATAAAATAATTACTTGAGTTTTGGAAATTCTAGTAGGTAAAACTATTTGCAGTTTTAGAGTCCTATTCACTCTGAACCTATGACTTCCTAAGGATTACATGCAAGCCTAGCAACCCTCAATATGTGTGACTGACATTCCATAACCCAATACTATAAAAGTTTACTTTTAGAGATGAAAATCCAAAATACCAAAATATAACCAAAAGTGTCTTGCTTAACTCATTCACGGCCAACCACGTATATATACACGTGTTTGCTCGCCAACCGTTCAGCGCCATAAACGTATATATGTTTTTGGATCGTTATTTCTTTTATTCGATTTTTTTATTCATTTCAGGCACACGGACCTCAGGGTTACCATGCATAGGGAATCATTCTGAAATCGCTAGAGTGCAATACCCGCCGCATCCTGCTAGGTGGCAGTATCGCCCACCCTTTGAAACCTTTTTTCACACCGGGTGTTACATTTAACTCCCTCCGGGCGCAGTATTTTGGGTCAGGCAAGTCTAGCGGTTCACCCGATCACATTGAAACGCGCCCAATGCACTCGATGCATGTGATGTGCCGGATTATGTCGGGGACCAATACTGGAAATCGCGATCAGAAAATTGGAATATTCTTTTTGGAATACCCCCAATCAAAGGTAAGGACTATCTGATGTCAATTCCACCTTGATCCTACAATGATTTCATATCGATCCAGCTCATCAGAGTGTGTGGTGTTCAAAACGAATGCCGTTACTGGCGATCAAAGAATAAAAAAACGACCCCCCCTTTCATGCATTCATGATGAAACATAATACCCATTATATACATTTGATTTGGAAATAGTAGCGTGTCCAGGAGAGAACCGCCAACGCGTATAGCAGAATTCCTGTAGCGCCCTATAACTCAGCTTTTGATCACTCCTAAACTATACAATATTCACCATGGGATAACGCACGAACATATACATGAAAATATTATCTCTTTTTTGCATGTTCGACGGAAGAAAGTCACTGTCAAATGACCATAGTATTGTCTCCATAGCTATAATATAGAATATAGATATAGCTCTCCAAACATAGTAACGCACAGTGAAAGTAGGCTATGGAAACCTGGCACGTTAGCTACAAGGATATGGGTAATGGCTGGCGCTGAAAGTGTTAAGGGCACTCAGCAGTAATTATTTTAATTAAAAACCTCTTAAGCTGCAAGGGCCCACACGTGGGCCCTCGAGGACGATTTGCCCACCGGCACTTTGGCGACCACTAGTGGCTCGGGTGTGCATATTTTGTAATACAATATATATATCGAATTAAAGCCCCATTTGTTGCCTGTCGATATCCCTTTCAGGTGACAAAATCCGTTCAGCGGTTCTCGAGTTACATGCCGATATTTGAGGCTTGCGCAAAGTACACGGTATTGCGCAAATACCACTCCCGACTCTTGGGGCTCTAGTTCCGTCAATCATTTGGCGATCTCGAAAATGATTGGACAGGGTTGTAGCCAATGAGTGTGGCTTTCCAGTGATACCCCACCTGGGGATGTATGAATCAGGGATCTAGGTGAAAAGTCACGAGCGAAAACAGGAAGAGAAAAAAACGCAGAATGAATTGAAGTCTATGAGAAAACTGTGTTTTCTTTTGTACACAGTTTACCAAAATCACTCCTAATCACTCATTTCTGGACGGATCTTTATGAAATTTGGACATGTACTACATAAGACTTCAGGCTATGGATCTCTGTAGTTTTTTAAGCCTCCCAGCCATTCTGGGGAAATACTACTTCTGGAATACTAACTACTACAGAAAAAAGTTTTTCTACAACTCAAGTTCAGACCTATGTTACTCTATTTCATTAGCACTAAAGGTGAGTTTTCCTTATTGTATCAGAAACTTCAGAATGTCATCTTTCAAACGAGACCAGGCTCATGCATGTGGTATAAGTATAAAGTATAGTATTTTGGTTTGCAAGAAAAGTATGCAGTCCTAAAATGGCCAATTTTGGGGGCACTTGTTGAAGATTTATTTTAGCATTTTTACAGCTTCCTTTTTATGGCCATACAAGACCGACAGAGGAGAGGGAGAACGGGAGAAGATGTGGGGAGGACATGCGGGAGGTGTGCGAGGCACTATGCGGTGCGCCACGAGGGCGCCCGGCAGTAATTGTTTAAGGAGGAGAGAGTTAAGGCGACTACCATCTCTATTACTATTACTACCATCTCTATTACTACCATCTCTATTACTATTACTACCATCTCTATTACTACCATCTCTATTACTATTACTACCATCTCTATCACGTTTTGTAGGGATGTACCGATACCAATGATAGGTAGGCCAATAGATACCAGGTTAAAACAGGGTACTGGCATCAGAGGCATACTTTCACAATTACTTAAATCCAAAAGCCACATGTAACATGTCAGAAATCAAAGCAGAATGACTTAAATATTCAGAATTTTAGCACATAGAAGCATGCTATATATCTATTAATGAAGAAAATGGATTATATAATTTGGTCCAATGACCTGAAATGAATGGTCCATGTCTACTGTTTAGTAAAAGCAATAGATTGGTACTCTGTATCGCACAGCAATTAATGTCTAGGACTCCAAATAGTCAGGGAAAATATGTGCATCCCTAATGGTGTGTCACGATCATATGATAGACATGTCACTCTGTGGTTCTTACCTCAAAGGTCACAGAGTAGGTGTAGGTTATGGACACATCTCCATCAAATTCCCCAGGGACCTCCATAGGGTTACCTCCTTCACAGGATGGATTCTTCTCATCCTTCTGATTGATACTGTCAGGCACAAAACACACACACAATATTAAAAGATGGATACACAGGGGCGGTCAGGTGGCGTAGCGGAGATTGCGTTCGTCACCAACCCCGGAGACGCTGGATTCGCCTGTTCGAATCCAGCTCACAGCTCCGGGGTTGTCACCAGCTTGGCTGGCCGTTCACACAATAATACAATTGGCAGTATTAGAGGGTGGGAGAAGCTGGCGGGGTGGGTCCGGGTCGTTGTAAACAGCGACTCCTACAGTTCGGTCGGGGCGCCTGCTAAGCGCGGATAGGATCTAAGGTCGGTAGTGTGATCCTTCCACACGTTACACGCTCTCAGTGAGAGTCCGCGCTGCCAGGTGAAAAGAAGCGGTTGATTGGCTAGACGTGTGTCGGAGGAAGCACGTGATAGCCTCCACTCTCCCAGACTGTGGGGGGTAAGTGCGCAGCGACCAGGAAGGGGATTGCGAATTGGCATAACGACTAACATTGGGATGGGAGAAAATCGGAGGAAAAAGGAGGGGGGGAAAAGATCAAAAAAATAAAATAAAAAAGATGGATACACATTTACACATGTACATTTCAGACTAGGGATGGGCCACATAAAAAAATAAATATCATGCAATCATGATTATGGTAGCATAATACAAATCTATAAATACGCCACTGCAAAAGGCAAGTGTTTCGCCCTCTTCTGGTAGAATGTTGAAATGCAGTAAAGGGAGTTAATGATGTATCCCTTAGAATCAGCAAATCAACTGATTAGGACAGAAATAAACAAACAGCTGCAATTAATCGTAATCTGGAGGGAAGATGAAGCAGGAGACATTATCATTACAGCCAATCAGGATTGATGTTGCTAAGTAAACAGAACTCATATTGCGGTCATGTGAAAACAAAGAGCTGTATTGAAAATAACCTTAATTTCCAAATCATACATTTCTTTTAGGGATGCACCGAATGGGAAATTCTTGGCCGAAAACGATACCGAAAATAGGAAACAGTTGGCCGAAAACCGAATGCAGAAAGGCCGAAAATGATTCATATAAAATAAATATATATATATAATGTATTTCTTCTTTTTTTTCAGCTACCTGATTATGGCAAAAGACATTGTTATGGCAAAACTTTACAACTATACAACAAAATGTGCATTAAAGTCAAGTGCAACTACAACAAAGTGCATTCAGAACAAAGCCACGGTGCTTTAAAACTGCATAAAGATCTGCATAAAGACACACACACAGGACTGTTGTATTTACATCTCCCATGACTCTTAGCGGGGGATGACGTAGCTTACGAGAGACGGGTCAAAGATGAATGGAAGCATAGCTAGTTTAACGCTAACGTTAGTTCAAAAGGTTTTAACCACGACGGGCATATAGTAATGGCGAGGATATAAAGCATGTTAATGATGCATTTATTGGATGCGTTTGTCGCAGAGTTTACATAGAAACAGCGCGACTCCCAAGATGAGTTAGTTATCACAGGCTGCAGAACGCAGGAAGAGCTGCCAAGCTGCTCACGTTACACGTTGCGCATTTTGATTACGTCATCACAACAAACTTTAGGTTACGAACGTTACGTAACCCTGTTCTTTGACATTCAGTGATATATTTTCGGTGCTAAAACCCTTTCGGCCAAAAGCCAAAAGTGGCTTTTTAACCATTTTCGGCCGATAATTTTCGGTGGCCGAATTTTTGGTGCATCCAGTCTTAATTTCAGTTGCTGTAACTGGTAAACTTCATATAAACCTAATCTCTTAATGAACCAAACAGCCATTGCAAAAACAGAAATAGCAATAAACTAAACTAAACAAAAAAGTTAAAAAACATTTTCATTTTGACTAGCTAAACCCACTCTGCATGACATTCTGTTTACATAGTGATATCAAAGGGGAAATAGGGCAATGGGCAAATGGAAGTATAACACGTCTCTCTCACTGTGCATCATTGTGCACAGTTTGTTTGTTTAGCCTTTATTTCACCAGGTAAGAAGCTTAACACTTTGAGCGCCACGCCTGGTTTTCCTTTTTACCGGCTGAATGCCACCATCGGCGCCAATGTTAATGTTAATATCGCCTAATCTATGTTTTAAATTATGGCTATGTGTCTAATCTGCCCATCGCATTATCAAAGACTATTTTCCAGTCAGTGCTGTCAAGGCAGATTGTTTTTTTATCGCGTCGTTTCCGTTTCAGAGCAGTTAGAAAAGCCCCCGTTTTGATATAAAAAACAGCTCATTCTGGAGCATTCTATGAAAATCGTCTTTTAGTGGAATATTCCACAACGTTGATATTCGTCTGCCTTTTTATGAATCGTTTTCAAATAAACGCTAGATGATCAATGTTATACGTGCACGCAAGCACATTACGGCCGCACACGGATAATCGCTCCGTTGATTTCCTCACAGACCTTTACAGTGAAACCGAAAGAAGACATTTCACAAAACAGCTTATAACTTCATCAAACTTACTCTGATTATCCTAACACTGATAACATAGAGTCCTTACCTGACATCAGATGGTATCCAACTGGTATATTCCAATTCCTGATCACCATTCGAAAAAATCTATACGTGTATGGATCAGCGTTTCCGTTAGAACATATTCGTGCCGGTCTGAGTGTCCTGCAAGATTTCTATCACCGGACATATTCGAGATATTCCGGTCAGAGTTTTAAACAGCAGTCTATTATAATCACATTTTTATGAGCTAACGAATTCCGTTATAATTGGACATGTGTATTAATTACATCAAGCGAAGAATGAAAAATTGATTTGCAGAATCAAATTACTATCTCTCGCCTCTCAAGTTAGTGCGATACGCTACCAGCATCAAGCTCCCGCCCCGCAGGCTCCCGCTGCAGCAGCTCTGTCACACGCACCCCCAAATGAATCTCGAGTCGACATCGCTTCACCTCGTTGTATCAGACACGTCACACATATCATAATGTTCAACTTCACGTATACAGTCATTAATATATTCCAAATAAAATAAGTCCCTCGATACTCCGTGCTGCTGCTGACTTGAAATAAAATAGACCGCGTATGTGGGCAGTCGGTCCGACACTAAACAGCAGTCTGTTATAATCACATTTTTATGAGCTAACGAATTCCGTTATATTGGACATTTGTATTAATTATATCAAGCGAAGAACTGAGAAAGCAGAGAGACGGCAACATTATCGTGGTTTGCGTGACGACTCTCTCCACCTCGCAACGACTTATTTGCAAAGAGTATGGCGCTGCAGAGAAGCTGATTCAGTGTTATTGGCTCTTTTCTGGGAACCGCACAGCAGCGCCCCCCACCCAACATCGGCTGAAAATGGCTGAATTGGAGTACTGCTGGAATACTGCATTGTGCTGATAGTGCTCTGGCTCTGCAGCTTCACAAAAGTTCGCACACCCAGCACTAAGCTCTCGCTGACGACGTCGTTATCATTATTAGAAGCAACGAGGAAACAAATGTAATGATCGTTTCGTTCATCGCATAGGCTATTTAATTTTAGCCTATTTTAATACAATTCAAATAATCAAATTGTGCTTAGACTCAGGGAATTATTTTCACCGGACATTAAGACCGGAGAGAGTAAATATGTCGGACTTCAACAGATTTTGCCGGTCAAATACCGGTAATTACCGGCTAACGGAAACGCTGGTATGGATCCAACGCGATACTGTAGAACTCCATGATCAGCGGGGATCTGAGGTTCCAGAATGAACTGTGGTAACCCCGGCTGGATCAGTGAACTGGAAAATGTGGAGTACCGGATTTTTTTCCCCATTCATTTTCATTGAGTCCATTCCAAAATCACTTATGTCATCTGGGAGACGACAGGGGGCGCTTTTTTCCACAGTGATCGCCGGCGCCGCTCGGCTATACTCGGGTAGGCTCGGGTGATGCAATAATTTTTCAGATCGCAAAAAAAAAAAAAAAAAAAAAATAGAAATCTCGTGAGTGGCTTTCAACCACCTATAAAAAAAACACGAGAAATCTCGTGAGTGGCACGGAAAGTGTTAACAGTCCTGCACATTTAGCATAAAACGCCTGTCGATTGCATACTGAAAGTAAATTAGACGTTATTCGGGAACCATTTGTAGCAGATGTACAGGTCTGGCCTCTTTTGAAAGGAATCACTCTGAGTGCTCTTGTCATAGAGTTACAGAGGTTTGAACACAATGAAAGAAGTTTTTAAAAATTTCATCTGAATTATTTTACAAACAGATGCCTGCAGATCTATCTACTCTATAGTTATTAGCTGAAAACACTGCTGGGGCCATAGCCTGAAGTCTTACCTAGAACATGTCCAAAGTCGATAACAATATCACAAAAAATGAGTGTTTTACACATCTTTCTTTATGTAATGATATGTTTAGGCATTTTTCCAAAAAGGAGTCAGAGGAGTCAACACTACCTCAGTCCCCTCTCCCATTCCCCCACTAATCTGAATGCCTGAATTTCCCCAAGGGGATCAATAAAAGAATATCTTAAAAGGAATATCTTATCTTATCTCTTGTCACATACACCACCCCCACCCCTTCTCACACATACACAAACAGACTCTCAACCCCCAGAGGAGCAACAACAACATATCAGCACAACACGTTCATTCTCTTGCATACAGTACGCTTTTACCGCTTCTCAGTCTCAGAAAACTAACTCAAGTAAGATGTCATTATTTTCAGAATGTCATTGGCTACACAAACAGGCAATAATTTTCAGCATCAGTGGTGATTTGTCCGGTCATTGAGGGGCGAAACCGGAGATGGTAACTTTTTCGAAACTGGCGCTCGTTGGCCGTTTGGTTTTATAACCCGAGATTGGAAGCATGTAATAGGTCAGGCGGTGTGTCAATCAAACAGCGGCCATTTTAGCTTTCAACCGATGTGTTGGTTGAGAGACAATAGGGAGGTGTAGTGGTTACGTCATTGCCATTTTTTGTGTTCCACCCTCTGTCCAACGCAATGCATTTCCCCATTGCCCATTTCTAAATCGCCTCGTTTAAAACAAATAAAGCATCAACATTGGCATGGTGTACCTTTCTGTGCTTATTCATCCACAATCTATAGCTCAACATGAAAATATTCGCAAATTAACCATAAAAAAAAAGAAGAAAAAAAAAGAAAAATCACGAAATTGTATTTCAACCAAAAATGCAAAAATGGAAAGCTTTTCAATTTCCATGCGGCAGAATTGTTACAATAGCCGATAATCCATTTTCCCAATGATATATCCCTATACGGGTGGAACAACCAGAGAAGAAAGGGTATCTGCTTGTCTACCTCCAGGGTATATGGCAAATAAGCTAATTTCCCAAAAAGTTGGCGTGTTCCTTTAGAGTGTTTTCTAGGTTATTACTAAATTAAATACAGCTGGACAGATTCCTTCAGCCAGTTCATCTCCATCTTCCCCAAAAAAGATCCAAACTATTCACAAGTCATCATTATCTTGGCCACTATTAACAAATCTGATAATAAGCTCAACATATTTAGAAAACGCTTGTAGAAAAATGCAAAAACAAAACAGGAGCACAGATTTCACTATGGGAAAAGCCCCATTTGAGTCCACAGAATGATTATGGAAGTGCTGACTCGTTTCCTCCTTCCTGTCCACCAGGTTGCTTTTACCTCTTGGGCTCCAGGGTGGCAGCCACCAGCCGAGCTCCTCTCCAGCCCTCACCAGCACTGCTGTGGTATGTGATCTTGATGTCCACGTGGTTGAAGACATAGAATGTGTTCTTCTTGTTGAACTCCGCCTGAAAAAAAATATTCCTTTCAGATTCCTCAAGGTACAGCGAGTCATACCAAACCATTAGTCAATCAAACTGATTAACAGATTATTCAGTTGATCTGAAAACTTTTACACTAAAAACCTTTTTGCTGGACTGTTAAAATATGCTTAGCTGGAAAGAGAGAAAAGCTATTCCCATGTGTCAAACTCTGGAATTATCTTTATAATGAGTTGAAGTACTGTAAAAATATTTTCAAAGACAGAACAATGAGAACATATGAACAGCAGGTATAAATTTCTCTATCTGATTTTATTTATTTTATGTTTTTTTTCTCTTTTCCATGCATCCGAGGCTTGTGACGCAGGTTGTTTTTTTGTTTGTTTATTTGGGTATCTAGCAATATTATTATTATTACTGTTATGATTATTCATGGTCCTATTATCATTATTATTATTATTATTATTATGGTAATGATTATTATTATTATATGGTATGAAGCTGTAAGGTGCACTTGAGCTGACCATTATGTTGTGTAAATATGAAGTTTGGAAGGGGGCAGGAAACATATGTTTTCTTCATCCTGCTCCTTTTCGGCCATGGGTGTATCATGTTAAAAAAAAAAAGATGTTGGTGATATTGTGCAAAGATGAACTGTACCCCCATGTACGAAACAAAATCAAATGAATGAATGTTTCACACTATCAACTAAAGTGTACTGTGTTCAATCTATACAATAACACTGTGCTAAAACCTAATCATTCCTATAGCAAGTAACAAAGATAAAACATTCTATTATTTACAACAAAAGGATAAAACAATCTATGATTCAGTCATAGCTACCACAGAGGGTTGTGTAAATCCCTGCATACGTGAATAATTTGTTGCAGACCTCATTTTGACTCCTGACTTTTAAATCTGTCAAAGCAGGCAAAGCTATTGCCCGGATGGCATTCCATCCCATGTTCTTAAATCCTGTTACAGTCAGCTGACCTCTGTTTTTACAGACATTTTTAACCCGTCACTGTCTCTCTGTATGATTCCTACATGTTTTAATAAATCCATGATCGTGCTTGTTCCCAAAAAAAAACACCTGCATCCTGTTTGAATGATTACAGACCTGTAGCCCTGACCTCGGTAATAATTAAATGCTTTGAGAAACTGGTTAAGACATATATAAACCATAATATGTCAATATTGACCCACTACAGTTTGCTTATCAGCCAAATAGATCTGTGGATGATGCTGTATCATTGGCCCTACATACTGTGTTGAAACATCTAGAGTGCAAAAACACATGTCAGAATGCTGTTTATTGACTACAGCAGTGCTTTTAATACAATCATACCATCTATATTGGCCTCTGCAATTCCATCTGCAGGTGGCTATATGACTTTCTGACAGGCCGACTCCAGACAGTAAGAGTTGGAAACAGCTACTGAGCTAGCTACAGTTCTGAATACCGGTGCTCCACAAGGTTGTTGTCTCAGTTCCTTACTTTACAGTAGGGGTGGGAAATATGACGATATTAAATAAATATCAGGTACAGTTCATTAACAATACACTTTTTAAACGTATCGTGGACATCGTGATGTTTTGCACAAACCCTCATCCATACAGTATATATGTGTCTGTGTATTTTTGGCTAAAGTGGATAGAAAACACAGTACTGTGCAAAAGTCTTAGGCACCAAAGAGTTTTTATCTAAATTGTCTTGGATGTTCAAAAAAAATCTGTATTAGTGTGTGAGTAGACTACTCTTTTAAATTTTTAGAAACTTTCCATTTAATTATTTTTGAAAGCATCTATCATGGTTTAATGCAGACATATGGTGCAGGGACTATTATAATCATCATATTTGCATGACCGTATCCGGTTAAATCAAGCATTTTAAGTGCTTTAGAAAGTTTAGAGGAAATGTCAAAATATTGCGATATATATCATGTATCATGATAGAGCCAAAAAAATATTGTGATATCATTTAGAGGCCGCATCGCCCAGCCCTACTTTACAGTCTGTACACATATGACTGTGTGGCCAAACATCATACCAACAGCATTATGAAATTTGCAGACAATACCACAGTAATTGGGCATATCACAAACAACGATGAGTTCGCATATAGGGATGAGGTGAAGGACCTATCCATATGGTGTTACAACAACATTCTGTCCCTACATTTTGAGAAAACTAAAAAAGGAGCTCATCATTGATTTTAGGATAAACAAAACTGCTCAGTCAGCTGTTTTCATAAATAAATAAAATGAAAATATTTATAGGCATCCAGATCGCAGACGCTCTCCTGGTCACTGAACATCAGTTGTGTCATTAAAAAGGCACAACAGGGACTGTATTTTCTGAAGTGTCTCAAGAAGCATGGTATGTCAACAAAAACCCTCATCAATTTCTACCAGTCCACAATAGAAAGCATCTTAACCGTTTCCCAGCCAACCACAGAGATGTCGGTGTTTCGGATCCACCGCTAGAGGGCCAACCACGGACATGTGCGTGGCAAGGTTGTTTTGGCTTTTATTCCATTGTAATATCCTACTCAATGTCACGAGCAGCACTGCAGAAGTACCCTACTCTTTGAATTCGAAAAAGTGCATTACCGGCCAGATCCTCTTAGGGGCACTATCTCGATAATGCAGTGTTCCCTGTGGCAGAAGTTGTCTTGTTTTTTCTGGATCTCCAATGTCGTTTTCTGCTAACATGAAGCTATGCCTGTAGCCTGTAGCACGGAATACGCTTTGGGACGCGGATTTCAGTGTGCGGTAAAGGAATATATGATCAGCCAATGGACATATCGATCTACCAGATGGCGATCGATAACTGGGAAATCCTTTGGGGGATCCAACCGGCCCACGGTAAGATCTTTTGCACGTAAATTACATGCTGATCAGGCCTTGTTATGATGGCCATCCACCCGATCAGCGAATGTGGATACTGAGGCTAACGCCGTTATTGGTAATCAATAATCAGAAACAACGTCCCCCCCCCTTCATGCATTCATGGTAGACCATCATATCGATCATATGCATTTTGCGTTTTAGCTCTAGCTTCTCTATAGCCGAAACGCTGTTTGATTTAATGTTATTAGCTTAGCGCCCTGTATCTCGCCTTCCAGGAAATATTGTAGTCCAAATCCCTTATAACGCTTATATTCACAACGCTATAAAATGAGAACGTATTGATGAATATTTCTTTAAGCCATTTTGAAGGGACGGTTTATGATGTCAATTGACAATGAGAATGGACAGATAGCAATACTATAAAGTATAGATTTAGCTCTACAAACAGCCTCACGAACTATGCAAGTCTGTTTAGAAATGCTGGCCGTCTAGAGTGATATTAGACGGATCCAAATGGCACCAAATGTGTTAACAGGATGCATACTGGTATGGTTTGGCAACACCACCGCTCAGGATCATAAACACCTGACGAGGATAGTGAGAACAGCATCTAAAATCATAGGATCACCATTACTACAGTTACAGGTAGAGCTGTGAATCTTCACTGGCCTCACGATTAGATTACGATTCAGCTGTCCACGATTCGATTAGATTCTACGATGCATCTCGATAATAATAATAATAATATATTACATCCTCAATTTTATAATCTACAGTATATTACTGCACATGGCTACTTTTTCATCAATTAATACAAGCAGTCAGATAAATTAACTTTTATTTAGAAAGTTGTTAAATCAGAATGTCAAAATAAATGTATTTACTAGTGTTGCATGATACAGATACTAGAAAGGTATCTCGATACCCAGCTGTTAAAAACGGTTCAATACTCTTTTTATTAGTATCAGTATTAGTATCAATACTTTTAGAATAGCCTGATGCTGTATTTTCTATGAGTTGAGTGGATGCATGACCAGAGCACTAGCTTTAATAATACAATAATAATATATTTGATTTGTAGGGCATTTTATAGTTGTGGAGCAAATCTCAAAGTGCTACATTGTAAAAGAACATAAAAGCTTTATTTTATTTTAATAATCGATTATGTTCTGTTTCTGTCACTGCATCGATTCAGAATCGTCCACGTCCGCATCGCGATGCATCTTAGAATCGAGACATTTCCACACCCCTAGTTACAGGTCATCTACAATTCTACACCAGTGGTTCCCAAAAAATCCCCCAAAATTTACGTTTTCTTTTTTATGCAATCAGGCCACTGAACTTAGAAGCAGGCCAGGCCAGTGTTTCTAATTGCAGCGGTGCAATAGTTAGATAACCTAGGTGGGGAACAACCAGGAGATCACTGCAACTCACACAAGTTGGAGCACTATCTCTCTCTCTCTCTCTTTCTCACACACACACACAAAGGGAGCCGCATGTGATTGGTGGAGGCGGGACCCTTACAAAAAACTAAAAATCCATCAAAATCAGTGTTGTTGCTAATCATTGACACATGCTAGCCTGTAATAACCCCCCCCCCCCCCCCCCCCCCCGAGAAAAATCTACTTTGCATTTGATATATTGCAAATATATGTCATCACACACACTGGCATTTAAAGGGTTAGAATTATAAAATGAATGTGTGGTGTTATGATCAGGGCTGAAGTTGAATAAAAGATTTATGAAAGAAAAAGTGGTATTTCAACATATAGTAATATTTGTATGGTGTTTTTGACAAAGACAATGTAGTCCCTTATGGTAAGAGTGAGTATTTTTTTTCAATCTGACATTACAAAAAAACTGAAAATCCATCAAAATCAGTGTTGTTGCTAATCATACATATGCTAGCCTGTTTTTTTAACAATGATTTGTGATGCCATCACAAACACTGGCATTTAACACTTTCACTGCCACTCACGAGATATCTCGGGTTTCCGATAGTTATGTTGAAAGCCACTCACGAGATTTCTCTGATCTTTTTTTTTTAGCGATCTGAAATTATATTGCATCACGCGAGCCTACCCTAGTATACCCGAGCGCCGCCGGCGATCAGATGTGGAAAAAAGCGCCCCCTATCGTCTCCCAGATGACATAAGGGATTTTGGAATGGCATCAATGAAAATGGATGGGGAAAAAACTCCTGTACTCCACATTTTCCAGTCCACTGATGCAGCCGGGGTTATCACAGTTCATTCTGGAGCCTCTGAGACCTGCGGAATCATGTACTGCACTGTACACACGTTGGATCCATACACTTATCGATTTTTTCGAATGGTGATCAGGAATTGGAATATACCAGTTGGATACCATCTGATGTCAGGTAAGGAATCTATGTTATCAGTGTTAGGATAATCAGACAGATTTTGATGAAGATATAAGCTGTTTTGTGAAATGGGCTCTTTCGGTTTCACTGTAAAGGTCCAAGAGGAAATGAACACGCCGATTATCCGTGCGCGGCTCGAATGTGCTTGCGTGCACGTATAATATTGATCATCTAGCGTTTATATGAAAACTATTCATAAATAGGCCGACAAATATCAACGTTCTGGAATATTCCAGTAAAAGACGATTATCATAGAATGGTCTAGAATTAACAGTTTTTTACCTCAAAACGGGTGCTTTTCAAAATGCTCTCAAACGGAAATGAAGCGATAAAAAACCAATCTGCCTTGACAGCACTGACTGGAAAAGGATTCTTTGATAAGCGACGGGCAGATTAGACACATAGCCATAATTTAAAACATAGATTAGGCGATATTAAGCGTAACATTGGCGCCGATGGTGGCATTGAAGCGCTAACTCTGGCGCCACCTCGTGGCACTCAAAGTGTTAAAGGGTACAAATAAAAAAAAATGCCTGCAACAGAATGCAGGAAATTAAGTCTTTGTAACAAAAAAATTCTGACTTGGGCTATATTTCGCACTATATTTCCTGGCCTGAATGATTTCCCCAGTCCGGCCCTGGTTAAAAGCCTCCAATGCTTATTAGTGTGTGTGCATTTGAACGTTTGCATGTTTCAACCACACATTTCCATTTTTATTTAATAAAATAAAAAAAATAAAAAATAAAAAAATGCCTCCTATAATAGTGGGGGTCGCGGCTCTCTGACACCGTTATTTCGGGGGTCGCAGTCTGAAAACTTTGGGAACCCCTGATCTACACCACCCGCTGCAGGAAGAAAGCAGGGCAGTCACCCACTGCCTTTTCTCTTATCTCCCCTCAGGGAAGCATCTACAAGAGCATCAGAGCTCGGAACACCCGCCTCAGAGATAGTTTTTACCCCCAGGCGGTCAGAATACTGAACAGTAGCGCTTAAATATTTTTCATCTGTGCTTTTATTGTATGTTCTTATTGTTCTTTTAATTGTTAAAGAAAATATATTAGATGCTGCTATTGTTTTTATTGTATGTTGTTGTTGTTGTTATTCTCAGGTCAGCTTATGTTATTATGTATAGGTTTTTAATGGATGAGAGAGTGCCAGTGCAAAGTGCATCTCATTGCATTGACTGTACACTGTACTTTTAAAGGTGACAAATAAACTTGAAACCTGAAACTTGATTTAGGTGTGCCAGTACTGACAATTCATACTATTTTATGATGTTTCACGCCAACCACTGTGGTATAATGCCACAGCCCATTGGCCACTATCGCCATTTAATGATAATCCCCTGTGTTAGCCGGCCAATATGTCTGAGATCGAATACTACTACCAGGACATGAAATTAGAGCCCGCCACCCGCTATTGGCGGGCAGATTTTAGGTTTGGCGAGTGAGACTGAGAGGTCTGTCTGCCATGTGGCGGGTAATCAAATAGTCATGTAAAATTATTAAAACTGCTGTGTGTTTTAGTCTTACGACAGTCGCCTTTTTTTATGGCGCGTCATCTCGTTGGCTTGTTTACCAACATCACATCCGCTACTCTTCTTCTGCTCTGTAGGGAGCTAACGTTACGTCCACCCAGAGTCATGACTCTGCACCCACCTAGCTATCCGCCGATTAGCCAACGTTAGCGTATTAACGTTAAATGTGATACAAATAAGTATGTGGAACCATATTGAAGGAGTAAGCCGGCCGGTAAGAAGAGAACTCACCGTGGCTTTCTCACACGAAAAGGGGGAAGAAGTGGCAGCGAGAGCGGGACCACCGAATAAAATAAAGTTTAGAGAGGAGTGGACATTTGGAGATGCCGTTAGCGGTGTCTCAAGAGACCGGCTCCAGTATGATGCTGGGGCTGGAGTGATGACTTGTTCGGTGTGCCGCAAGTATGTAAAAAAACAGAAACAACACTTTTGTCATTGGGAGTAAATCGATGAAGCTGGAAGCAATTCGTGACCATGAACAGAGCCAGTGTCACATTGGCTGCATCCCAGATTACATCGGAGCCTCTCTTTTCAAGACCCTCTGTGGCTAGGCTAACAGCCATGTCAGATCAGACCAGCACAAAAATGAAGATGCTGTTTCAGGCTGTACATGCCATTGGAAAGAAGGCAAGACCCTTTACGGACTTCGAGTGGATGTGCGAGTAAGTGAACATGTTTATTCTCTTAAATTAGTATCACTATGACTACTATATGAAACCTGTTAATGAAGCATAATGGACATTTTCTTATATGTGACACAAAAATGCCGGTAAGAAATATGCTTGGCGGGTCGATTTTTCCCATCTACCCGCCACTGGCCGGTGAGTCAAAAAGTTAATTTCGTGCCCTGCTACTACTGACACTGCTGCAGAGCAAATATTGATATTAAAAATAGCAGCTGTGTTTACCCTGCTATGACTCATCTGTACGGCTCATTCTACTCACGTTGATGACACAAGCGTCTTTGGCCCTGCCGTCTGGGGTGACCAGGCAGCCGATGGGGAAGCCGGGGTTGCAGTACTTCTGGTTGTCCTCCACCTCATAGCACCACGTCACTGGCATGTTGTCAATGATCCTGGAACAAGGACACCTCGTTAAACCTAAATCAGTGTAGCCACAACTCTGGGCTACTCTTTGATTTCTAGCTTTAGGAGAGAGTATTTCCCCTACCACCGCCACGCCAAAGGGACCCCCCACCCCTCCTGAAAAAATTATAATAAAAAAAAAAAATGTAATTCAACATAAATCGGTTTTCATATAAATCAATCTTCACTAAGACTTTAAAACTGTGGTGCGGCACGGTCTACGGAGACGTAGAAAAAAGCTACCAAATCCATTCCGAGACAACTCCGAGACGTACTAGTGTCGGGCGTAACAAGTCTCAGTCTCTTCTCTCGCTCTCTCTCTCCTTCAAGTAACCAAACGTTACACTATAAAACCTAACTGGATAGTTCATATAAGCCATTCTCCCTGTGTGTGTGTGTGCGTGTGTCCGTCCGTCCCAACTCTGGTCTTTGGAAAGTTTGATACTGAGGATGGCCAGATAATGTTGATATTTAAACTACTAAACTGATATTTAAATTAAAAAGCGAGAAATCCGAAAATAGGAAAATTCATATGCGAAAACAGGAAAAGATAAAAACGGATTTCATAGGGCCCTAGTTAAGGCGAGTTAATAAATTCACTCTGAAAATCTGCTCCGCTCTAATAAACTGACTCTTTGGTCAGAGTGTCCAGTGTGCACTCTGAGCCCTCATAATTTCCGAACAACTTGAGTGCGCTCACTGACATTGGTTGTAAATAGTTATGAGTGTTGTATGTGCCTCCCTGTATTGTAAATAGTTCATATGTGTGTTGTCACTACTGTATGTATAATTGTAAATAAGTTAATTTATGTGTTGTAAATAAATATTATTAATATTGTTTATTATATTTTTAGTTAATATTTATTTACCTTAATTAATTTATGTGCAATTGTTTAATTTCAGCTCAGTGTAGAGAAATGCACTAACAACCGCCTTACTGCGCACGTCTATGATGACACTTGACACCACGTATCCGTGACACACGCGCCCCACGACAACACTAGTAGTTTTGGGGGGCCTACCACCCCCCCTGAAAAAAATCCTAGGGGAAATACTGAGTACATGTTCATGTTCAGGCACATGCCGCTCTGCCCCCGAACCAGAAGCACTGCAGGAGGGTGGTCTTCTCTCTCTCCTCAGTTCTCTCTCTCCCTCCCCTCAGCTTGCTCTCTTCTCTCTCTACAACTATCATTATCTATCTTCTCTCTCTCTCTCCCTCCCCTCAGTTCGCTCTCTCTTCTCTCTCTCTACAACTATCATTATCTAGTATCTTCTCTCTCTCAGTTCTCTCCCTCCCCATAGCTCGCCCTCTCTTCTCTCTCTACAACTATCATTACCTCTCTTCTCTCTCTCCTCAGTTATCTCCCTCCCATCAGCTCGCTCTCTCTACAACTATCATTATCTCTCTTCTCTCTCTCCCTAACTATCGTTATCAGTGGACCTCTGCTCCGATAGTGGCTGATGGCTGCACAGCCTCCACCAGTCATGCAGGGACACACAACAATTTTACTCCATACACAAAGTCAAGGTCATTGTGTACCCCTGAGATAATTTTTTTTTTTGTATTTTATTTTTGTATTATTTTTTAAACAAACACATAAACAAACATGACAACACACGATAAGATATACAAGCATTAATTGTCAGAGCACATCCAATGAAATCACATTTTAGTTAATTGTCTTATATAAGATATACCCCTAATACCTGTTATCTAAAAACCTACACACATATGCTCCAGCTCGAACCCCCCCCTCCCGGACCCCACCTTGGGTAGTACCTCCATTATCCCTCGCACCTAACCAGACACTACCATTATAAGCTAGCTTTTATTCTCTCCACCACTTCTAACCACATTAACATTTTGGATTCATTGAGACCCAGAATTCTTGCTGTAGATATTTCTTGATAAATCACATCGAGGTATGTAAGAAACCAAACTTTCCGGCACATTTTTTCCGGTTGAAACCAGCGTGATGCGATCAGCTTTTTAGCTACTGTGATACCCGATAAAACCAATCTCTTTAGCTGTGGATTTACTGCAAACTCAAAAACATCATTCAATAGTAATACCGAGGGGTGTACAGGTATATTCCAAGATACGAGTTTTGATAATTGTTGGGTCACATCTTTCCAGAATGTCTTAACTGGTGGGCAGTCCCAATACATGTGCATAAATGTCCCTTCGTCCCCATTTGTACATTGGGAGCATTTGGAGTCTTGTTTAAGACCCATTCTGCACAGTCTTATAGGAGTCAAGTATGTCCTGTGAATATAGTTAAGATTGATTTGTTGATGGTCCGGGTTCCTTGATGTAAGTCGGACATTTGCCCAGGCTCCTTGCCAATCAAAAGTCATTTTCCAGGTCTGGTATATCCCTCCTCCAGGCAGAGTCTAGTTGGAGGGTTTCATAAGAGGACATTAGTAATTGATGATAAAAATCTGAAACAAAACCTCTCGATGTCTCTCTTTCATAGAATAATTTGTGGTATCTGTGGTGTTCAATTGGTATGTCTAATGGAACACCGTGAGACTTCAAACATAGCTGTAACTGTATGTAAAAAAAGCCATGTGGACTTGGTGAGATTAAATTTTTTGCGTATTTCTTTATAACTACAAAAACCCTGTTTGTTAAAAACATCCCCTAATGAGTGTATGCCTTGCTCTTCCCATATAGGGAATCTTATAGGTCGTTTTTCAATTAAGAGTGCATTGTTATTGAATAAGGGAGTATGATTGTGCCATTTATGTGGGTTAGGATTTTTTTTTTGTGTTTCACGTCATATCCGGATCGCATGAGTAATTATGGGGCCACATTTCCGTTCACAGTGCTTGATTGGTAGTTTAGTGTATGCTATGTCCTTCAGTCTATGTGGGGATACTATGTTTTCTTCTAATTTTCTCCATGATACTAATGCTTGGGGGTCAAACCATGTTGTCAATGGTCTTAATGTGTACGCCTTAAAATATTGGAAAAAATCTGGAAATGCCATGCCACCATCTGCTTTATTTCTCTGTGCGGTGGATCTTTTTATACGTGGTGGTTTGTTATTCCAAATAAATTTGTATGTGGAGGAGTGTAATCTTTTCCAGTAACCCTCTGGAGGGGGTAACGGTAGCATTGAACTGAAGAAGTTGATTCTAGGTAGTACATCCATCTTAACTATTGATATCCGTGCTTGTACTGTGTTTTTAAGTTTTGCCCACCTATCAAGGTCGTCTTTGATTTTGTTTTGGATTTTTGTGTAATTGTGCTTCACCGTTTGTCTTATGGTGGGGAATATTTCCACTCCCAAGCATCTAAAATGTTTTACCATCGGTATCTCTCCTGGGAGGGTTATATCTTTTTTTGCAGGGGTGTTAAGTGGAAGGAAAGCCGACTTCGGCCAATTTATCTTAAATCCCGATAAATCACCAAATTTCTCAATCAACTTGAGCAGATGAGGCAATGTGGTGTTAGGGTTTTGCATGAACAATATTACGTCGTCCGCATATAAACTAATTTTATGTTGTGTGCCCTTGATTACGATTGGTTCTATGGATTGGGATTGTCTTATATACTGTGCTAAAGGCTCTAATGATAGATTGAATAGTCCGGGACTAAGAGGGCAACCCTGTCTGGCTGAGCGTGATACCGGAAAGATTTTGGAGATGATTGTACCTGTTGTAATCATGGCCGATGGGTCTTTGTATAATACTTTAATCATATCAATGAATCCTTTTCCTAACCCCATCCTTTCTAATACTGCCCATAGATACGACCATTCCAGCCTGTCAAAGGCTTTCATAGCATCCAGGGACAGCATCGCCTTAGGTATGGTGTCATCCTTGTCGGCATCTAGTACGTGCAGTATTCGTCTTATGTTATCAGTGATCAGGCGGCCTCTTATGAAGCCAGTTTGGTCCGGGTGAACTAAAGACGTCATATGCTTTTGTAATCTGATGGCTAATACCTTAGAGTACAGTTTGATATCGGTTCCGAGGAGGCTTAAAGGTCTATAACTACCGCACTCGTTGGGGTCTTTGTCTTTTTTAAGGAGGACTGTTATGAGTGCAATATTGTCATTCTTATGGAAGTTCCCCTCCTTGACTGAGTATAAGATCATATTTAGTAATAAGGGTCCAATTATGTCCCAACAAGAAAGGTACATTTCTGATGGGATACCGTCTCTTCCAGGAGCCTTACCACTTTGCATTTCGGATATGGCCTTCTTGAGTTCCTCTAGTGTGATCGGTGTTTCTAACTGTTTAGCGTCATCCTCTGAAAGTTTAGGGAGAATAATTTGATTAAGATATGTGTCCATTTTGTTTTGATCGAAGGTCGTTTCTGATTTATATAAGTCGGAGTAGAATTCTTTGAATGTATCGTTTATTTTTACAGGGTCTGTTTCAAGTACTTGTTGTGCTCTAATGGTAGTTATATCTGCAAATTTTGCATTAATTCTTAATCGCATGGCTAATAGGTGACTAGGTTTAGAACCTTGGGAGTACTGCTGTTGTCTTGTGCTGCGTATTTGTATTTCCGATTGTTGTCTGTATATGGCATTGATCTCTATTTTTAGTACGTTAACTTGATTCTCTAGTCGAGTTGAGTTGTTGTATTTTAGAGAATTAAATAACGTTGAGTAAAGCGTTTCCAGCTCAGCCAGTTTTGTGCATCGATTCTTGCGCATTTGAGGAAAAGCTATCCGTGAAATCTTTGATCATTCCCTTTACCGACATCCATAATATTCTGGGGTCTTGCACAGAGTTTGCATTCTCCCGTTGGAATACTATAAGAGCTTCTTTGAGTTGTGTAATGAATTCCTTGTTATTAAGCAGCATCGAGTTAAATCGCCATCTTGGGGCTCGGGAGGATAGTATACCAAATGTTCCTTTAAGGAGTAAATAACAGTGATCTGATAGTGCGTTGGGTATCATTTCCACTTCATAATTATCAAATAGTCTCCGTGATGCAAAGACATAATCTATTCTGGATAATGTATTATGTCTCGCAGATCGACAAGAGTACTTTCGGGTTGTGGGATTAAGTAATCTCCATAAATCATTTACACCTGTAATCTTCGACCAATCCTTTAATGCCTTAGATGAATTCTTTTGTTCGCTGGAAAAGGCAAGGTAAGATTTGTCCATCCTTGGGTTCCAGATGGCATTAAAATCCACACCTATTATAAATGAGTAATCGGGAATGTCTAACATTGCATTGGTTAGTGTAGTGAAGAAATCCTCTTCGTACAAATTTGGGGCGTATACCGCTACCAACGCTATTTTCCTGTTCTTATGTACAATCTTAGCTATAGTTATCCGACCTTCTACATCAGACCATACTCCCTTTAATACAATATTCAACTTACGTTTAACGACTATGGCTACACCCCGAGTTCTCGTACCAATAGAAGAGTGACTAATATTATGATATGTGTTGTCCGCTAATTTATCTATGTCTTTCTCTAGAATGTGCGTTTCGCTTAGCAGAGCAATGTCCACATGTTCTTTTTTCATCAGTGTGAGCACGCTTTTGCGTTTGAGTTGGTTATTTATTCCCCCGGTGTTCCATATCATTATATTCAAACTAGCCATAATCTATACATGTTGTAGTGTAGTTTTTGGTAATGCTTCTGGAGTGCGAGGCAATAATAGATATACATCCAACTAGTGAGGTCCCGTTGAGAGCCAAGCTTAAAAACATACATATATACAAATAAAAATCCCCTTCCCTCCCCTCCCACCGAGAGTCGTACATGATTGTGTTCCATGAACACAACCTTTGCGTATGACTCCCTCCCTTGCACCACCGGATATCCCAGAATGATCCAATTATCCTTAACATTCCTATGTATACCATAGGATCTAACACTCTAAATTCTACCATAAGTAGAATGTCGACTGTGGCTTGGCCACTTTCCCGTTAAATACAAATTTAAATAAGATACAAATAAAAATAAAGACCAAAAATAAGCTTCAATTATCATGCCCTAATCACTTACATTTTATATGAACTTGTGTAATTTATAGTAACCCATGAATAATATGGAGGTATTGAACTGAAGAGAGAGCCTCAATAAATCAGAGAAACAGATGAAAAAAAAACAAGTAAAAGGAAGAGAACATTAACTTAGATCTTAAAAGAGCTTTGCTATGCTTAAACATCTAAAGTATAAATTGGAGAAGTAGTGGAATTATTTCCAGTTAATAAAAAGCAGTTTTTAAATACGTATATGCAGCATTTCCCCTGGCCAGGGGTGGGCGATGATCCGTTGTGTAGAATGTTATTCCAGCCTGCCGCTGCTATGATGTTTCTGTGGTTCTGCAGCTAGATGCTGTTGATTATTCCCCCGAAGGGCTTCTGGTAGAATGTCTGGCCACGTATTGCTGTTATTCCAGAATGTTCCCTATATCAAAGAATGCTTTAGATGTTCTAGATTATTCCAATATGTCGTTTTTACAGTGTTCGAATGTTCCAGTATGTTCTGGAGTGTTCCAATTTTGAATCCAATATGTCCGCAATAATAGAATCCCGACGGGGAAAGCATTCAATAACTCTGAGCTCGTAGGTCTCTCTGTCCCAAATCATCGGTTCATTAAAGTTTATACTATATGGTGTCCATGCATAACAGAGATTAAAAGGCCATTTATCAAATCAAATCAAATTTATTTATAGGGCCCGACAACACACGTTAATGTCCCCATGGGCCGTACAGGTCTTCTTTAAACAAGTCAAGAAGAAAACATAACAATAAGTCAAGAACAGAACAAGAACACCATAAGGTCCAAACATTTTTAGATGAATGCAAATAAAAGAAAGAATGCAAGCACTCCCAGACATACCCCACGCGAAGGTAAGGAAAAACTCACTAAAACCTAACAATAGGGAAAAAAGCTCCACAGGCAGTGTGGAGGAGAGAAACCTTAGAAGGGCCATTCAAGGGGGATCTCCCTTCTTAGATGTTGGTGATAATAGTGTTGCAGACGGACAGTTGGTAAGCATGCACTCATGCGTGTGGTGAAACACAGATGAGTGCATGCAATAGCAACTGTACATTTTGAAAGATTAAAGATAGAGCTAATAGCGATAGCAACTGAACATTTTGAAAGATTAAAGATAGAGTTGATAGCAGATCTATTTGAGGCACAGGGGCGGCGCAAAGAGGATTATACACTATCCTGCGTGTTGTGCAGACATGTATTTGGCTGCATCTTCAGGCGAGTTGAGGAAAACCCTTGCTCCTTGTTTATCGACGATGCGAAGTATTGCAGGGTATATTAATAGGGGTCTGTATTTCTCCAGATAGAGTTGAGACATCACCGTCTTGAACTTGGCACGCAGGTCCACTACCTCACGACAATAATCTTCAAAGCAGTGTATTGGTATATCCTTGTATTTCAGATTGCCTTTCATCCTGCGAGTTTCACGAATAATCATTTATTTTATTCTGACTTGGCGCATGATAACCAATATCACTCTGGGCTTAGCGTTATTGTCATTGGATCGGGTCCCCAATCTGTAGCACTGTTCCACCTCTGGTACTTTAGGAAGGATCTCTGTTCCCAAGATTTTCTGTAATTCTGTGGCAAACTCTTCAGGGTGTGCGCAGCTCACCGACTCGTCCAGACCGACTATACGAATATTCAGCTTGCGTTTTTGATATTCCATCTCGAATATTTTGGCTTTCTGTTCTTCATTGATTCGCTTAAGCTCCATCGTTATATCGCTGAGCTCCGTATTGAGTTCTTTGTAGTTTCCCCTTCATCTCAGCAGTTAGGTTAACGTTGATATCATCTACTTCTTTGTAGATTCGAACGAAAAAATTTTGGTGGACTTCCATACCCGTTTCCAGAGCCTCTGTGCGTTTAATATGTGCATCGGCGTCCGCTCTTAGCGCTTCTATTTTGCCTTCGATAGATTCTTTAATAGCATCTACTTTTTGGGTTATTGTAATCTCCATTTTCTCCATTCACCGGATGATATATTCGGTGTCCGCGGAGGTATTTGAAGGGGTTGAACTTGAAGCGGCCACTGTCACGTCTATATTTTCTGCTATTTGCCGCACGAATCCTGCCTCCTTAGGCGGATCCTCTGCGACTGTTTTTGGTCTCGTTGTGTCTTTCCTTGTGTTTGGCATCTCGATTATTTTGGTCAATATAGTTAGTTGATAATCTCAGTTGATATATGCGTCAAGTTTTAAACGCATTAATGGTTTATAAATATGTTTTTAAAACGAAAAAAATAAAATAACGGGTGAGCAGCTGTGTCACATTCGACTTACTCCATTCTAACGCTAAACCGGAAGCCCTGAGATAATTTAAATTTAAATGAAAGTGCATTTTATATAAGACAGCTTTATTCATAAATTGAGCATGATATGGTTGTTGGTTATAGTATGGCATTATTAATTAATTAAGACTGAAGATAACTGCTGCTCTGCTAAAAGCACATTTTGTTAGAACCTTGCACAACTATGGCCATATCAGATCATTTGAGGGCCACTAAGACAGAAAATATCTGAGTGTGTGTGTGCGTTATGAAACGAAGTGAGTGTGTGTGAGTGTGAGTGTGAGTGTGAGTGTGTGTGTGTGAGTCAATCAGTCTGTGCATGCCTGTGTGTGTAACTGTATGCATGCATGTGTAATGTAATGATATAAAAGTGTTTTAAGATATGATATGATGGGGCGGCTGGGTGGCGTAGCGGAGATTGCGATTGTCACCAATGCAAGAGACTCCGGTCTCGAATCCCGGTGTCAGCATTGCCTGCGGCTTGGGCCAGTCATCATACCATCTCAATTGACAGAGGTAGCGGGTAGAAGTCGATGGGTGGGGATTGGACGTTGTGGACAGCGACTCCTACAGGTCGGTTGGGTGACGCCTGCACAGCAGAGACAGGAAGTATCGGGGGCAGCGTGAGCCTCCCACGCGTTACTCCTCGCCACAGAGTCCGCGCTGTCTGGTGAAAAGATGAGACAGGCTGCCTCCTCGTGTACCAGAGGGGACACGTGATGCAAGGCTTCTATCCTCACTACAGCCGACCAGTGGGAGGCATAGTCTAGCAACGTTCAAGACAGGGGAGGGGAGAATTGGCAATACGAAATTGGGATGGGAGAAAAATAGAAAAATAAGGAGAAAAAGTGGATACAAAAAAAAATATATGATATGATTAAGATATGTGACTAGGGGTGTAACGATGCATCGATTAATCGAAATGCATCGATTCTAATGTGTTCGATTCAATGCATCGATTTGAATATGTTAGAATCGATTATAATCTAAATTAATCAGGGGAATAAATTATGTTTTTTTTGTGTGTGTAATGTTTTTATTGACCTATAGTCCATTCATGCCGAGTGAATCAGTTCCCCCAGCCACATTTGTGTATTCAAAATTTTTTGGGGAATTAACTGATAGAAAATTTATCGAATCGAATCGTGGTCAAATGAAGAGATTTCATGATGCATTGAATCGTTGCCTGGAGAATCATAATCGAATCGTTGTGAGGTTGAATCGTTACACCCCTATATGTGACCCTGAAAGACAAGCTGTATGTAACATCAGCATTAGATCCTCGCTTCAAGGCTCTACCCTTCTTATCTGATGAGGTCCGTGACGACACATTCGCTAGACTGATGACTGAAGCTGCTGGTCTGGAGCAAGCAGAGGTATCTAATGTAAGTTGTAGACATATAGAAATACTTATTGTTCCTGTATACTACAGTATTTGAATATACATTGATTTTCCAATTAAGTTTATTCCTGAATATTTTCATCTTTCCAACAGCAAGAATCTGATGGTGATGGAGCTGAGGATGAGGAGGCTGTGCAGAAGGAAGACAACAACGCCCCTTGGTCCTCCTGTTGAAATGGATGATTGATGCCCCAAAGCCACAGAAATCTCTGGTTGACAAGGCAAAAGAAGAAGTGAAAAGATACAGGGAAGCAAAACCTGTTCCACTCTCTGAAAACCCTCAGGCCTGGTCGATGGTGCATGCAAGGGAGTATCCCCTCATGAATCAGGACCTTGTGAATCGGAATCTAATCATTTTGGGAAGTCAGTGGCGATACCCAGCCCTATTATTTAAATTCCAATATATTGTCATTATACAGCACAAGTACAGTACAATGTAATCAGTCTTTCACTTTCTTTGTATGGAGAGGGTGGTGCTCACCAGTGGTGTTGGTATTTCAGCTGCATTCCTCTTTTGAGGAAAGCCAGCTTCGTAGCATTATCCTGATTGCCCTTCTTGTAGGACTTTGTGCAAACTGTCTTCCACGTATAAAGTGGTGCTCGGTTTCGTAGCATTATCCTCAGTAATTGAATCAGTCTTTAATATTCAAACAAAATAATGGTCCACACATACTATCACAATGAATGGAGAGGGCGGTGCTCACCAGTGGTGTTGGTAGTTCAGCTGCATTCCTCTCTTGAGGAAATCCAGTTTGGTAGCATCCTCCTGAGTGCCCTTCTTGTAGGACTTTGTGCAAACTGGCTTACACTTCACGTTCTCTTTGAAGTTGAACTAGAAGAAAAGGAAGAAGAGAGCAAGCGCCACGTGGCATTAAGCTGTAGGTAGGGCTGGGGTAAATGTCAATGCATTAAGCTGTAGGTAGGGCTGGGGAAAATGTAAATGTTGATGCATTAAGCTGTAGGTAGAGCTGGGGAAAATGTAAATGTTGATGCATTAAGCTGTAGGTAGGGCTGGGGAAAATGTAAATTGATGCTTTGACTGAGTTTCTGCCTGGTCTCCGTTTCTCTGTCTGTCCATCTTTCTCTCCTGTGTGCTGTTGTCATTCTTGTGTGTGTGGTCTCTCTCTCTCTCTGACTGGATTGTGAAAGAGGTTTTGTTTGTTGTCTTCCTCTATATGTGCTGCTACCCCTCTCTGGGAGAGGTTTTAAACCTCATCTAAACATAGGTCTTACTTGGTTAAATAAAAATTTAACTTAATGAATGAACAAAATCGGAAAGAGATTATGGTAAATGGACTGCATTTACAGTATATAGAGCTGCTATACCTCACGTTCACCCATCAGTTAGGGGTTAAGTGAACTGCAACCTCTGTATGAAAAGTGCTATACAAATAAAGTTATTATTATTATTAAGTGTCTTGCTCAAGCACACTTCGACACACTGCCAGAAGGAGCCGGAATTGAACTGGGAACCTTCCAAGTACCAGGCGACTGCTCTACCTCCTGAGCCACCCCATTATCCCAGCGATCAATGAAATTGAAATCTTCAGCTTAGATAGGACATACTGACAGTGGCATTCTTACCTTGTACGGCGAAGTCTCAATTCTTTCACCAAACAGCACCTGTCCAAGGTTTTCAGAGGGCCTCTTCTCTTGGGCATCTTTGCAAAAGTCGAAGCTTTAACAACAAATTGACAACAATTAGGTCTACACAAAATGTTAATCAGGTTGACAGTGACTAAATGTATTCAGGCGAGATATGCAATAGACGTCAAGAGGTTAATGTTACTTACACATCATACTCATATGGCAACACTGATTCCACTGAGTCCAAGCGATTTACAAACAACTGGATGAGGGTCTGTAAAAAAAATTAAAAAATGGGTATCATTGTGTATCAGTCTTCACCTGGTAAACAACAGTAGCTGCCTTGGTGGCCTGGCTGGTAGTTTGCAACCAAAAGCCTCGTACATTGAATAAGAGTTTTAACCGGATGGGCAGCATCAAGATGGCAAGGAGATCAACTCCAGGAAACAAATTAAATGCTCTGTAGTGTCCACCTGCATAATTGTTTGCATCAAAAACATCCACATTGCATCAAAAACATCTTCTACATAAATTGTATGCGTTTTTGTTTGTTTATTGCTGCTCTCTGTACTCTCCATATTGAGGATAGGTTATACAAGTGGTGTGGTATACCATGGTCTTCTGGGTGAAGAATCTTTTCGCATTGGCCAGCAGGTTAATAACGTTATTATTAGTAGTAGCAATAGTCGTGTTATTATACGGTAACGTGACTGTATATATTGGTTAATCTAAATGTTTGTTGAGATTTTTTCCCTTCTTAGAACGCTAACCAGAAATTAGAGCTCACTCTGTGTAATGTTACAAATACATGTTGAACAACATGGTTGAGTTTCTGTGTTGCTTCCTACCTGCCCCACGACTGAATAGCTCCAGGATTAATGTCAAACTGAAGTCACTGTGTCTACTCACACTGACATGATCTGCGTACCGTTAGCACACAGAGGCTAACTCTGATTGATTGATTAAAAAAGTTTATTAACAGATTGCAGAACAGTTCAATACATACAATTGTTAAGGGGATGCAGACCAGAGAAAGACTTTCGTCTTGTTTACATCAGGGTCCCCCATTTTCAATTCATCATAACATATATGACATACACAACATACAGATAGACAGTACTGCTACATCTATACATTTATGACATACCAGATTTGCAAATACAGTACTGTTTGTGATACAAAAAGTGTCCAGAAATTTTGAGTGTATTGTAGTGCCCGGAGGAAAGAGGAATAAACGGAGGTAACGTAATGCTTGTTTAATGTACAAAGCCACGTCAGTCAACAAGAACACCAGTACATGAATCCCAGCACAGCCATGAATGAATAACAACCCGTGCAACCTAAATAGATGTCCCCTCTGGCGCCCGGTGCCAGATCATTAGTTCCCTCCCACTACACAACATAGTCAGAAGATGAACACGAACCAATACTGTAGTCACTACACCAGCCCCCCCAGTGTTCACCTCAATATACGAAATCCTCACGGTGAGGAGGGCGTATGGCCCGGCCCCTACGACTGTAGGTAACGTCAGGAGGTGCGGGAGGGGGTGTGACAACGTCCGTCACATCCTCCTGCCGAGCAGGATGGGGGTCAGTGACCAGACGCTCACGAGCGGCGGGGGGTCCGAGGGGTCGCAGGGGGGAATGGCCCCGGCGTGGCAGGGGAGGCAGGACCGGGGGCCGGCCCCTGCGCGGCGGCAGGGCCAAGTCCAGGGGCAGTTCAAGGTCCAAGTGTGCCGGCTTGAGGCGATCCACGGAAACACACTCAGGCCTACCCCCCACGTCGACCACAAAGTTCTTGGCCCTGGCCTCGATGACGCGGAAGGGTCCGTCGTAAGGAGGGCGTAGCGGAGTCCTGTGGCCATCGTGACGGATGAACACGAACCTCGCCGAGTGCAGCTCCGGGGGCACCCTCGACGTAGGGACCCCATGCTGCGTAGTCGGGACCGGGACGAAAGTCCTGGCGCTGTCCAGCAGCGAGGCGCGCTGAGCAGCGGCAGACCAGGGCTCTGTCGACCTGGGAATAAAGTCACCGGGGACCCGTAGCGGTTGTCCAAAAACCAGCTCGGCCGACGACGACTGGAGGTCCTCCTTTGGCGCCGTCCTGAGCCCCAGCATGACCCACGGGAGCTTGTCCAGCCAGTCGCCGTCCGTGAGGCTGGCTCGAAGGGCGGCCTTCATGGAGCGATGAAAACGCTCGCAGAGCCCATTTGCCTGCGGATGGTAGGCGGTCGTACGGTGGAGCTTGACCCCCAGACTCTCCGCCACCGCCGCCCACAGTTCCGAAGTGAACTGTGAGCCACGGTCAGAGGAGAGATCAGCCGGGGTGCCGTAGCGGGAGACCCACACCGAGATGAATGCCCGGGCCAGGTCGGGGGCCGTCGTTGAGGAGAGTGGGACCGCCTCCGGCCAGCGAGTCGTCCTGTCCACCATGGTAAAAAGGTAGTTGTATCCGTGCGAGGGGGGCAACGGTCCCACCAGGTCCACGTTGACATGGTCGAACCGCCGCTCGGGCACAGAGAACTGTTCCAGGGGGGCCTTGATGTGCCGATGCACCTTGGCGCGCTGGCAGGCGGTGCACGTGTCGACCCAGGCTCTCACATCCCTCTTGAGCCCCTGCCACACAAATTTCTCCGACACCAGTCGCGAGGACGGCTTCCTGCCAGGGTGAGACAAGCTGTGTATGGCCTCGAAGACAGGGCGCCTCCAGTTGGCGGGGACCACCGGCCGTGGATGACCCATGGAGACGTCGCACAAGAGCGTAGCCCCCGCGTCACCGAACACCACCTCCTCCAGGCGCAGTCCAGTGTCCGACGACCTGAGAGCTTGGACGGCAGGATCGGCGGCCTGGTCCGCAGCCATGCTGACGTAGTCCAAACCCAGCTGCACCGCACCGACCACCGCTCTGGAGAGACAATCTGCCACCTGGTTGGACTTCCCAGCAACGTGCTGGATGTCCGTGGTGAACTCGGACACGTAGGCGAGCTGGCGCTGCTGGCGGTCGGACCACGGCTCCGCCGCCTTGGACATGGCGTGCGTGAGCGGCTTATGGTCCACGTAGGCCGTAAACTCGCGTCCCTCCAGCATGAAACGGAAGTGCCTGACAGCAAGCCACAGCCCGAGGAGCTCCCTGTCGAACGTGCTGTACCTCTGTTCCCTGGGCGACAGCTGGCGGCTGAAGAAGGCAAGCGGCTGCCAGGCGTCCCCAACCCACTGCTCGTACACCGCTCCCACAGCAAAATCAGAGGCGTCCGTGGTGAGAGCGGTGGGCGCCGAGGGCGAGGGGTGGGCCAACATGGCCGCACGGGCCAGGGCCTCCTTGGTGTCTTGAAAAGCCTTGACCCGCTCCGCCGTCCAGTCCACCGGCTGCTTCATCGTCTTGCCCTTCTGGGCGTCGTACAGAGGCCGCAGGATGTGAGCGATGTGGCGGAGGAAACGATAATAAAAAGTCACCATCCCGATGAACCCCTTGAGCTCGCTGACTGTGCGGGGGCGCGGAAACGCGGCGACAGCTTCCACCTTCGAGGGGAGGGGGGTCACCCCCTCTGCGGAGACCCGGTGCCCGAGGAAGTCGATGGCGCCCCGCCCGAACTCACACTTCGCCGGGTTGATGATCAGCCCGTGCTGGCTGAGCCGTGAGAACAGGGTTCGGAGGTGGGACAGGTGCTCCTCCTCAGTGGCGCTCGCTACGAGGATGTCGTCCAAGTAGACGAAGAGGAATGGCAGGTCCCGGAGCACCGAGTGCATGAGGCGTTGGAAGGTCTGCGCCGCGTTCTTCAGGCCGAACGGCATTCGCAAGAACTCGAAAAGCCCAAAGGGCGTGACGACGGCCGTCTTGGGGACGTCCTCGGGGTGCACCGGCACCTGATGGTACCCCCGTACCAGGTCCACTTTCGAGAAAAAGCGATTGCCTGCCAGGTTCGCCGCAAAGTCCTGGACATGCGGGACCGGGTAGCGGTCAGGCTTGGACGCGTCGTTGAGGCGGCGGTAGTCCCCACATGGGCGCCACCCACCGTCTGACTTAGGAACGATGTGCAGGGGAGACGCCCAAGGGCTGTTTGAGCGCCGAACGATGCCCACCCGCTCCATGTGCGCAAACTCCGCCCTGGCGACGGCCAGCTTCTCCGGGTTGAGGCGTCTGGCCCTGGCGTAGAGGGGCGGCCCACTGGTCTCAATGTGGTGCTCCACCCCGTGTTTCACCGTGGGCGAGGAAAAAGTGGGCTTGCCCAGGTCGGGGAACTCAGCGAGCAGCCGAAGGTACTGGTCACTTTCGGCGAGTGTATTGGACCACCCGCCGTAGATGGCCTCCCCCTGCGTACATGCAAAGGAAGCGAAAGTCTGCGAGTTGACCAGGCGCTTGTTCCCCACGTCCACCAGCAGGTTGTGGGCGCACAGAAAATCCGCGCCAAGGAGGGGGAACGTGACAGCCGCAACGACAAAATCCCACGAAAAACATTGTCCTCCGAAGCATACGTCCACCGCCCTTGTGCCGTAAGAGCGGATGGGCGTGCCGTCCGCGCCCGCCAACTGCGGACCGCGCTCTTCTTTTGCCACATCCGACCTCTCTGCCGGAATGATGCTCCACTGGGCACCCGTGTCGCAAAGGAAACTGCGACCAGAGGCGGTGTCTCGGATGAAGAGCAGCCTGTTGGTTACGCCAGCGCTCAGGGCCACTACTGAGCGCCGGCCCCGCCGTTTCCCGTAGGTCCGAAGGTGCAGGGTGAGCGGCACCGTCTGGCCTTGGCGCCAAACGTGGCATGGAAGAAGCAATGGCCCGCTGCGTTACCGTGCTGACCAGAAGGCCTGGCGTCATCCCTCGCTCTCCTGCGACGGTCCGGTGGCGGGGCGGTCGCGGGAGCGAGCAGGTCGGTGGACCGCTGAGGCATGGCCAAAACGAAACGGTCCGCCTCCCTGGCCAGGGCGCGGGGGCCCACGATGTCGGTGTTGGCCAGTGCCATCCTCACTTGTGCCGGCAGCGTGCGCATGAACAGCTCCGTAAAGAGGATCATGGGGTCTTCTCTCCCCAGCAGATTCAGCATCCTCTCCATGCGGGCAGAAGGTCTCTCGTCTCCCAATTCCGACATAGAAAATAAGCGGCGCACCCTCTCTGCAGCGGACAGTTCAAATGTATCTAGCAGTAGGGTCTTGAGGCGCTCATATTTGTTCGTCGCCGGGGGATCAGACAAAAAACCCACCACTCGAGCTGCGGTGGAGCTGCCCAACACTGCCACCGTGTGGTTGTACCGGTCGTCGTCGTCATCCACGTTGCTCTTGTTGAAGTTTGCCTCCACAATAGCAAACCATGCAGCCGGAGCCGCCTCCCAGAACTCAGGTAGTTTGATCGTGGGCGCGCGCGCACCCTGCGCTTCCCTGACAGGGGACGGTGATGGCTGCCGATGGCCAGAACGTCTTCCTCGTCCGGACATTTTGAAAGAATGTTCGTCGCTGATTATTGTACACAATCCGCCGTAACAATAATCCACGTCAGGGTCACCAGTGTAGTGCCCGGAGGAAAGAGGAATAAACGGAGGTAACGTAATGCTTGTTTAATGTACAAAGCCACGTCAGTCAACAAGAACACCAGTACATGAATCCCAGCACAGCCATGAATGAATAACAACCCGTGCAACCTAAATAGATGTCCCCTCTGGCGCCCGGTGCCAGATCATTAGTTCCCTCCCACTACACAACATAGTCAGAAGATGAACACGAACCAATACTGTAGTCACTACAGTATATACATTTGACGTAGAAACTTTACATTGGAGGAAGTTGGGTAGGTGGAACCCCATGGCATTAGGTTCATGTCTCTATACAAAATACCCCATTATAGCTACTTGAAGCCAGATTGAGGACGAGCAGACAATCGGTAACGTTATTAAACGACGGTGACAATAAACGTACTGTATGTAGGTAGACATATTCGCATTAAGTGCTCGCGACCCAGCCATTAGTCGAGGCCTGGCTTAAGGAGACGGCGTTATTCACATTAGGAAGTTCAAAAACCATACGACGATTCCGCGATAGCTGTACAAAGAACATAATAACCCACAAGACGCCTATCAACGTGGCTCAGTGTTTGACATTAAACGTTAGTTATCTTACCTGGCAGTCATCACCGCCGCCTCCTTCCTCACAGAAACTCACCGGGGCTAAACCCGGAAGGTAAAAAGCACAACACGACCTGAATCCAATGAATAAGAAAACCACAACAAAATACGAGTATATCCGTCTCTTCATTTTGTCGTGGTTGGCAGTAAGTCTCTGCTCCGCAGTCGAATAGCAGTTTCCTCTTATACACACGGGTAAAAGAAGGGTTTCTACGGGCTTCGCTAGCTTGCCAACCAGCCAGTTCCTCCGGTTGTTCCACTTGATACGCTGCTGCTGCTGACTGGCTGCTCGTCACACACGTGACACACCAGAGAGACCGGTGGAGCACCAATGATTCCCGGAAGCAAGTTTATTTTTTTTCCTAGGATGGCGCAGCCCTACTGACCAAACCCTAGAATGCAGGCCAATCCCCTCTGACCCGAGTAGGGGGTATCTGCAGAGCCGCAGAGCCAGGCTGGACGCGTGAATATTAAAGGCAACCAACTTGTGTTCGGCTTTTCTCTGATTGGCCGCGCCCCCCCCCCGCCCCCACGCGCAGGCAAGCGCAGCCGTCCCACGTCCCAAATGAAATCCAAAGAGCAAGCGCGGCAGCGCGGGCAACCAACTTGTGTAGTATTGGGCTGCTGTTCCAACGCACTTGTGTTGGGCTGCGGTAGCAGTGGAGCGCTGCTGACTGATTATTATGTTTCGCGTTTTTAACAACCAACGGTAGATTCACTCGTCACTGTACATGTATAAACAAAGCCCATACAGTTATGAAATAATAAACACTGTTGTGTTGGGCTGCGGTAGCAGTGGAGCGCTGCTGACTGATTATTATGTTTCGCGTTTTTAACAACCAACGGTAGATTCACTCGTCACTGTACATGTATAAACAAAGCCCATACAGTTATGAAATAATAAACACTGTTGTGTTGGGCTGCGGTAGCAGTGGAGCGCTGCTGACTGATTATTATGTTTCGCGTTTTTAACAACCAACGGTAGATTCACTCGTCACTGTACATGTATAAACAAAGCCCATACAGTTATGAAATAATAAACACTGTTGTGTTGGGCTGCGGTAGCAGTGGAGCGCTGCTGACTGATTATTATGTTTCGCGTTTTTAACAACCAACGGTAGATTCACTCGTCACTGTACATGTATAAACAAAGCCCATACAGTTATGAAATAATAAACACTGTTAGGACTCGCAATAATAAACACTGTTACGACTATCTGACTCTTAATAATAAACACTAGTGTTAGGACTATCTGACTCTTACTAATAAACACTGTGTTAGGACTATAAACACTGTTAGGACTATCTGACTCTTAATAATAAACACTGTTACAGTGTTAGGACTATCTCGAGTCACGCGTCACTACTGTAACTAGAAACTCTGGGTGTCACTGTACATCAGTAACGTTATTTCGCGTTTTTAACGTCAGCGGGGCGATGCGGTGGTTTGTCGCCGGCTTCCGTGCACCGCCGCCGGCTCTACTCGGTCCAGCTCCAGCAGCAGCGGCCGTTCCTCCGTTGTAGAACGAAGCCCTTCAATGACAGAGCTCTCATATTTTGCGAATGCATAAACTATGTCTTAAATTATGGCTATGTGTCTAATATGGCTGTCGCTTATCAATGACTTCGCGACAGCCATATTAGACACATAGCCATAATTTAAGATATAGTTTATGCATTCGCAAATATGAGAGCTCTGTCATTGAAGTGGGTGGTGGCAGTGTAACAACGTTCACCCTGATGTAAAGTAGCGATTTTTATTGTTTTGTCATGACAACCCAATTACATAATCCAACATATGTGTAAAGAAACAACATATTCCAGTTAACGGTATATTTTTTAATGATTCATTGCGGTATAAATTAGGTTAACTGGAGCTGTGGAGGCTCCTTGCTGAAGAGCCAGCGGGGCGACGCGGTTGTTCATTCACCGGCTTCCGTGCGCCGCCCGCGGCTTGACTCGGTTCAGCGTTCACCCTGATGTAAAGTAGCGATTTTTATTGTTTTGTCATGAAAACCCAATTACATAATCCAACATATGTGTAAAGAAACAACATATTCCAGTTAACGGTATATTTTTTAATGATTCATTACGGTATAAATTAGGTTAACTGGAGCTGTGGAGGCTCCTTGCTGAAGAGCCAACGGGGCGACGCGGTTGTTTTTTCCCCGGCTTCCGTGTGCCGCCCGCGGCTTGACTCGGTTCAGCTCCAGCAGCAGCAGCGGCCGTTCCTCCGTTGTAGGAAGCCCTTCAATGACAAGCGCTCTCATATTTTGCGAATGCATAAACTATATCTTAAATTATGGCTATGTGTCTAATATGGCTGTCTCAAACACAAGGACCTCCTCCTCTCAAGAGCACCTGGGGGAGCCTCATGCGCATGCGCGGCTCTCTGCCGCGACTGCAGCGTCTCTCTTGTCTCTCTTGTCTCTCTTGCCGCAAGAAACGCTGAACGAAAAGCTGAACACAAGTTGGTTGCCTTTAATATTCACGCTGTTAGGACTATCGATTCACGCGTCACTACTGTAACTAGAAACTCTGCTGGGTGTCACTGTACATCAGTGTGGAACTGTACGCTGTAACGGTATATGTTATTTCGCCCGTGGAGGCTGCTGAAGCGCCAGCGGGGCGACGCAGTGGTTTGTCCCCGGCTTCCGTGTGCCGCCCGCGGCTTGACTCGGTTCAGCTCCAGCAGCAGCAGCGGCTGCGTGTTTATTATTAAGAGTCAGATAGTCCGCACAGTGTTTATAGTCCTATAACAGTGTTTATTAGTAAGAGTCAGATAGTCCTAACAAGTGTTTATTATTAAGAGTCAGATAGTCCTAACAGTGTTTATTATTAAAGGGGAACTATCTTATAAATGGCCTTTTTGAGTGTTTAGCATTGTTTCCTAGCTATGTGAACTTATATTAATATGATCTATGTCTCAAAATTCTCATATTGGCGCATTCTTCCAATTCTCCTCTCACAATATTCACCCTCACTGAACTGAGTCGTTTGAAAATGTGCCTATATGTGATATCATATAGTCACTGCTGCATGTTAATGTTCAGGCGAAGACGACGCTCCGCAGTGGTTTAGGAGCCGCCCTGCGTCCCAGGCTCAAAACAGCTCGAAATCTTGAGGTAGAAAAATGCTGTTTTTGAGGACTTGATTAGAAATACAAAACAATGAATAAAAAAAATATATATATTACAGAGGTGTTCCATAGACTCACAGGAATTGTGTAAAAGTGCCCAAATAGTGAAAGAAATAGTAAAATAGTTCCCCTTTAAGAGTCCTAACAGTGTTTATTATTAATTAACGTCATAAACCAACTACCAGATTTATTTTGCACCAGGGAACTTGAAGGTTCCTGCGCTTGTGCTCGCGGCAAAAGGGGGCGGGCTAGCGGCGTGGGGTCGTGGCCAATCAGAGAAAAGCTGAACACAAGTTGGTTGCCTTTAATATTCACGCGTCCAGGCTCTGCGCGGTCGAGATGCAGAATACAGATTTCTCCAATCACCAAGCTGGAAAGAATCACAACAAAACCCAGGAGAGTATCTTGCAGAACAATAACAAAAGGCTCAAGGCTGCTACACTACCTCAGAGCAGAGAGATAGCAAAAACAAAACAACCTTGAAAACACTTGACTACACAGTTTATCTGCTATGAGACAGTGTTTGGAATCAGCTTGGAATGGAGCGTTCCCTTGCAAACGCCAGGGTGAGAGAGAAATTATTTTTTCTTTTTTTTAAATTACCTACTGTATTAAGAATTTTTAAGGTTTGCTTAACAATTAGACTGTATCAGGATTCACATCTCAATAGTATGGACGTTTCCTGGTTGAACCAAATTGAGTTTGAATGACTACACATTAATAAATGTTCTCTTATGAGACAACTGCAGGAAAAACACTTTAAAAAGAATGTGAAGTGGATTCCCAAGCTGTTACGGTTCTGCTCTGTTCAGAACCGGGTGCTTAGTACTCTGCGTTGTTTCAATATCTCTAAAGCTTTGGGAATTACTTCTATCTTCTCAGCGGTGCAGGCAGAAGGAATTAGGAGGAAAAGGTAGTTAACAACAGCTGTTTAATCAAAGTTAAGAGTTGTATACAAATTACAATAAGAATGCTATAGTTGTGATCAAAAACACTATGCCGTAATTGAACACAACCAGACTAATATAACAGTAAAGAGAATGATAGTTGATAAATTGTTGATGGTCTTTGTTCTCTGCTGATAACAAAGCAGTCCGTTTTCCCTCCAAAAAGTTCCTTTGTTCTTCTGCCGACCTGCTGCCTTGACTGTGGATGAGATGGTTGGTTCGAGGTGTTCTCGTGTCGGTTGGGTTTTCCAGAGTCCTCTCCCCCTCACCACATCCAGATCTTATAGCCAAGACCTGCAGTCTCTTGTGATGTCATCAGAAATGACATCATCAAATTCTTTCCTCCAATCCCAGGCCTGCTAAGCTTGAATTTGAAAATAGGGGTTTGGCTTAATAGGCCAACCCTCTTCTTAGTTTAAACCCAGAGAATAGTTTCCCTGTATTTTTAATACTTTGATTGATGAACCTCAAGATATATTGATTACATAAACACAGATATATCATACTTAAACACATTACTTGTACACATTCTGTTATTTTTAGGACTAGTTTCACCTTAAGTGAAACTAATCTTCTTTACCACAAAGTCGGCTGACTTTCAATAAATTGCTACCAAGTCTAATCATTCTGTTAGCTTACATCAATATTTTATACAGTTTTAGTATGACTTCAGAATTATTATCCCAATGTAAACACTTCTAATTATATTTTACATCTAAAACTAAGTTGTGTGTGTATGTGTGTGTGTTTGTGTGATCAGATTGTGTGAATGTGTGTGTGTGTGTGTCTATGTGTGTGTGTGTGTGTGTGTGTGTGTGTGTCTGTGTGTGTGTGTCTGTGTGTGTCTGTGTGTGTGTGTGTGTGTGTGTGTGTGTGTGTGTGTGTGTGTGTGTGTGTGTCACAGGAGACTCCAGCGAGATAACATGTTTACGTGACCTTTTGGTCCTTTGTTCCGATCTACAGAGCCCATTGTCTTAAACTCTTCCTTGGCCTAGCAGATGGCCCTCGGATTCCTGTACCACTCACTTTATATGTAAATCGACCTCTGTGTGGCCACAATGTCAATCAGTCTCTGTAAACACACACACAATCTATGAACTATTGTTTGAGGGCCAAGTGTTTCTACACATTAATTTGATCATGAGATCTATGTTCCAGAATCTACCACATTTCAACACTCGGATAGTTTATCTATCCTTAATATGTCAAACATAGATATCAATTTCTACACACTACTATCTAGATAATACTTAAGACATTTTAAATCATACTAGGATAAAATACATATGGTTTGCCACACTCAGATCCTAAAATTCAAATTAGCAGTTTCAGTTTTTGTGATCCCGTGTACAGTCTTTAACAACCTGTTCTCGTACCAAGATCAATTTCCATTGGTTTCAACTGTGAGTTGTCAAATTCTGACTTGGAGCAGTGAGGAGGGGGGTCCATGTTTTCTAGATTTGACCCGGCCTCCTCTTTATTGCTCAGAGCTGGTGCAGTTCACGACTGCTGAATGGTGCGACCCCCCATTCTGGGAGGTGGAATTTAGAAAGCAAATTGCCTTTCCTATCCCACCCCATCTTCTGTCGAGAACCTCTTGACTCGTGTTGACCTCTATTAGGGGGTAGAACCCCCTGCTGTATTTTTCTATTGCTGTCACAGCGGTGGGGAGGTCGTCGCTGGCTGCTCGACCCCCGTTGACCTTTGGATTAGTGGAAGAGGTTCGCTTCTCTCCCCCTCCGCCTGGTCGTTTATAGGGGCGATAGCAGCTCCACCCTTTCGCTTGTTGACCCCCTGGTCAATGGTTGAGGCCTTGCGTCTGTTGACAGCCAGAGTTGTTGCTGAGGCCTAGCCGCCTGTCTCCTCGTTGGTTGCCTGTCGTTTCCCTCTGAAGCCTCAAGACTCGGTCACTGCGTTGGCCGAAACTCTCCCGGCCCGAGAGGTAGGCGTCTCCTGGTTCTCCGCAGTGTTGTGGTTCCCCATGGAACCGCTAGGTAGACACTAGCCAGTGTCCTGGATCAACAGTACCGATGGAGTCCTTGTCTTCCTTGTACCACACTCTGATGACTGCTGACTCCCCAATCTCCCATGCGTATCCTGCAGTGAATATATATCGCTTCGGGGGACAGTGCAGGTCACTTCTACCACAACAATTGATTGAGAATCCATACTTTTCCTCCCTCAGACTCTCTTTACTGGTCTGAGCTTTGACAACTTTCTTTTCCAAATCATTTATCTATATATTTGGCTTCTAGATCATTAATTTTCAAAATTCTGAAAAATTCACATGGCTCTCATTATATTATGCTGTCAAAACAGTATACTCCTACCACCCTTCGATGTGGAATACACATTCAAACATCGTTACCTTCGTCCTTTGGACAGCTGCACCCCGGACCGGACGGTCAGCACTGACACATCCACTCTCCCAGTAATCCTGTGTGTATGGCAACAAATCACAGTCCGCCTTAAACACACATCTTCCACACTCTCCGCCAGCCTTCATCAAGCCCACGGAGTCCCCCACAAGCCAATCATCAATTGCACATGTTCACACTCTACACAAAGACTAATTTGGCCAATAGCGACCAAACCTATTGAGCTTCATTAATGTACAGAGAATCATGCTTCCCAACACTTTCACCAATCACGACACACCCCCAGCCCCTAAAACCGGGTATTCAATGGGCGGAGAACAAAAATCCATGAACTAGCTCATGTCCCTTCACTTTGTTCCCAGTCCATTTTACAGACATATACTACCCAGTCCCGATGTGTCGAGATCACTCCCAGCTTGCCAGGTACCCTAAGAAAAAATATATAGAAAGAAAGGAAACAGAAAACAAAACATACAAAGAAAAAACCTTGCCAAACCAAATAAATGAAAAAATAATCCAAACTTGTGAGCTTTTTCTTTTTTCTTTTCAACTAATTTTTAACCTATCATCTAGAGGCTTATGCACCCCTGTATTAACTAAGAAACAAAAAAGGGAAATCAAATGAATAGAGAAGTAAAAATAAAAGTAAATAAACACCTATATCTATTGCTCATAACTGTTAATAATCTATCAATACTATAAACCACTATGGGTCTTTTTAATCTCCTAATCATGCACTCCACCCTTTGACCAATCTGAATATTGACCAAGCATGGATAATTTACTGACCACTCGCTTCCGCCGTGTCAATATTAACTGTTTAACATAATTAGATTTTCTTGTTAGTCTGATTAGTTCATGCATTTGTCAGCGCTCATACATCCGTTTTTAGTAACTTCCATTCATAATCTAATCACCTAACCCCTCTATTTATTTATTTTTATTCTATTTTTATTCTAACCCGGAGCATATATTTTTTTATTCAACCTATTCCATCTGTACCCTAATCAGTTGTATATATTTTTATTCTGCCGGTGGCCTCTGCAGACATGACCTTTGAAAATGACCTTTCACGCCACAGATCCAACAACACTGGCTGTCTCCCCCGGGTTGTGGGACCCGGTGGGTCAGCCGCCTGTGACCGGACGACCCTGGGGTCATCGGGCCCAGAACATGTCCTGGCGGTATGCCATCATCGCCATGGTTCCCTGGAGCCTGTTCGGAGGAGAAAGCCACGTACCTATTTGGTTCAGTCACAGTTCCTTGAGAGGGTTGTTGGGAGGGGCCCGCCACCTGTTTCTGTACAAACACGCCCTGTTGTCTATAGGGCGCCGCCTTTTCCCCCATCTCAGTGCTGGCGGCTTGACTCCCCATTGCTGGGCTCCGCCTCTCATCTTGGCTTTGGTGCTGCGGGGGTCCTGGACAGGGGGAGCTTGCGGGCTGTGGACACTGTACTTGATACAGACCTTGGTTTTGCCCACGCCCACCTCCTCTGTTCCCCCATCGAGGGCCTCCTGTTGTGGATAGATGGTCCCACTCTGCACAGTCCCGAGAAAGGTGTCCGAGAGTCCCACACGTCCCACACTCCATCCGCCGCACCGCGTAGCCATTCGGATTCCTGCCTCTGCCTCCACCTCTTCCTCGTGGTTGCCACCCGATTGCCCCTCTCGACCTTTGTTGTTGTTCTGACGCAGGACCCCCTTGTGGTCCCAACTGGGCCCGTCTCTGGCCATCTGGTTCTCCATTGGAACCTGTCTCCCCTCCGGGCTGTGTGGACTGGATTAGGCCTTGGAGGTATTCCACTACCTGTCTAGCCTCGGCTAGCTGTTGTTCTAGAGGGAGGCACGTCTTCCCCTCTTCCTCCACCCTGGCCCTTGCTGACTGACTCCTAGTCATCGGGCCACATCCCTCAGTTTGGTACTGATGGTGGGGGTGGAGAAAACCTGGGCACGAGACACAGGTGGGCTGTAGAAACTGTTCATGTAGTATCCCATACCTGTTGTCGGTCTCCGTACGGCCAGCGTCAACTCCCTGGGACTGCTGCAACAACATCGCTCTCCTCTGTTGCTTTCTTTGTCTCTTGGTTAACTGGCAGTCACCTGCAACGGACACTTCAGCGTGGATCGACTCGGGTAATACAGTTGTCTCTGGGTCGCTCGCTGCAACGACTCCCTGTGACGGGGTTAAAGACATTATTTCCAGTCCCTCCGTCACACTGGACACCAGCGGGGAGTCGATCACATTCCAGTCAATCAAAATATCATCACTGGTAAAATCTATCTGGGAAATGTCTGCAGAGGTTCTCGGCTTTCTCCTACCATTGGCCTGACCACCGTTGGCCATTTTTATATTACTTCTATTTTTTATTCTTATGGGTAAATGAAATAGACTAATTGTCAACTCTTGTTTTTGTTATCTTATTTTTTCTTTTAATTGCTCCTATCAAAGTTAGTGAATCCGCTCTATATTACTCATTCACACGTACTCTCATATACTCAGATTCCACCGTTTAGAAAGCAAGTTTCTCTGTATTCAAACTATTTTTACCAAACTTGAGTTAATTTCACTCACACTGGTATATTGGTGCAAACAGGAATTGATAACTCGCTGTGTGATACTATACCCCGACTTTCAACAGTCCCTTTGATTTCCCTGTCTGGAGTTCGAAATTGTCAGCACTGGCCTGTCCGCCCTGGAGCAGCTGTGAAGAGAGAAGAAAAAGCATACACTTAATTATCAGTGGCATTTCCCGTTAACAATCCATCATTTATCTTTAAGCATGGAATGTCGGGCATCTCCTATACTAAAATCACTTGAGAGCATTTGTGCAATTTTCGTTTGAATTATCAACAACACAGCCTTAATCGTTTTTCAGTTGTCTCCATTGGAAAACCAGAACTCTCAATCCTGTTGTCATGATCCTCCTTAATACAACTCCGGGGAACTTATTTTGCATCAGCCTCCTCCTTCTGTTGGTCAATCAGAAATTTGATATTTACAGCCTATCATTTCTAAACATCTGTATTGGACATGGTAATCTAGGTGAATAATCTCACTTTTACTCTAATTGTTCTTTGCAAATGACTATGTGTATGTGTAACTCTATTTATTTCTGTCCGTGAAAGCCTAGTATGTATTCCGCTCATATTACATTATACATATCAGTAACATACATATTTTCCATTCATAATCTCTCACACAGTTACTATATTTCCCCCGTAACACCTAACCCCTTAGGTGTTAAAAACGCGCTTCTCACGAGAACAGAAATCAATTTTCAGCGTCTTATGTCACTGAAGTCCCCGTGCATTTAGAACAGTGTCACACAACCCGTTCATAACCACAGGCGCCGACACCATCCCCACATTGAAATCCCTGCCGACCAATGACATCCCACTGGTCAACCTAACTTGTAGCCCACGGCGTCCCCCTCCAGCTTGCAATCCTGGAGCGTGACACCCCGGGCTCCCTACTCAAGGATATCCAAAACTCATTCCACTCACAACCACCGCCACACACATACAGCACCTCCGACACCATTCAACCACCGTAACCACAGTCACCCAAAAACCCATACACAATATAACCCAATGCACGTAGTGTGGCAGCGAGCCTTCGACGAGTGCACGCATAGCGCATCCCCGTTAATGCACGGTGGCAGACAGCGAGCCCACCCCCGCCACGACGTCTAGCAGTCCCCGTACCCCCGTTAAAATGAAAAATGTGCGCAGTGTGGTAGCGAGCATCGACGAGTCGCACACATAGCGCATCCCCGTCAAAGCGTGGAGGCAGACAGTGAGCTACGACGAACTGTCTACCCACACCCCCATCGCAGGCGCAGCCGAGCAGAGTAAATATGCTCCGACTTACGGCCCACCAACATGAACGCCACACACAAAAAATACTGACACGGAGCCCCCGCCTTCCCAGCCGGAGCTCGTCCAAATACAAGGAAAGAAGTACGAGCGCCCTGTCGACCAAAGCGTAGCCCTAACGCCAGCCAATACCACTACCAGCACTAGAAATTCCCTAAAAATAACAATAAAACTGAATATGGAACAACAACATACACTAAATAAGTCCCAAACTCAACCAACTGCCTTTGAACCCTACAGTAAACAGCAATAAACCATAACCCTAGCACTACACCGCGTTTGAAACCCATACAAAAACAACATATCTATATACAGGCCCAAACTAGGAGAGAAAGAGAGAGCGTTTCGGGGGGGCCGAGGGGGGAAAAAAATATATGGAAGAGAGGCGGTGTGGGAACAAGAGCCCTCGTCCATTCCACACCACATCATAACATAGTCTGTGTCCATACCCATGAGGGGAGTGAGGGGGAGGGAGTGAGAGGGGGGGGGGGTAAGAGAGAGAGAGAGAGAGGGAGGGGAGGTGAGAGGGAGAGGGAGAGAGGGGGGAGGCGAAAGGGAGAGGGAGGGAGGAGAGGTGAGAGGGAAAGAAAGAGAGGGGGGGGGTGAAAGGGAGGGAGGAGAGGTGAGAGGGAAAGAAAGAGAGGGGGGGGTGAAAGAGAAAGAGAGAGAGAGGGAGGGGAGGTGAGAGGGAGAGGGAGAGGGAGAGAGGGGGGGGGGCGAAAGGGAGAGGGAGGGAGGAGGGTGAGAGAAGGAAAGAAAGAGAGGGGGGGGGCGAAAGAGAAAGAGAGAGAGAGGGAGGGGAGGTGAGAGGGAGAGGGAGAGAGGGGGGAGGCGAAAGGGAGAGGGAGGGAGGAGGGTGAGAGAAGGAAAGAAAGAGAGGGGGGGGGTGAAAGAGAGAGAGAGGGAGGGAAGGTGAGAGGGAGAGGGAGAGGGAGAGAGGGGGGAGGCGAAAGGGAGAGGGAGGGAGGAGGGTGAAAGAAGGAAAGAAAGAGAGAGGGAGGGGAGGTGAGAGGGAGAGGGAGAGGGAGAGAGGGGGGAGGCGAAAGGGAGAGGGAGGGAGGAGGGTGAGAGAAGGAAAGAAAGAGAGGGGGGGTGAAAGAGAAAGAGAGAGAGAGGGAGGGGAGGTGAGAGAGGGAAAGAAAGAGAGGGGGGGTTAAAGAGAAAGAGAGGGGGTGAGAGAGAGAGAGAAGGGGGGGGTGAGAGAAGGAAAGAGAGAGAGGGAGAGGGGGGTGGGTGAGAGAAGGAAAGAGAGTGAGAGAGGGGGGAGAGGGGTGAGAGAAGGAAAGAAAGGGAGGGGGGGGGGGGGGGGGCGAAAGAGAAAGAGAGGGAGGGGGTGAGAGAGAGAGAGTGAGGGGGAGGGGGGGTCAAGGCCCCACAATCCACCACCAGATTAAAACACAGCAATCCAACCTCACTTTACCAGCACACTAACCCCCTAATGAAAACGTTCTGTGAGCAGAACCCAAAAAATACTCATCCTGTCCTCTTCTGCCCCCTACCGTATTCCCAAATAAACTCCACCTTCCCCTTAACAATGGACGCTTGGTGCCCCTCCCAAGATGGACGCCGGCGCCCCTACTAAAATGGACGCCCCCTCGCGAGACATCCCGAGAACCCCGTCATGCCATGACGTCAGCACAGTTAGCTTAGCTTCGTTAGCCACGTCGCAGGCCGCGCACCCTTATGACGTCACAACCGGCGACCGCTTTAGCCGTTAGCGCGGCTAGGTAGCATTAGCTCAGCTTCACCCATGATCCCATAACAACGTTCCCCAACGACCCATCGACCCGTTTCGCCGCGCGGGCCGTCTCCTCGCAATGTTAATATAACACCACATTCCCCACAACAGAACCCCAATCCCCTCAAAACGCCAGTGTAGTGATCTAAATAGAAATACAAAAACATAACAGCCTTTAGGCCGCCGCAAAACACTAGTTTGACCCCCTGTCGTCACCACCGGCAAGCTCAGAACGACTTCCGGGTCGGGTCCCCGCAACATACTATCCCATTCACCTAAAACATTATACAACTATTTTATCCGCCACGAATATGAAAACTTTTAAGTGCCTAACACATCCCCGTAATCTCAAGACACTATCGATCGACCTTATACATTTGAACCTATGTCTATTTGTCCGCCGCATCCTCCGGTCGCCTCAGAGGCTAATACAGCAGCTAACTGCTGCTGCGTTCCACGGGCCCCGAAAAACCGGCGTTTTCATTACATTTCCCCACGGCTAACCGGTGACTTAAATTACATAATAACACAACTATACTCTCACACGTCCCACCAATCATTCCTAACCATAGCCATTCGCCAACCATTCATTCATACACGCTTCCTAACTACAAATAAAAAATACAAAATCAGCATTCACGCACATTATCGTCTCTCGAACGTCGCACAGCAGCGCGACTAATAAACACTAGACCAAACGTAATCGCACACACTTTCATACTGCATGTTTAAGCTTACCATAGCTTTTGTTAAATTCCCACTAAGTACTTATCAGTCATCTCGACCGAATTGTTTTATTAAGCACTTATTCATTGTTACAGCGTAACGCAGTTAACTAACATGCCTGTTCTGCTTGAAGTCAAACAAGACCACAGAGTCTTCTTGGCACGGCTCTAACCACGAACACGCACCTTCGTTTAATTCGGCCGGATGGTTCCTGCAGGACACGTCCAGACTATCACGCGAATAGACAGTAAACCATCCCTATTGGGCCCTTCAAGCACGAACACACCCCGCTTCTATCAAAAACCACGTATCTATACCCCTGTAACTTCACACGCCATTTCCCCGGTCACGAAGGTTCCCACTCAAGCTTACCACACCTGATTTGCATGTTCTCAATAGTAACAGAGCTCACTACATACTGTACATTGAGCCCGACGCATTTATGCCCATACCGTCCAGTCCCTCACGGCCCCACGTCCCGCGTATCTGTGACTATAAGCAGGGTCATAATGCTCATCGGACACAGCTCTCTTTCCATTCAGAACACTCAAATTATCACTCATTACCGCGCCCCATTTCCCGAGAATACCTTTTAGGGTTCTAGTATTTACTCAGGAAGCGCCACCCTATCGTACGCCAAAGACCACCGTGGTTCCCTGGCCAGAAAAACCTGCAGTCAGTCGCAATACGACGCTTATAACCTGTCCCGCAACTAGATAGGCGTGAATCCTAATACATCATCATATCACAACAATATGAGGTCTTGTAATTACTTCACATAATTCTACCTGAAGCAATAGCTTATCCCAACCCCTTGTAGTTCGAACAGAACCGCCCATTCTCCTACAACACTCACCTCTGTCCCAAGGAACGAAGGTCCCGCCGCTGTGTCCCCGTTGTCCGCTGAAGAGGTCGATGAGTGAAGGAAAAAAAATGATTCACGTCCTGGGCCGCCGCTGTTCACGGGTGACGACACCAAATGAAGTGGATTCCCAAGCTGTTACGGTTCTGCTCTGTTCAGAACCGGGTGCTTAGTACTCTGCGTTGTTTCAATATCTCTAAAGCTTTGGGAATTACTTCTATCTTCTCAGCGGTGCAGGCAGAAGGAATTAGGAGGAAAAGGTAGTTAACAACAGCTGTTTAATCAAAGTTAAGAGTTGTATACAAATTACAATAAGAATGCTATAGTTGTGATCAAAAACACTATGCCGTAATTGAACACAACCAGACTAATATAACAGTAAAGAGAATGATAGTTGATAAATTGTTGATGGTCTTTGTTCTCTGCTGATAACAAAGCAGTCCGTTTTCCCTCCAAAAAGTTCCTTTGTTCTTCTGCCGACCTGCTGCCTTGACTGTGGATGAGATGGTTGGTTCGAGGTGTTCTCGTGTCGGTTGGGTTTTCCAGAGTCCTCTCCCCCTCACCACATCCAGATCTTATAGCCAAGACCTGCAGTCTCTTGTGATGTCATCAGAAATGACATCATCAAATTCTTTCCTCCAATCCCAGGCCTGCTAAGCTTGAATTTGAAAATAGGGGTTTGGCTTAATAGGCCAACCCTCTTCTTAGTTTAAACCCAGAGAATAGTTTCCCTGTATTTTTAATACTTTGATTGATGAACCTCAAGATATATTGATTACATAAACACAGATATATCATACTTAAACACATTACTTGTACACATTCTGTTATTTTTAGGACTAGTTTCACCTTAAGTGAAACTAATCTTCTTTACCACAAAGTCGGCTGACTTTCAATAAATTGCTACCAAGTCTAATCATTCTGTTAGCTTACATCAATATTTTATACAGTTTTAGTATGACTTCAGAATTATTATCCCAATGTAAACACTTCTAATTATATTTTACATCTAAAACTAAGTTGTGTGTGTATGTGTGTGTGTTTGTGTGATCAGATTGTGTGAATGTGTGTGTGTGTGTGTCTATGTGTGTGTGTGTGTGTGTGTGTGTGTCTGTGTGTGTGTGTCTGTGTGTGTCTGTGTGTGTGTGTGTGTGTGTGTGTGTGTGTGTGTGTGTGTGTGTGTGTGTGTGTGTGTGTGTGTGTGTGTGTGTGTGTGTGTGTGTGTGTGTGTGTGTGTGTGTGTGTGTCACAGGAGACTCCAGCGAGATAACATGTTTACGTGACCTTTTGGTCCTTTGTTCCGATCTACAGAGCCCATTGTCTTAAACTCTTCCTTGGCCTAGCAGATGGCCCTCGGATTCCTGTACCACTCACTTTATATGTAAATCGACCTCTGTGTGGCCACAATGTCAATCAGTCTCTGTAAACACACACACAATCTATGAACTATTGTTTGAGGGCCAAGTGTTTCTACACATTAATTTGATCATGAGATCTATGTTCCAGAATCTACCACAAATGAGACAAAATCTCACCCATAGACCAACACAAAACAAACATTCCAACAACCTCAATACAATTTGCAAAAACATCTACCTAATATTTTTGAGATGATACTGTAATGTAATGTCTGTAGTGTGCGGTTCAAACTTGCCTCCTAATCATTTGAAGAATCTCGGAGTGGATAGGGTCTCTCTCTCCTCCTCCCTCCGATCCCAACACCATCGTCTGCTGGCTCCCTCACTCAGGTCCTCGGTTCGTTCCACTGATGAAACAGGCAGGCTGGCAGGTCTAACTGTCTCTTAGTTCTTTATCTTCAGCCAGTGATGGGTCAGCTGTTGGCAGTGTCTGATGGTGTTAGCTGGTAGCTGCAGAGTGGAGCAAGCTGGTAGGAGGTCAGCTGGGCCAGCACCTGCCCCCTTGTTCTAGAGCAGTGGGCCTCAGCCTCCTCAGTGGACAGCTGGTCAGCTGGGCCAGCACCTGCCTCCTGGTTCTGGAGCAGCAGTGGGCCTCAGCCTCCTCAGTGGTCAGCTGTTGGCAGTGTCCTAGCTGCGTCCAGCATCCGCAGTTAAAGCTTCCCCTCTTCTCGGGCAGCGGCGGGCATTTGGACCAGCAGGAGACGGAAGAAGACACTCCCTGTCAACCGAGAAACCACAAAAGAGAGAGAGAGAAAGAGAGAGAGAGAGAGAGAGAGAAAGAAAAAGAAAAATATGCTGTAGTGAGTAATATAGTGTAATAAAAAAACCTTTTTCTCATATTTTCCCCTTATCTGTTTACACACTAATAACAATAGACAGAACTCTTTTTCTCATATTTACCCCTTTTCTGTTTACACACTAAAATGGTAGAAAGGGTCGACTCCTGGCCTGAAGTCAGGTCATTCTATACCTTCAACTCAGCTCCAACGAGCAGCGTCGTTTCCTAAGTCACAACAACAAAAAACAGCTGTCTCTTAGAGTCTCGTCGGCAAACAGGTCACAATGATGACTGCAGGTCACATGAAGTTAGATGATCACTGTTGCTAGCAGCTACTAACCATATGAGTACTGAACAGGTAAAATAGAGACTGAATGGCAAATGACGGTAGGTCTGAAAAACACAGGTAAATTCTCCCAACGCATAGTCCCTCATTCCCGCCTCCTTGTGAGAAAAAAAAACCCTTAGTACAGAAAAAAAATGGAATTAACCCTTAGAGCAGTGCCTTCCTTGTCCATGAACCCCATGAAGTACCCTCATACCCTAGTTTTCCTTAGAAAACACTCGAGATTGACCAGGTAAGATAATTAAAATAATCAACCCCTGTGAAACATACTGTCTCTTGTTCCTTTTTCGGCAGGATCACCCATTCACAGCGTTCCAAAGGACCTTTTAAAAAAACCCAAAAAAAAAAATCCTCTCTCAGGATCACCCTTAACACAGCTGTCTCCCTCTGCTAATTCCAAAGCGATTGTACAATTCCACAGCACAGTCCCTCATCCTGCTCCTTTGTGAAAAGGAATGCCTCAAAGCCTGCAGAGCGAAACTAGCGCTATATATATAATTTTGAAGCCCAAAAAAAACCCACCCCTCTTCTTCGGGATGCAGACTTGAACTCAAAACATCTTTATTATACTCGTGGTAACCCCTGCACCCCGTCTATAGGGCACAAGTCTAATCCTCGCCTAATACTTTCAGGACGTACCAAGATTGAGAAACTATAGAAAAAACCATTGCCAGTCTACCAAGCACACAACAATAATACACAAATACAATGAAAAAATAACCACTGCAGAGCACATAGTAATACACAAAACAAATAGCTCTAATCCTCATTCTAGTTTAGACCTCTAATTTTTTATTTAAAAAAACAAACATGCTTTAAACAGAAATCATAATTTCAACAGCTCACAGAGTGTCCCTCACACGCGTCCACAAGGATAAGGTCCATGCCAGAGGCAGCAACCAAGCGGACGGCGCAGCGGTACTCTCCCCTCCCAGTGCATGGAGGAGGTCGAGACAGGGCAGCTCTCCCCTGGAATCCCAGGATTCACCTTCTCTGCAGAGTCCGTTTGGCGGCCGACCTCAACACCCATCAGTTTAAAAAAAAAAACATCTCTCGTCGCCATTTGTTATGGAAAATATTAAAGGACAAAAGATGAGCCATTGTATAAATCATTCTGAGTCGAGTTATTAAAAAATAGAAAGCATAGTTTAATTATTTCCTCTGTGGCCACATCAGAAAAGGACAGTTTACAATCAGAGACAACAATGTTCACACACAAGCGTCTGACCATAAAATGACAAAGAGCTCTGGTCAGACGTACATTAATACACAATTGAAATGATGTCCACTAGACACCCAGCCAGGTAAACAAAGTCTGCCCAAAGGAGAACCATCCTTGGCTAGGCGGTGTTGTTTGTTATGTTCTTAACTGGAATGCTAAACAACCTTGCTAGGAGAGAAAAAGATTAGGTCAAAAGTCATCCTCTCCCCACATTAAAGGGACAGTAGTGTCTGCCAGTGTCTGAGCTCATTATACTAGCTGGTCATATTGAACCAGTCAAGCTGTACAAAGATAAAATGATATCTCAACGCAGATCTATAATAACATGATAATATTTCCACGACACTAGACAAATGGCCAATTACTTAAAAGGACTATATGCGGGGCGGCCGGGTGGCGCAGTGGGCAAGGCGCTCGCCACCAACGCAGGATATACTGGTATCGAGCCCAGCTCTCTGCGTTGCTTCCGGCTTGGCCGGCCGTCGTACTAACACAATTGGCAGTGTTAGAGGGTGGGAAAGCCGGTGGGTGGGTCCTGGTCATTGTAAAACAGCGACTCCTACAGTTCGGTCAGGGCGCCTGCTCAGTGAGGAAAAGGATCTAAGGGGGGTAGTGTGATCCTTCCACACGTTACACCCTCTCAGTGAGAGTCCGCGCTGCCAGGTGAAAATAAGCGGTTGATTGGCTACACATGTGTCGGAGGAAGCATGTGATAGCCTCCACTCTCCCAGACCGACTGTAGGGGGTAGGTGAGCAGCGACCAGGAAGGGGATTGGGAATTGGCATAACGACTAACATTGGGATGGGAGAAAAACGGAGGAAAAAGGAGGGGGGAAAAGATAATAATTTTTTTTTAAAGGACTATGCAAGATGCAAAATGTTTGCTATAAATAAAAGCTAATGTGTGGACGTCATTATTATAAGAACCTGGTCCTACCTCTGCACAAAGGTGGAAGTAGCAAAGCAGGATTGTGGCCTCAGCGGAGGTGATAAGCAGAATGATGAAGACCAAGAATAGGAAGCCTAACATTTAGTACATCTGGTGGGACCTGAAACATGAACAAACCGTTTATCTTTTAGTTTCATCAATTATAAAAGGTGTTCCACAAGGATCAATATAATAATAATAATACATTTATTTTATATAGCGCCTTACATAAGGTATCTCAAAGCACTTTACAGACATTGAATTATAGTACACGGACAGACACAGTACATGGACTTCAACATGTAGACACAAACAAAAACAAACAAACTCTGATGAGAAGCGGCAGCCAAACGCGCACAATGTTCTCTCAGTCGGAAGTGACGTGACGATGAACAAAGACACTATGGTAGTAAGTCATACTCGCAAGCAGCATGACTAGTAAGAGTCAATCTACAGCAGAGCAGCAGAGTAGGGCAGGGCAGATGGAAGCAGGCCTCAGCTACAGCAGCACAGCAGCGTAGGGCAGGGCAAGTGGAAGCAGGCCTCAGCTACAGCCGTACAGTAGAACAGGTGGAAGCAGACCTCAGCTACAGCCGTACAGTAAAGCAGGTGGAAGCAGACCTCAGCTACAGCAGCACAGCAGCGTAGGGCAGGGCAGGTGGAAGCAGGCCTCAGCTACAGCCGTACAGTAGAGCAGGTGGAAGCAGACCTCAGCTACAGCCGTACAGTAAAGCAGGTGGAAGCAGGCCTCAGCTACAGCAGCACAGCAGCGTAGGGCAGGGCAGGTGGAAGCAGGCCTCAGCTACAGCCGTACAGTAGAGCAGGTGGAAGCAGACCTCAGCTACAGCCGTACAGTAAAGCAGGTGGAAGCAGACCTCAGCTACAGCAGAGCAGGTGGAAGCAGACCTCAGCTACAGCAGCACAGCAGAGCAAGTGGAAGCAGACCTCAGCTACAGCAGCACAGCAGAGCAGGTGGAAGCAGACCTCAGCTACAGCAGCACAGCAGAGCAGGTGAAAGCAGACCTCAGCTACAGCAGCAGAGCAGGACATGGCAGGTGGAAACAGACATCAGCCAGCACAGCAGGACAGCTCCCCAATGATCAGGAGAAGAAATCCAGGCCACAGTCCACAGAGCAGGGGCGTAATTATGGGGGGGGGGGGCACAGGAGACATGTCCCCTGCATGTTTTCAGAAGGCAGTTATTGTCCCCTGCACGTTTTTACCGTCCAAAACAATGTTACACGATAATAAACGTGACGCGATGCGGCACTAAGACCACACGGAAAACGGCTGCTTGTTCCATCTCTGAGCTCAGGTCTCTGACGACCTGACTGAGCCATTGTCATGCAAAGAAAGGTAGCCAGGTGAGCACCCGGCGAGGCGGGACGAGTCGCATTTCTGTGTGCACTGACCACAGCTGTCTTTGCATAACAACAGCCATGTTGTCAGGTGTGCTCAATAGCACCCTCCCCTCCATGTTTGGTGTGAAACTGTGAACGATGGTCTGTGTGATTGCCATGAAATGCAACAGCATTGCTTGGTGTCTGTGAAATATCTGTCTATGACCTCGTATTTAAAAGCCTCTAGGCTGTTGTTTTATACATTATAATAAATAGCGCGATATCTCTCTCTCTCTCTCTCTCTCTCTCTCTCTCTCTCTCTCTCTCTCTCTCTCTCTCTCTCTCTCTCTCTCTCTCTCTCTCTCTCGTTCCGAGACTTGCGCGGCGTTATGACTTGTTATAAGTGAATTGTATAGAAACAACTCACCAAAATTGATTTGCACAACTGATTTAATTTTTTTAATCTACGAAGGGGGGGGGGGGGGGGGGGGGACCACCCTGTTTCAATGTGTTCTGTCTGTGTCTCGACTGTACACAATGAAGGGTTAAAGCAGACTTGCTTACTTGTACTTTATTCACAGTTGTTATGGTTACAACATAAGCTTCGTTCCACCCTAAGTGAACCCTCGGTGTCACCTCTAAAAGAGTCCTACGTGCAACAGCACTTAAATAGAACAATCCTATTGTTACATCTTTCTTTTTCTTTTTCCAAGTACAGATATATACACGATCTCGATATTTAACTTACAGCTACTTAACCTGTGTTCTACTTACTTACACCAGATCCAAACAACAACACTGTGTAAATGACTCATTAGTACCCCTCCACACTCAACCGCTCAAAACATGATTGTGCACACATAACCCATTTCACTCGTTTTTTCCCCCTTTTTTTCTCTCTCTCCAGTCCATTCTCTAATCACGAAGTATAGTCCTTCAGGTATTGAGGCCTGACAACCTGTCGACCAGACCTGGTAGTGACCGTACCTTGGCTCCCTACCGGGTTGACTGGCGGGCCGGCCTTCTCAGTCACTGGTGGTGACGCAGGTGTGATTGTACCTGGTGTGTCTATAGTGGTGTGATCGTGTCTGAGGTGGCGACGATTTCTTCTCGGAACACCTCCCGACTCTAACTCCACCTCATATGATCTGTGGCTCACTGGTTGGATCACCTTTGCCACTCTCCAAGTCCTGTGTGTGTCACCAGGCTGTACTCTCACACTGTCTCCTCTTTTCAGAGTGTCCATGTCCTTTGCTGTGCGATTGTAGTATTTTTCCTGTCTCTGTCTGTTGCGTTTCAGTCCCTGGTCATTGTCCGTTACCTCTGGCTCCAGCAGAGTGTCTTTTGTAGGAAGCAGGGTTCTGGTCCTCCTGCTTAGGAGTCTCTGTGCTGGACTTGTGTTGAGGCCCTGGCTCGGTGTGTTACGATGGTCCAACATAGCCAGGTACGGATCCTCTCTCGCCGCTGCAGCCTTCAGCATCAGGCCCTTGGCTGTCTTTACCGCCGACTCCGCCTTCCCGTTACTCTGTGGGTATCCCGGCGAAGATGTCCTGTGTTCAAAACCCCACTTCTGACTGAAGTGTTGAAACTCTTGTGATGCATACTGTGGCCCGTTATCAGACATAACGACATCAGGTATCCCTTGCCTGGCAAAGTGGGCCATGAGTTTTCTGATTACTGTGTTGCTCTTAGTGTCAGACAGATAGTCAACCTCCCAAAAGTTAGAGAAGTAGTCTACAGTGATCAGGTAGTCTTTGTTGTGGAACGAGAAAAGGTCTGTCCCTACCTTGGCCCAGGGTCTGCTGGCCATGTCATGTGGGTGTAGTGTCTCCCTCTGTTGCCTTAGGTCCACTGACCTGCATATACCACATTTAGCGATGAAGGTCTTTAGCTCCTCGTTCATCCCATGCCAGTATACACACTCCCTCGCTCGCCTCAGACATCCTTCTACTCCCAGATGCGAGGAGTGGATCCTGTACGTGATGTCACCCCTGAGCATGGCCGCCTAGTTATAGTTGAAAGTGGGGGTGCAATTTTATTTTTTATTCTTTTTTTTTTTTTTTTTTTTTTTACATTTAATGAACACCTGTATGTACAATTTCCTGCAATATAGAGCCTTCAATCTTGACCAAAATAAAGCTGCTCTTTTCACTATAAAACTCAGTTTATATTGCAGTATGATAGCTATAATAATAATAACTTCACTGCGAGGGCTCTTTTAGCTAACGCTAGCTAGGCACGTATGATAGCCAATTACTATTATAATAATAATAATAATAATAACTTTCCCATCCTCCCAAAGCCCCTCCAGCCCCGTTCACATCCGCAGCACCAACAACAACAACAACAACTAATTGACGCTATCAATAGCCCCAGTGAGCGCGGCGGCTGAATGAATGAAAACTTTATTTAACAGATTGCAGAATGGGTACAATACAGTACGGCTCAATACACACAATTGTTAAGGGGATGCAGACCAGAGAAAGACGTTTGTCTTGTTTACATCAGGGTCCTCTTTCGTGACTGTGCTGCACAGAGTGAATCCACAGTCACTTGCTCCTCAATGGGAAACCAACCTAGATTTACCATGAAGGACTGGTTCTGGCCGAACCGTTCGTTATACAAGTATCACAGAGACATTACAAAGGTGCTCACAGTTGCACGAGGGGTTCGCACAGAGATACGGGATGGTTTGAAAGCTCGGCGTTGCTAATAAATATTTTTAATATTTTTTTATAAACTGCTCAAAGCGGCATTATTTCCGCCATTGGGTGATCACAGCGCCTGCGCACCATCCTGTATCTCTGGATTCACTCGGTGCAGCGCAGAGGCTCACCATACGAGAAATATTCAGTTTCAATCTGTTTGCGCATTTAGTATACAGTCACAGTGTTCGACTTACGTGATGATTTGCTCCATTTTGATGTAAACGCCGAAGAATAATCCTCACGAGTCACAATGTTATCCAATATCCAGCCTGAATTTTTCAAGGGCTTTCGAAAAAGCCGCCTCCCCCAACATGTCGTATACGTCATGCCGACGAACCGTGGCCCGTGGGCACTGGATCAAACCATTAAAGTGGGGGGTCACACAATCTTTGGAAACTTAAAAACTTGCTATTAAGTGTCATTGCGTATTATTAATTTGATTGAAATTACGTAGTTATGGTTCGATTTATATATGGGAGGGGGGGGTATATCATATTTTTCATATGATCAAAAAGTGGGGGAGCAAAATCAGATGTTTGCCCCCCCATGTTCAATAGTCATAGAGCAGCTGCATCGCGTGCTCTTATGCGCAGGCGTCTATGCCCCTGAGTGCATCTGGTATCACGGCTCTTTCTCCTCGGAAAACGATGCCGTCCTGGAAACTCATTTCCTCCTGGAACGAATAGTAGTGCCTGATGTCACTTGGCAAGTCTCTTTTCCTCTTGGGCCACCCTGACAGTATTCTATTTGCCACACTCTGTAACTTTAGGTCATCCTTTGTTGCAGCTCTGATAGCGCTCTGCCTCTCTGCTGAGATGGGTAAATAGCTAACCATGTTTACCGTCTCTACCTCTGTCTCACTGTCTCCCTTAGTGCTCTCTGGTAAGTATGCTCTACTCAACGTGTCTGCAAGCAACATATCCCTTCCTGGTACATATGTCACACTAATATCATAGTGCTGCAGTCTGAGTAGCATCCTTTGTAATCTCTTCGGTCAGGGCCGGACTGGGGAAATAATTCATACCGGGAGATATAGCGCGAAATATAGCCCCAATCAGGCCACTTTTTAAGCGGGGGGTCTGGGGGTCCCCCACCAGGATTTTTTTTGTTACAAAGACTTAATTTCCTGCATTCTGGTGAATTCTGGTGAATCACAAACTAATGAGCCAACAATTGCTTAGTACAATGTACTGTTATGTACCTCAAATAAAACTGTTGTGGCACTAGCAATGCTACTCTCTCCACCTTCAAAAAGAAAAAAGCAAGAGCACAACATATTTTTCTATTTACTATTATAATACAGTTAACCACTCTCTCCTGTAAGGGCCTTTCTTTTTCTTTGTTTTATCCCTCTCTCCTCCACCCTTTCTCTTTATTCCACTGTCCATCTTGACATCAACGTTAATTGACTTTCGCTCTACTGTATCTCTCCCGAGTCCCTCACAACCCCCTCCAATGTACAGTAAAAATGACCAAGTATGGTCTTGTCAATATCCCAATGTACAGTGTTGCTTGTACAGTTGTACAGTGTCCCCCACCCACCCCTCCTACCCAACCTCCCCCCCCACCCACCTCCAATGTACAGTACCCCCCCCCCACCTACCCAACCTCTTCCAATGTACAGTTTCTACGTCAAATGTATATACTTCTTTTCTGGACTCTTTTCGTATCACAAACAGTACTGTATTTGCAAATCTGGTATGTCATAAATGTATAGATGTAGCAGTACTGTCTATCTGTATGTCATATATGTTACGATGAATTGAAAATGGGGGACCCTGATGTAAACAAGACGAAAGACGAAAGACAGATTAAAAAATAAAAATTATATAAAAAAAAAAACGAAAGACGAGAGACAGATTTAAAAAAAAAAATTCTATTAAAAAAAAAATTATAATTTTTTTTTTTTATATAATTTTTTTTTTTTATCTGTGCAGGCCAGGCCACCAGGAAAACTCCCGGTGCTCCCGATGGCCTGTCCGGGCCTGTCTTCGGTGCACTAAGCAGTGGCTTGCAGTGGATATTTTCTAGAGGCTTGTGGTCGCTTTGCACGGTCACCGGTCTACCATACTGTATGTATATTGATGGAACTTTTCCATACCAAACACTATGGCTAAACACTCTCTCTATTTGGGCATAGCCCTTTTCAGTTGGCGTGAGCGCCCTACTACTAAATGCTACAGGCTTACCTTTCTGTGTCAGGGCGGCCCCCAGTCCTGTGTCGGACGCATCACATTGTAGCGTCAACTCCTCTTCTCTGTTGTAATACTGTAGGACTGGTGCTTTGGCTATCTTGTCTTTCAGCCTTTGAAACGCTTCCTCTTGGACATCTGCCCATTCCCACATGTTTTCCTTCCGTGTGAGTTGTCTAAGAATCTCGCAGTCATCTGACAGGTGGTCAAAGAACTTCGCCAGGTAGTTGACCATCCCAACCAGTCTTTGTACTCCTTTTACATCTGTTGGCTTCGGCATCTCTCTGACCGCCCGTACTTTCTCCGGGTCAATTCTCAGCCCCTTAGCCGTGAGCAGATGTAGGGCACCTCTTTTTGTCGAAGCTTGAACTTATCCGCGTTCAGCTTGATGTTGCGCTCCCTGCATCTGGTTAGAAAGCCTCGGAGTTTCTTGTCGTGGTCCTTTTCTGCCTCCTCCTGCGTTGCTCCTTCCCCTGTGATTAACATATCATCTGCTATGACGTAGACTCCTGGTAGGCCCTCTAGGGCCTGCATGAGCTTTCTTTGGAACACTTCCGGTGCTGGGCTTATTCCCATCGGCATCCGGAGCCAACGGTAGCGACCAAATGGAGTGGCGAATGTGGTCAGGTAGCTTGACTCCTCTTCTAGCTTGACGTGCCAGAAACCGTGCTTCACGTCGCAGACTGTGAATACTTTTGCCTTTGACATCTCCGGCAGGATGTCATCTATAGTCGGGAGTGGATAGTGACTTCTCTTTAGTGCCCGATTCAGAGGTTTCGGGTCTATGCACAGCCTTAGTTTCCCATTCGGCTTCCTTAATGAGATCATGCTGCTGATCCAGTCAGTGCTGCGTTCCACTGGTGTGATAATCCTTCTTCTCTCCAGATCCTTGAGTTCCTCCTGTATCGGTATGATCATCGCTACAGGCACTCTGCGCTTTGGCAGTTTCACTGGCGGCACTCTGTCATCTATCTCTATTTTATACTCCCCCTCCATGCATCCATCTCCGGTGAACACATCCCCAAACTCAGCATTTATTCTGTCCCTTGTCATGTGACTGTCTGGCGACTGTCTGTCACTTTCTCCCCCTGTCACTGGACTCTGCTCTTTCCTCACTATGCTGTCTATAGCTAGGATATTTTCATACTGTACCTTTATCAACTTCATAGCCTCACTGTCTTTCCTGCCCAGTAAAGGGATTCTGCTACTCTGGTCTACCACCTGAAACTCTAGCCTGTAACGCTTGTTGTTTCTGGGGTTTCTGATCCTAACCTTACATGTACCCAGAGGAATCACCCTAGTCTTATTGTACATCACCAGCACTTTCTCAGTGTGTTCTAGCTGTGTGTCAGGGTTTAACAAATGTATAGGGATGACATTACAGGTGGCCCCACAGTCTATTTGGAAGTTAACTAGCGTTTCCCCCAACATCATCCCTGCAAAAAGCTGTTGGCCCTGCCTGTGGCTGTCTTTTAACTGATTAACATTTTCATCCTCTCTATTTACTTCTGTTATGCAGCAGAGGTCTTCCTCATAAGAATCACTATCACTGTGCTGTTCTGCTACTGCATGCACTTTCCTAGTTTTCTTGCTGCTCTCCTGTTTTGACTTGCATTTAGCCGCAAAGCGATTTTCTCTCTCACACTTTTTACACTTTTTCCCAAAAGCTGGGCATTTCTTCTTGTTCCTCTCATGTGTTTTCCCACAAAACATGCAGTCAACCTTGATAGATTTAGTTCATTGATGCCTGGTAATATCGTATATCTGTGCTTAGGCTGCACCCTGCTCTCTGTGTCTCTCTCCCCCTGCATGTGGCGTGACCTGATGACCTCTGGCTGAAGGCTCCTTCTACACAGGGCCCCCTGTACATCTCACGTGCACACACACACACACATGCACGCGCACACGCACACACACTCACGTGCACACGCACACACACTCACGTACACACGCGCACAAGCTGTCACGCCCCTTTGAGTTATGGAGATGTTATTCTCGAGAATAGGGGCTCCCTGAGTACATCTGGAACCAATTAGCCCCCCTTCTTCTGACCAAGCACACACACACACACACACACAAGCACACACCACACAAACACCCATACATACACACACAGAGACATACACACACACCCCCCTCCCCTTTCTCAAGAGTGTATAAAATGACATGTAATATGGACATTCTGTGTTACGAAGGATCAGATTAAACCGAATATATATATTTATTTATGGATATATATTGAATAGTATTTGTATGTCGTTTGATATCCCTTGTATATTCCTTGTACATATGCACGGAATATCCCTTTAGCCTACTATAGCCCATAATAGTTCATTCTCTTATTGGACAAAGGACCAGGCGCCAGGGGACCAGCCCCTGGCGTCAAGTTCAAAGGTACCGACGAGACATGTCCGTACTAGCCCCGGCTCCGCTCAGGGATACGGCTACCGAAATGAGAGTGGCACTATTTGTTCACCGTGCATATAAATATGGCGCAAGTAAATGTAGAAGTCCCTTACCCTTCTTCCCAACTTAGTAACAGAACGTGAAGCCTCACCCACGATACGACGTGCGGTGAAGTATGGCCTGTTTGGCCTTAGAATAGCATTGAGACCTTGTGCGAATTAATAACTGAATTGTCAGAGTTTGGCACTGTACCGTCGAGTGCGACGTATTTCTATCAAGTAATAATAGTCTATCGTGTATGGTGCATCGTGCGGTTAGAGTTCTAAAGTGACCAGCATCTCCAACGCTTCCTCGTGTTATCTAGAGTCTTATCCAGGTTGGGCCGACCACATGGCGCTTTCATCCGAGGAGATCTAGGCGAGGACCGAGGGACATGTACACTGGATTACCTACCCGACGACTGCTGAGCCCTATGCGGCTGGAATATATATTTGCTTTGGTACTGTGATTTGTGGAGCGGATAATCGCCGACGCCTGTGAGTGTTGGATTTACCCCAGAGAGGAGTCAAGTTGAGTCGGCGCTCAGAGAGACTGAGGTCGCCTAGCTTCTTCTTCATTGTGGAGCTACAGCCTACAAGAGAACCAAGGTGTATTCATCTACGGATCAAGAGTCTATTGCACTGTCTTCTGTACTTGAAGTCTCCATAGATATCGTTGACCAGACGGTCTACTACCGACGGCTCTCCTACCCCCCCTACCGGCTTACAACCGGGAGGACCCCCTCCAGAATATCCCGCTATATCATTAAGTGTACCATAGATATAATTCCCTAAGAGCCAGGTTGTATACTTGCTTCCTGCGTAACCAGAGATTGGACATTCAGTGTTGATTTGCCTACGAGTACTCATTTGCCTTACAAGTGCATTCAAATGATAAATGTAAGATAAATATTCTATGTACCTTTTGCTCCATTAAATATTTGATTATTACCTTTGACTGGAACCGATTTCATTGTGGAAAGTGTTCATCATATTTAGATATCGTGTACTGTATGGCCAGTAGTTAAAGTACATAAAGCGGTAGTGGTTTAATGATACCATACTTATCAATACAGTCAGGGAATTGTACCCCTCAGTTACATTCTGCCTCCTTCTCCTCCTTCTTCTGGTGATGTGCCCGCGCGGGGTAACTGTCTTCTCCTCTGATGAATAAAAGCTCCGTTTGAGAAATACTCTGTCTTCCGCTTCGTCTTTTGGCCGACTGGTCCACTGGCAAATCAATTAAGAATTCACGAGGGATAGGCAAATCCCTAACAACCTCGCTGTCTTTTTTCCACTCTTCTGACTGTTTTAGCGCATGTACCTCTTCCACTGCCTGCCCTTGTTGCAGTGTCCTGCTATTAGACCTTGACAGCTCATACGCTCTACATATTTTTAGGCATGTTTCCAGAGTCAGCCTATCCTCCCTGAGCAGTCTCTCTCTCCGTTCTGAGCTATTTGTACCACATACAATTCGATCTCTGATCAGGGAATCTCTAATGTCCTCAAAGTTGCAACTACTAGCAAGCATTCTTAAGTCTGTTACATAGCTGTCCACGTTTTCATCCAATCCTTGGTTCCTGATAAAGAATCTGTATCTTTCCACTGTTTCATTTACCTTTGGATTGCAGTACTCGTCAAACTGCTTGATGATAGTTGTCACTGTTGTCTTCGCCGACGGACTCGGCAGAGTTGACCATAGTTCTCTGCCCTTTTCTCCGACGAGATATTTAAATAGCTTGACTTTTGTTGTCTCTTCGGCGTCGGGCATGGTAAGGTCTGTATACAATGTGAACTCCTCCTTCCAACTTTTCCATGCCTTCGCCAAGTTGCTGGAGTCCAAAAGTAGTAGACCAGGAGGTCTCAGCGCATTTAGCCCTTCCATCGCCAATAGCTAGTAAGAGTTTTCTCCCCGAAGTCCGTGTTAGCCACAGCTCGCCAGCTCAACTCTTTACTTCTCCAGCTACCGCGCAAATTACTTTCCCGATCTGTACCCAGCTGTCACCATGTTTCAATGTGTTCTGTCTGTGTCCCAACTGTACACAATTAAGGGTTAAAGCAGACTTGCTTACTTGTACTTTATTCACAGTTGTTATGGTTACAACATAAGCTTGGTTCCACCCTAAGTGAACCCTCTGTGTCACCTCTAAAAGAGTCCTACGTGCAACAGCACTTAAATAGAACAATCCTATTGTTACACACCCCTTCACCTCCCCCCTCCCCCACAACTCTACGCAGAGTTACAGAAATATAATATATATAGTCTTATTTTATGACAAGGGTACATCGAGGGGTTTGTCTCTGCTTTCTATCATCATTTACTTGTGTCCTCTCATAAGGACCTCCCCCTGGACGTGATTTGGAGAAGGGACGTACCTTGATATTGATTTTGATTGGGATTTGGTAAAATATTTGTCTATCTTCTCGCAATCCAGACCATCAACAAATACACCTAAATTATGTTCACAGGACTTATCTAACTCCCAGACGATTGAATCTAATGGGTCTCATGCCTGATTCTCGATGTACCTACTGTCCGCTACTGTTCCTAATTTATGCAAATGACATGTCGTCAGCTTGTGACTGCAACTTGTTCCTGTTTGCGGACGACTCAGCCCTGCTGGTCTCTGACAAGAACAAGTTACAGGTTGAAAAAACCCTCAGCTCAGAACACATGCGCAAAACAGAGTCCATTCTCTTCGGTTCAAATAACAAACTCAGCAAGACCGACGGCTTCTCAGTTACAGTGGAAAGAAGATATTACCTACCTGGGTTCCATCCTAGAGGCAAATCTTTCCTGTGACAAAATGGCATCCAATGTAATAAAAAAAGTCAACCAATGAACTCGATTCTTGTACCGGATCTCCTCACTGGTAAACAAGAATACCCTGAAGACTCTGGCAGGAGCACTCATTCAAGGGTACTACGACTATGCTTGCACCTCATGGTACCAAAGCACTTCAAAGGCGCTAAAAACAAAATTACAAACATCTCAAAACAAACTGGTCAGACTACTGCTTGACCTTACTCCTAGAACCCACCTCACCCCTGCCCACTTTGACAACCTAGGATGGCTTAGAGTAGACGACAGAGTACAGCAACTTGCAATGGGCCTGGTCTACAAGATACACTACACGACCAAGGTACCCATGTACATGTCAAAATACTTCCCAAAGGTCAGTGAATACCACGATCACAACACCAGAGGGAGCTCCACAAATCATGTTAAACCCAGATTCGGCTCAAACAAGGGACTAAACACGTTTCGCAATTATGCCACATCAATGTGGAACGCCCTACCCAAAGCTGTAAAGGAATGTGAATCACTACCCACTTTCAAAAACACTCTCAAAAAACACCTAAGGGAGACTGCAATTCGAAACTGGCCCCTGTAAATGTCCGAACACAACCCCCTCCAATGTACAGTAAATTACCAAGTATGGTCTTGTCAATATTCCAATGTACAGTTTTGTTTGTACAGTTGTACAGTGTCCCCCACCCACCCCTCCTACCCAACCCCCCCCCCCCACTCCTACCCAACCCCCCCACCCAACCACCTCCAATGTACAGTCCCCCCCCCTAAAGTCTGACGTTAATTTCCGACATGAGTGTTTTGACATGTTTGTCTAGGTTCATGGCCTGGTCGAAGACAACACCCAGGTTTCTCAGGTGGGGACGTATGTTGTCTTTAAGGGACCCCAAGTGAGTGGCCACTCTAGCTGCAGTCTTTTCAGCTGCTATGATCAGCACCTCCGTTTTTTTTGCATATAACTGGAGGAAGTTACTCCCCATCCAGCTCTCAATGCCGAGCAGGCACTCCTAGGATTTGACAACCTAGGATGGCTTAGAGTAGACGACAGAGTACAGCAACTTGCAATGGGTCTGGTCTACAAGATACACTACACCACTATGGTACCCATGTACAATGTCGAGCTCCAGAGAATTACCGTCTCCACCCGCCATCTTGCTTTCCCCGTGCTCTGGGGTGCAGTCGTAATATGGGCGAAGTGCACGCGCATACATGTTCCCTCGGTTGCGCACAGAACAGATGATACACCTTGTCTCATCCTTCCAGTCGAGAGATCAAGCAACCCCCCACCTACAGGGCTTGTATTTGGTTGTCGGTATCCTATTATTATGCAAAGTCTAGGTGATAAGTGCCGGCGACGAGTCATTTTTGTGTCGTCGCGCCGGCACTTACCACCTAGACTTTGCATAATAATAGGATGCGCGCACTTCGGCCTCAGTGACGAAGCCCAAACGTCGTTTGACCGCGTATGCCCAGCACTGCACCCCTGCCCGTGCTGCTCGCTTCTTCTCACTCCATTCAGAGCTCCAACGGTTGGGTACCCGTAGTATAGGAATTATACTCACCTCGGACATTGTGGCATTGATATTATAGTATAGTAGTAACCGGAGATCTGTGTTCATATGCTATGTATGGTTTGCTATTAATATTAAAGTGATTATTGAACTTGTATCACTGTCCCCTCGCAGTTAATGGAGTGTCCGCCATTTTGTGTACCTTTAATGTCTGGCTAATTAATATCTTTAGTAGTGGTCTAATCTAACATTTAAATACAGTCAGGGTTGTGTAGCCCCTTAGCTACATTAGGAGTTTCGAGAATGCTGGCTACCAAGCTAGCTAACTTAGCTACTAACATTATATACACAATATGTACAACGACACAATGATTTACATTATTACAAATATGGTAACGTGGTTGTGGCTTTTACAAATAGTGGTAAATGGCTATGATCACAGAGCACTAGTGTTAGGTGAAACAGATACTAGATCCTCGGCTAGTAGTTGTTTGGTGTTCGCTATCAAGTATGACACTGATGGTATTCAGTTGAGTACTTTATTGAACACTCGCATCAAGTCCAGCTACTAGCATACAATGCATATCCTTCCGTCTCCTTCTACAGCCTCTACATATGACTCGCCTCTCTCAGGTGGAGAGCGCCCTCTCCTGGCCTGGTGGAGGTATCGTAACATCTCTCTTTACATAACAAATTGAAAGCATAAATGTGTCTTTTAGACTACCCACATCTGTGTCACTTAGCTTAACTCCAAAGTGTACTACTGGGTTATGATAACTTCATATGCCCTTAACCTTGAACTTATACATCACTCACATTTTGATGAAAACTCTTAACATTGTAATAACATTGTTCAACGCTCTCGCCTCTTGTCTTTGTTCTCTCTTTATGTTACATAGTCTTTTGAGTATCTCACAGGTCTCTGAATGTTGGATCTGGTTCTAGTGTGTTTTGGGGTTTGGGTGTCTTGGTGATATTCTGACTCCCCCCTTGCGACCTGTGGTTCTCTATTCTCTGGTGTGTCTGTATCAGTCTCTGTATCCCCGTCGATTAGTTCTTCCCCAGGGGATATAGGGATCTTTTCTGTCACTGGCCGGATGTCCTTTCGGTTCCGGCGGTATTTCCTTCCCTTTACCAGAACGATGTAAGAGCGGTCACTGTGTTGATCGATGCATGTTCCGAGTGACCATCTACTGTCTGGGTCTTTGGGGTGAAGCAGGACTCTCACAGTTTGTCCTTGGATGATCACAGGCATGTCCCGTGCTTGTGTGTCATATTGGCGTTTCATTGTCACTGTTTTGGCTTGCTTCCGTTCAATGACATTCCTCACCACGGTGGGCTTCATCTGCGTGTCCCTGGTGGGCAGGAGTGTCCGTGTCCTCCTGGACATGAGTCTCTGCACTGGAGAGCTCCCTAGACCCTCTGTTGGAGTGTTCCTCCATGCCAGGATGGCTTTCCATGGGTCTTCTCCATCCAGGATGGTCTTCTTCAGCAGAGTCTTTGCTATTTTCACTGCCGCCTCTGCTTTGCCGTTGCTCTGACTGTGGTAGGGTGATGATGTCTTGTGGCTGAAATCCCATTCCTGCGCAAAACATTGAAAGTCTATTCCTGAAAACGGAGGCCCATTGTCCGTGAACACAATGTGAGGGATTCCATGTCTGCTGAAGTGCTTTTTGCAGCATTCCATAACGGTAGATGATGTGTAGTCTGCCAGCTCGTCTAGTTCCCAGTAATCTGAGTAGTAATCCACCATGATGAGGTATGTGGACTTGTTGACTGTGAGCAAGTCCATTCCCACCTTTGACCATGGGATGTGAGGGATTGGTTGTTGAATCAGTGTTTCCCTTTGTTGTCTTCGTTGGACTGCGTTGCATGTGGAGCAGTCATTGACAAAGTTCTTTACGTCGTTCGTTATGCCTGGCCAGAAGACGGTCTCTCTGGCTTTCCTGAGGCTGGCTTCTACGCCTGAGTGGCCTGTGTGAATCTTTGATAAGAACATGGGGTGTAACACTGTAGGAATGAGTACTCTGTCCCCTTTAAAAATAAGTCCATTTTCGACCATGAGTTCCTCTTTGTAGGTCCAGAATGGATGTAGTAAGTGGCCTACGTCCTGTTTGTACTCTGGCCATCCCTTGATGACTCTCGCTTGTAGTGTTTGAAACACTGGGTCTTGTGCTGACTGAGTTCTGATGGTTTTCAGCGTCTGTGTGTAGATGTTGATGTTACTTGCGTGCTCTACGTGTTCTATTTCCTTCGTAGTGAGGCCCATGGCGTAGATCGTGGTTGGTGTCTGCATCTCTGTGTGCACCGTGTTGGGTAGTGGCGCCCTGGATAGGAAGTCGGCCACATGTAGGTCTTTGCCTTGTTTGTATATCACCTGTAGTTGGTATCTCTGTAGTCTGAGCAGCATCCTCTGTAGCCTCTTGGGTGCTGAAAGTAAAGACTTTTTAAAGATAATTTCCAGTGGTTTGTGATCAGTGTGTATTGTGATATAGTCTCTGCCATGTATGTACTGGTCGAACTTGTCGCACGCGAACACAATGGCTAGGCATTCCTTCTCTATCTGTGCATACCTTTGTTCTGTGGGCGTCAGCGTCCTGGAGGTGAATGCTACAGGTTGTCCATGTTGTAGGTGGACTGCTCCTAGGCCTGTCTCGCTGGCGTCACACTGGAGGGTGACCTCTTCCTTGAGATCGTAGTATTTGAGTACTGGGTGGTGTGTGACCAAGTGTTTTATGTTCTCTAGTGCTGCGTCATGTTTCGGTAACCATGTCCATTCTATGTCTTTATCGGTCAGTCGTCGCAGTGGTTCGCATACGTCTGATAGACTAGGTAGGAACCTTGACAGATAGTTAATAAACCCCAACAGCCGTTGGAGTGACTTGACATCTGTCGGCGTCTGCATGTTCTGGATGGCAGTGATTTTCTCCGGATCTGGACATAAACCTTCTGCCGTGAGTAGGGATGGGTATCGTTAGGATTTTATCGATACTACTACTCTTATCGATACTGCTTAACGGTTCGGTACTTTATCGATACTCTTATCGGTTCTTTTTGATAATTTTTTTTGCAAAAAAAAAAGACAATTAATTAAGAACAGAATCGACATTGCTTTATTATTTATACAACTTAATACTTTATAAATAAGTATTATAAATAAATATAATTTCTTCAGCAACAGCAGCAGCAATGTTCTTTTATATAACTTTATAAATAAATATAATAAATGAATATAATTTCTTCAGCAACAGCAGCAACAATGTTTTAAATGTGTCTGACTCTGAATTATAGACTTTTTATAATAAACAACAAATGCAAAAGGCTAACAGAACTGTGACACTCGTTCACCCTATCCTCTGTCATCCTTCCTCTAGCTGCTAGGGAGAAAGGACTTTGGGTGGTGGAGGGAGGTAGAGGGAGGATGTGTGGTGGCCCTGGGCTCACTGGCCTGGGACACATTGGTGGCTGACGCCTCAGCTTGACGATCTATAAAAAGTTTTTAGATTGTAGTATTTGTAGCTAAACAATTATTTTGTTTATTCGCCTATTTGTAATAATTCGTTATTAGCCTAGGAAACTCCGTATCTTTGCTTACCGGCTGCAGTGGACGTGGATGCAGATGGACCACTGCGCGCAAGGCAGTCGAATACGGCGCATTTCTGCACGCTAATATCATGTTTTGCCAACAAATGTTTTGATAGGTTGCTCGTATTGCCACCCTTACTGGCAAATGTTTTGTTGCACTTGTGGCAACGTGCATTGTCGGCATTGACCCTTGTAAAGTATATCCATACTTTAGAACGCTTCGCTCTATCCGCCATGATCACGACTCAGTGCATGCAGAGCTGCTGTCTGTGTGCAGCGCTAGCACTTTCATTAAGGAGTACCCGTATGTAGTACCCGTATGTCTATGTGTAGCACTAGCGAGCGACTTGCGAGGAGTGTGTGTAATAATTGACTCGCTGGCTGCGGCTCGCTTCTCGTGCAGAGACAGAGAGAGGATCGTTCGCAACTTTTAAATAATAATAATAATAATAATAATAATAATAATTTCTCTAGAGTATCAATAGCAGTACCGAGGACGTCGGAGCTTATAAATACTCCGGTATTTTCTAATATAGTACCGGTTCCCGTTCAAAACCGGGGTCCGGGGGGCATCCCTAGCCGTGAGACGATGACCCATGTATGTCACGCTGGGAAGCTTCAGCCTGAGTTTCTTCTTGTTGAGTTTCAAGTTGGACTCTCTGGCTCTCTGCAGCAGGGCTCTGAGATTTCCGTCGTGGTCAGCCATCGCTTCTTCATTGGTGTTTCCACATCCGTACACCAAAATGTCATCTGCTATCACACTCACCCCCTTTAGGCCCACCAATATTTCATGCTGCCTCCTTTGATATTCTTCTGCTGCTGGTTTTATACCAAAAGGCATCCTCAGCCATCTGTATCGTCCTTCGGGAGTCCAGAATGTGGTTAGATGACTGCTTGCTTCATCTAACTTCACCTGCCAGTATCCATCTTTGGCGTCCAGCACTGAAAATATTTTTGCATTTGCTATGTCTGGTAACACTTCTTCTACCGTGGGCATCTGGTAATGTGACCTCAACAAAGCCTTGTTTAGTGCACCTGGGTCAAGGCATATGCGTAGTTTGTCCTTCTTCTCTGTGACCACCATGTTGCTGATCCATGGCGTCGGCTCTGTGACCTTGGTTATGATGGCTCCCTGTTCCATTGCTCTTATGGCTTTGATTACCCTCTCTCTTATTGGAATAGGCGTCCGTCGTGGCAGTTGTTGTACTGGCTGCACTTTGGGGTCTATTTCCAGGTGTAACTCTCCTGGTAGACAGCCAAGCCCCTCAAAGACATCTTCATATTTAGAAATAATCTCTTCTGCTGTCTGGGGATTATCTGTGTTCGGCTGGCTCTGGATGTCAACACTGTGAATTACATGTTTATGATTCACATTGATCAGGTTCAGTCTCATGCAGGTTTCCGCTGAGAGCAGTGGGGTCTGCTCTGTATCCATTATCTGAAATCTGAGGTTGTATATCGTCCCTTTGTGATCCGCTTTGAGTTCATATTCTCCTCTGGGCTTTATCAGTGTGCCATCATATAGCTTCAGTGTGGCTTCGCTGTGTAGTAGGTTCGGGTTCCCGTCCTGTAGGATGCGTTGTAGGTCAGTGAAGCCCATTACATTGACTGTAGACCCTGTGTCAAGCTGACACTTCAGAGTCTCGCTGGGATCATAACTCAATGGTTTATCCGTCTGTGCTGTTAGTTTGAGATTAATGAACCATTTGTTTGTAGCGTTTTCCAGTGAGTTCACTTGAGAGATATACCACATTTCCTCTGATTGTTCATCCGAGTCTCCCTCTTTGTCTATCATGTGTAGTTGAGGTTTGTGTTGGTCCTTCTTACACACTCGGGCAAAGTGATTCCGTTTGCCACATGCTTTACAGGTGACCCCATATGCTGGGCATTTGGCCTTCTCATGCATTGATCCACAGTAGTGGCAGAGAGAGTCTTTTTGTGGTCTGTGTTTGGTGTCACTGTAAGTATTGGGTTGCCTATACGTCTTCTGGGTACGTGGTTCTGACTGACGTCCTTGTGAGGTATAGCTTGATTCAAAGCTGCGTCCCCGGGAAGCGTAATGTACAGCCTCCTGTTCTCCTCCTATTTTCTTAATTTGGATTTGTGTCTGTTCACTGGATCTACATGTGTCTATTGCTTTCATTAGTGTGAGTTTTGGTTCTCTCAGCATTCGTGCTTGTGCACTGGAATCTTTGGTGCCCATGACTATCCTGTCTCGAATGAGCTCTTCTTTTAGTGCATTAAATTCACATGTGTCTGCTAGCTTCCTCAATTTGGCTACATATTGGTCTGACGTTTCACATTGGCTTTGTTTACAGTCATTAAACAGAAATCGTTCATATATTACATTCCTGTTTGGTTCAAAATGTGCCTGTAATGCCTGTAGTATTTTCACTACGTCAGCCCTGTCTTCATCTTGCATGTGCAGGTGTCGTTGTAGCTGATGGCATTCTTTACCCATAATAGTTAGTAGAGTAGCCACTCGTATCTTCATTTCCTTTTTATCTCGTCCCGTGGCTATTTCATAGTTTTCACATTGTGCGCGAAAAAACGTCCAGTTATTGTAGACGTCTCCTTTCATGTCCATTGGTTCTGGAACTGGGATGTTGTACGTCGTCATGTTAGCCACTTAGCTGTCCGTGTCGTTACCTTAGCAAGTTAGCTGTTCGTGCGGCTACTGGTTAGGTTATCGTTCGACGTATTTTTAATTTCTTTTTTTCATCTTTATCCTTGTCTTACTTGTCCTCTTGGCATGGTTCTGGCTTCTGACACCATGTTTGGTGTTCGCTATCAAGTATGACACTGATGGTATTCAGTTGAGTACTTTATTGAACACTCGCATCAAGTCCAGCTACTAGCATACAATGCATATCCTTCCGTCTCCTTCTACAGCCTCTACATATGACTCGCCTCTCTCAGGTGGAGAGCGCCCTCTCCTGGCCTGGTGGAGGTATCGTAACAGTAGTAACAAGAAGGCTCTGCTTCCTGCCACTACCTGCCTGTGATTCTCAGCGCCCCCTGCTGCCCCTTACCTGGTGTGACGTCATCATTAAGATGACACACGCACGTTATGAACCATGGATTAAAATATCCACGTGCATGGTGGTTGTGGTTGGGTCGACAAAATGTTTGATAAAAACGCTAAAACTGGGTCAATTTCGATAATTCCCCCCCCCCCCCCCTCTTCATGAAAGTCACCGTTGGCCTAGTCACATTGTTTATTGAACAAAAATACAACATGCAAGTGGGCCTTTAAGCTCGTTGATGACACAACCATCCTGGGCCTCATCACAGACAACGATCAGACGGCCTACAGAGAAGAGGTGAGGACACTTACCAACTGGTGCCAGGACAACAACCTCTCTCTCAATGTCAGTAAAACTAAAGAGATTATCGTGGACTTACAGGAGACAGCAGGGAGGCGGACACCTCCTCATCTACATTGGTGAGGTTGAGAGCTTCAAGTTCCTCTGTGTGCACATCAAGAAGGCTCACCAGCGGCACTATTTCCTGAGGAGACTGAGGAGGTTTGGCATTAATGTCAGCATCCTCCAAAGCTTCTACAGGTGCACCATCGAGAACTTGCTGATGGGCTGCATCACGGCCTGGTACAGGAACTGTTATGCACACAGACGCAAATCACCACAGAGAGAAGTGGATGAGGCACAGTACATCACTGGCAACAGATTCACAGCCATTCAGGATATCTTTCATCAGCGATGCATGCGGCATCAGCACCATTTCAGTTGGATTTGTCACTTTTATATACAGTAGGCGTGCAGACAACAGCACAGGTCATCAGAGCTCCTCAGCTGGCAGGTAGTCCATGGGCCAGACCAGATATCGGTGCCACTCAGGGTGAATAAACTTACATATAATTTTTTCAAATATCTATGTCTGTAGATGATATTTTTGTATGATAGCCCTTCCAGAGTGGTAGCTTTATCATAATTATCAAGTCATGAAGTATACCCACCCCCTCAGGAAATCGCATTTCAGATGCTGGTGCATATCCTGCTTTAGACTCACGTAGAGGACATCTGTCAATGTTTCACAATATTGTGTTTGGTATCATTTTAAAGGGGACTATGTAATCTTTCATTCAAGCTAAGATGTGAATCTTTCTGACCAAAATAGAGGTCACTGGAGCTCTTTGAGCAGTCAACAACACACATTTTTACACGATTTTCACCTAAATGATATACTATCTTTTAGCCTTGTGTCATCTAGGAGCAACAGGGACACAAAATACTAAATCTACAACACTCAGGACCATAAGGATTCAGGAAATGTATAATATGCCTATACTATTTCATGGTTACAGGGCATTGTGAGCCTTAAATTAGAAGAGCAGTATTATGCTTATATTAAACTATACAGAACAGCCACTATAGTCTAGAATGGAAACATAGGTCCACCTGCATAGGGTGGATTTTATTTCACTGCCTGTTTTTTATTAATCCTTGAAGTGTCTATTTTAAGATTCTGACAGGTAACAGGTTGGAATAATGTCCCATGGGGTTTATTTTTAACCCTTTATTACACCTATCCTGAACCAAAACCTTAAAAATAAGAAAAAGAAAACAGCATAACTTTTAAAGTTAACAACATATTGTTAGATTCTGATCAATCAGCCAGTATCACGTCTACGTCTGTTCGGCTTGTGTTCTCATTTCCATCCACTGACTCTGCGTTGTGTAATTTTATCTATCCGACGTCTCATATACTGGCTGTACAATCCTTATCATTCCCCGTTAGTGCAATCCGCAGCATAAGTGTTCACCACCTCCATAAGAATTCGACACTTGACAGCGTACTACCTTACAAGGAAAAGCGTTGTTTATTCCATAAACAGAAAGCCTCAGCTCAGATGGTATCACATTGTATTGTCCTTGAAAAGTCTATTTCTAATGATCTCTCCTTTAACCCCGCTCGGGGATCCTCGCGGCCTGGTGGTTATTCCAGAAGCCTGTCGTTGTGGTCATACCACGTCAGTCCTCCCCTCCTCTCCCCGCGAGGGCAGGGGAAGGGGGAATCGCTTCCAAGTCTCTGATGGTTCGTTTCTCAGTCGTTCTTAGTCTCAGTCTGCCTTACACCCGGAAACACTGTTAGATTTATAGGACCTCCGTCATAGCAATGGCCCGCCCCTCTTCTGGTTGTCATGTGCCGCTGCCATGACAACAGCTTTAACCTTTAAACACATTAAAACGTTTCATTACTGTCAAACCCCCCCCCATAACTCTGCTCTCTGTCTCCTGTGACCGCCGTTATCTTGTTGATGTTCTTGATCGGAATGTCAACACCCCGCTCGCTGGCAGTGTGCTGCTCACACTGCCTCCGAACCACCCTCTCCTGCTTCCACCACCGTCACCTAAACCATGCACAGTTCGACCTCTCTGACCTGGCACCGTTAGATGCGGTCATCTCCCCCAATATATACATCACATACATTGAAAAACCACTGATTTCTTTCATTCCCCCCTTGATTCTTATCAACCGTTCAGAATCATAAATCATTATTTGGTTTTTTAATTAATAACATCAAAAATAGACTGTGGTTGAAGCAAACCAACCTCATCTCTCGTGCACAAGAAATGAAGACGGCCCACGGTCAACCCAGTGATCTTGCTGTCTGATGTCTGTTTGCGCCCCCCTTCGTGCACAAAGGGAACCGAAACAGACCACCAAAACCAACAACATCCAACGACTCATAACAATTAGGGCCCCGTTGTCTGCTCCCAATAATTCTATCTCGTTGTTTTATTGTTTTTTTCCCCCACCCATTGAAATGTCCATCTTCCCCTCTGGGAATTGTCTCTTCTGCTAGAAAAACCCTCTTTTCTTTGTGGTCCCGAGCTCTCATATATCTATATATTACTCCTCAATAAGGTTTTCAACCTATCTCTTACTTCTGTAAATTATTACCAATGAACATAGGACTTCTCGCTGTTGTCTTGTCTCTCGATCTCCTGATTGACTCTGAAAGGAAGTCCCTGTTTGTCCATGATTCATTCAATACACGCTCTGTTGTTTCAAACCGCCTCGAAACAGCGTCTCCGCAGGGAAGCCCCCTCCGATGTCCGCCTCGTTCTCCCCTGGGCAACACCGCCTGCGACCGCTGGACTCCGCCCCGTTGGCCGTCTCCGCCCCCTGTCGGTCATCTTGGATGAGGGTCGTCTCCACCGCTGTCGGTCATCTCCAGACTCTGAAAGCAGAAACACCACGCCAGCAGTTTTCTGTAAACTCGACCCTTGTGTTTTCTATTAGTCTACCATGGCTTTGGGCCTGCAGCTCGTTCCCCACTGTCATCTCCAGTTCTCTATATATTTTTCCTCTGCAAGCCCCTGCCATGGCCACGCCCTTTCAGACTGTTGGACGGTGTGAGTGTCCTACAGCCCATGGCGCTATTGTTATCTATTAGTCTACCACCTTCTCAACACCCATATCTGTCCTACAGGGCGGTTCCCTGTTCGTCGTCCTCCGTCGTGACACCAGCAGCTAACCGATTCCCACTTCCGTCGCCCTATCTCTTCGTCCCACGATTGGCCCCCAGCGCGCGCCAGTTCTGTCTGGTGACTGTGTCTTCTGAAGACTCTGTCTATTTATCAGGTGTGAGAAGGTGCAACTGGAGATTAAACTCCCTCTTATTTCATAATTAACCTATTTAATTAAACTGCACCTCATCCCGAAGTTCTTATCTAATCCATTGTATAATTAAACTCTATTTAATTAACCTGTATATCTATATTATTATTATAATAATAACATACAACAGAGCATCGCTCTAACATACAACAGAGCAGTCCGTCGCTCTTAACAACCACAGAGCTGTCCGTCGCTCTCTCCTAAACGGGGCAGTTTCGTCGCCCTGGAGCTGTCCGTTGCTCTAGCCTACATGGGGCAGTCTCGTCGCCCTGGAGCTGTCCATTGCTCTACCCTACAAGGGGCAGTTCCGTCGCCCTGGAGCTGTACGTTGCTCTACCCTAACACGGGGCAGTTCCGTCGCCCTGGAGCTGTGCGTTACTCTACCCTAAACACGGAGCAGTCCGTTGCTCTGGAGCTGTGCGTCGCTCTATTCTACACGGAGCGGTCCGTTGCTCTGGAGCGGTCTGTTGTTCTATTCTACCCTTTGAGTTCCTTTACAAAGTTCTCACATACACCACCGTGTATACACACAAACAGTTGGTAATTTGAACAAATTAAACTCTTTAATTAAATTAAACTCTTCTAACTGGAATCACTAGTAATACTAGTGATTCCAGTTAGAAGAGTTTAATTTAATTAAAGAGTTAATACTGTATTACTATAATAATAGCACCCTTTTGTACTCACTCTGGAGTCACTCACCCACTCTGCCACTAGATGGTAATAGAGACCTATATTCAAAAATGTGCCTGCATTATCCCACTGCCCCCCCTAGATGGCGGCCAAACTCAGTCTAGAGTCCTCTAGCTGACGTGGCTCTCTGGTTCTTGTTCCTGTTCTTATCTCCTCGTGGAGCTCACGGCTATATTGTCTCGGTGCAAATGGCTACTCTCTCAAACAAACGACCGCTGCCCTTCCTTCCAAGGCCTACAAACATCGCTGTTTTTCTCTCTTTCCTATCCATATCAGGGGACGCTATCTCAGACTAATACTCTTGCCTGATCGGACATAATACACACTGTTAAATCTCCTTTCGGCTTTCCTCCTGTCATGACAACAGTCCCGCCATAAAAAAATGTCGTCTGATTTCAGCGTCCCCCCCCCCTCTCCTCATCTCGCATTTATGGCTCCTTCTGCCCTATTTTGCTTTCTTTCGTCATCTATGGCTGTTTTGGTTCCCTCTCAGATAACACCTCCCTGCCGCTGCGACTCTCCCAAAACAAAACTGTGCAGCTCTGCCTCTCTCTGTAATACACATCACTCCCTCCCGCCAGATCACTCATTCATATCTCTGTTTGTCTTCATCATATTATTACAGCTGGCGTGTTTACGGATGCACTATTGTTTGTTTTTATTTGGCTTAAAAGATCAAACAACCACGTGCGTGCAAGTGAACTCACATTCTTTCTCCAGCCACTGTTTGCTCGCTCCTCATGACCGCTCGAAACGACTCTCTCCCATGGTTGGCTGGCCTCGCTTGCCGGCTTGGCTCGAGTCCATGATGGCTGTTGTTCACTCGTCACCGCATTTAAAAGTCTGTTTCCGTTGTTCTTATCTTTTGCAAATCCGGGTCACGGCACCAACTGTTAGATTCTGATCAATCAGCCAGTATCACATCTACGTCTGTTCGGCTTGTGTTCTCATTTCCATCCACTGACTCTGCGTTGTGTAATTTTATCTCTCCGACGTCTCATATATTGGCTGTACAATCCTTATCATTCCCCCTTAGTGCAATCCGCAGCATAAGAATTCGACACTTGACAGCGTACTACCTTACAAGGAAAAGCGTTGTTTATTCCAGAAAGTCTCAGCTCAGATGGTATCACATTGTATTGTCCTTGAAAAGTCTATTTCTAATGATCTCTCCTTTAACCCCGCTCGGGGATCCTCGCATCCTGGTGGTTATTCCAGAAGCCTGTCGTTGTGGTCGTGCCACGTCAGTCCTCCCCTCCTCTCCCTGCGAGGGGAGGGGAAGGGGGAATCGCTTCCAAGTCACTGATGGTTTGTTTCTCAGTCGTTCTTAGTCTCAGTCTGCCTTACACCCGGAAACACTGTTAGATTTATAGGACCTCCGTCATAGCAACGACGGCCCGCCCCTCTTCTGGTTGTCATGTGCCGCTGCCATGACAACAGCTTTAACCTTTAAACACATTAAAACGTTTCATTACTGTCAAACCCCCCCATAACTCTGCTCTCTGTCTCCTGTGGCCGCCGTTATCTTGTTGATGTTCTTGATCGGAATGTCAACACCCCGCTCGCTGGCAGTGTGCTGCTCACACTGCCTCCGAACCACCGTCTCCTGCTTCCACCACCGTCTCCTGCACAGTTCGACCTCTCTGACCTGGCACCGTTAGATGCGGTCATCTCCCCCAATATATATGTAACGGATGGTCTGTGTGTAGGTCTGGCTAACCCACGTGGTCCCTGCATTGTGTTCTGGGGACTTCATACGCCAAGGAAAGGAGGAGACGATTCTACTTTGGCACATTTATTTCTGCTGCACCTGTACACAATGAATGGCAAAAATACCACAAAAGAAGGCATTACATTCGTTCCAGTCCCCGACAGTCAATCTCTCAGATTGAGCGCCTCGCGCGAAGTGACTAGTGACGTCACTACATGAACGTGGCCTAGCCACGTTTCAACACAATACTTAGCATAGCATGAATTGCATTGAATATAAAAGGTATAAAGTGTGCAAAGTGAATACATAAAAGAAACAATTGAGAATAACACATACCTGTACACAATGAATGGCAAAAATACCACAAAAGAAGGCATTACATTCGTTCCAGTCCCCGACAGTCAATCTGTCGACAAATAATAATAATGACTAACTGCATTTGACGGCAAATTTCACCGACAAAGCATTCAATTGTGCATAGAATTGACCCAAACATTTGTAACAACAATACTGAGTCAACATTACTCAATTACTAACATAGAATTCATTATCTGAATATTTACAACATGGGAGTCAAAAACGTACCTCTCAGATTGAGCGCCTCGCGCGAAGTGACTAGAAAGGTACTCGCTATACAATGAACTGGCCTACTGAACCGGAAGCACAGCTCTTGACCGTGAACTCTTAAAGTGACTGTTCATATAAAAGTGTCTTTGGTATACAGAAATAATAAATAATAATAACCACTTGTAAACAATTGTAAACAGGATTTGGTAACATTTCAATCCTTAATAAAATAATAAACAATAGTAACCACTTGTAGACATTTGTAAACAGGATTTGGTGACATTTCAAACCTTAATAGTAATAATAAACAATGTTCAATTGACACTTGTTACATTCACCCCTCCTGAAATTTCACCAACATCCTGTGTCAGCAGAGCAAGAGAGAAATAAAAAGAGAAAAAAAATATATAGGTAGTCTACCACTAACCTAGACCTGGCACCAGAGAAAAAGGACCTAGTCCCCCATTCGACTCAAAAGTCACCCCCAAAAGAGGTTCAGAGAATAAAAAAATTGATCAGATCTCAAAATTCCCTTAGATCAATATGATGCCTGATACGCCACACAACTCATGGCCCTCAAAGCTGTCTGATAGACACCTACTCAACCCAGCAATACAAAAGAAAAAAACTGGCTTTGGTGAACCCTAACCTCCACCACAACTCAACCCGTCACCCCTCTCAGAAATGGCATCTGAACCATAGATTCTATCAACCTGTTCACTGATCTCACTACTCTCCCTGTACGTGTCCTAACCCGACCATCACTCCCTACGTGAGAGTGTAAATCAGTGGGAACCGCAACACCCATGTCAGGTGCGTGCGAAGCCCCTACATCTGAATCAGTGTGAGCTGTGACAACTATGTCAGGTGAGTGAGAAGCCTCTGAATCGGTGTGAGCTATGACAACTATGTCAGGTGAGTGAGAAACCTCTGTGTGCTGTGCCTGTGTGTCAGGTGTACATTGAGCAGTGGCCCCTGCAGGACTGGCTACTGGGCTAACCTGACCTAACCCATCTGTCACAGCCAACACAGAGTCAAAAGAGTCTGTAAGTGACGAGACCACAGGCCCCTCTACCTCCACAGAGTCGGTCAGGTCATGTGCAACACCGCCCTCAGACCAAACTCCAGATACAGGATCCATACCGTCACTACTATCACAGTCCCCCTCATCGGACTCTCCGTCATCAAACGCCTGACCAATCTCACTGGCGTCCTCCCCCTGCTCTAGCTCAGGAAAAGGCAAGAAGTTGACCTCCAGCAAATGGTTCCTGTGCACTACCCTTGTGCGCCCCCCTACATCCTGAATCTTATAGACATGGATACTGGGGTTGACACCAACAACTGTATACACTCCATCCTCCCATTTGTCAGCCAACTTCCGTTTTCCCCGCTCTCCCTGATTTGCTACCAGAACCCGATCCCCCACAGACAGGTAAGTACCCTTGACACGCTTGTTGTACTGTCAGGTCTGGTGCTGTTGCTCAACGGTGGAGTGCTTCTGAGCGATCTCCATGGCACTCTTCAGACACGAAAGCAGGGAGCCAGCATAGGAATCGTAATCTACAACTCCAGGGTCATTCAGGACCTGCCTGAACATGACATCCACTGGTAGTCTAGGGACGCGGCCAAACATCAAAAAGAAAGGCGCGTAACCCGTAGTCTCATGAACAGTGGCATTGTACGCAAACGTGAGTGTCTGGACCTGCTGCGGCCACTGGTGCTTCTTCCGAAGCGGGAGAGAGCGGAGCATGTTCCCCAGAGTGCGATTAAAGCGCTCTGTCCCACCGTTACCCATGGGGTGATAGGCCGTTGTGTGGGATTTGGCCACTCCCGCCAACCTGAGGAGCTCAGCAATCAAATTGCTCTCAAAATTGGCACCTTGATCTGCGTGTATTCTCTCAGGGAACCTGTACACACAAAACACGTTGTCCCAGAGCTTCCTGGCAACTTGTTTCGCCGTCTGATTAGCGCATGGGAACGCGTGCGCCAACTTGGTGAAATGGTCAGTCACCACCAACACGTCCACTGACCGCTGATTGCTGTCCTCAGCGGACCAGAAATCCATACACACTAACTGCATCGGCGCGGAGCTCTTGATACTTTCAAGGGGCGCACGAGCAGCAGGCTCCGGGGACTTCCCATACACACATCTTTGACAACACTTGACATATGCTCTGACATCCCTCTCCATATCTGGCCAATAAAAACGTTGCCTGGCAAGAGAGAGTGCGATCCTGGCCCTGATGACCCGCCAGATCATGGATGCCAGACAATGCCTTGTCCTTCAGACTCCTCTGCTTGGACACTTGGTCCCTCGTCACGCGGTACAGGACACCATCATGGACCTCCAATTTGTCCCACTGTTTCAACAGTCTGAGAACCTTCTGGTCAGCGCCGTGCCTCTCCCGTCTAGATGGTCGCTTCCGAACAGCGACAAAGGGTAGCACCCTAGAGATGCAAGTGTCCCGTTCCTGACTCAACCGGAGCTCCTCAACTGAAAACATCGGTAAAACATCCTGACCCTCGGACAGATGTTGGATGTTCTGAACCAAACCCAGCGCTCTGGACTCAGCAGCCCCAATCCAATCACATTTAGACTGACAAAGGGCTCTGATCTCCTCTGTCCCACAAGCCATCCCGAGTAGTGAGCTACTCACCGTCTGGGACAGACAACTGGTCCTAAAAACATCTTGCACAGAGTCCCCCTCAACTGCCCCCGCTTCCTGCACAAGAGCCGGGTACGGCTCCCTCAATAACCTCTGACTAACATGCTTAGCGAACGGGTCACGACTCAAAGCGTCCGCCACCACATTCTTCTTCCCTGGCAGGTGTTTGAGATCAAAGTCAAAAGACGCAAGTTTAGACACCCAGCGAATCTCACATGCGTCGAGCTTTGGCTTCGTAAGCAGATAAGTCAACGGTGTAAAGGCCAATGAGTGTTCTTGTTATAGATTATTATTATTAGTATTATTATTATTATCTATATATTATATATTAGATCAATGCACTGTTTTAAACTGTCTTATTTATGTTTGGACACTAGAGGGCTCACCACCCATTACAGCCCTATAAATAGCCAAGGTGATCAATGGAATCGTGTGCACCTGTGTTAGGATACAATTTTCTACCTGTTTCACTGCTGTTTCACTGCTGTTTCACTGTTTCATCTGAGCACTTGACAACTGTTCTGATTTAACCCTTCATTCACCATCATTCACCTTTGGACAACAATAAACCTGTAAACCGAACCGGCGGCAACTTTGGACATTCAATTCATTCAACATCACAACTTTGGGACCGAGTAGGAGCCAGTAATAGCGGGTGCACCGTGGACGCTTGTCAATTCACTGGGGAGCGACAAGCGGCCACTACAAAGTAGAAAATTACCTAATGGAAGAAGGACGTGAGTAAAGTGAGTACAAAGCTGGAAAACTCCTCACGAAAAAAGGACGTGAGTAAAGTATAGGACAACTTTCCTCACGAATGGAAGAGGTAAGAAGATTGGAAACTTCTGTGGGGATTACCTAATGAAGATCTGGATAAAGGATTTGTGAAGGAGCTGTAACTGCCTACTGTGTAGTGGAATTGTTTGGACTCTGGTGTATTTATGAAAACGTGACTCGCTACTTGTTACGCTGTTGAGTATTATAACGTAGACTGACAAATTGATTAATGGTGATGCTGTGGATTATGGACGTATTGGACGCCGTAATATTTGGAGAACCATTGCAATTAATGTTGTCAGTCACTCTCGACGTGTGGAAACTAAATGGCGCAATGGACTGATTTAATTCCGATACAGCAGTGGTTCTCTTGGACATTGTATATGTGCGGCAAACTAAAGCTACATTACTGCATTCATAAACAGGAAGAAACTTAAACCCTCTTTGAAGGCTCTGACGCCACACACCAAGTGAATGCAACATTCAAACTACAATAAGGATAAATAAAAAATAAAAAGGATAATAACAATATCTGAAGCCAGGATGAGCAAGAGGCAAACCCGCAAATGTATGCTAATAGAGGCTGAAAAGGCACGCTTAAACCTACGCATTGCCAATTTAAAGAAAAAGCAAGAGCTTGGGAAACAAAGAGATTTGGAATATGAGACTGCCCTTGCCAATTTAAAGAAAAGGCAAGAGCTTGAGAAGCAGCAAGCAGCTATAAGGGCCTTACAAGAGGAGCTTGAGCTGCAAACTAACATCGAAGCCATAGCTGCAAAAATAAGAACATTGTCAAGTTTAGAGGAACAAAATCAACAGTATAATCAAATCTTGACTGAGAGGCGCAGCAAGGAATTGGCAGATGAATATCATATTAATAACGCTGAAAATGTGTGTATTAATCACTGTGATGATTTCACCTCCAAGGAGTGCAGGTACAAAATACTTAAACTCCCCTTTAAGCCAAAGTTGGGGTCGGAGTCCAAAGGTGAGGACGACGATGAAGATGGGGACGACGATGACGAGTCGATCCCCATTTATGTCCCCTCCAGGGAGTGGATGATAAAGGACGGCGTCGATGATGACGTCGATGATGAAGGTGAGGATAATAAGGAAGAGGACAATAATGAGGAAGAGGATGACTATTCGATTCCCTTTCATGTTCCCTCCAGGGAGTGGTTGAGGAAACATGGCCTGATTGAGGAGGAAGATGATGATGATGATGAGGAGGATGAGTCGACCCCCATTCATGTCCCCTCCAGCGAGTGGATGATTAAGAACCACCTGCTGGATCCTTCCCAGAGGGTTCCTCAGAATAAAGACAAAGAGGATGACGTCGATGATGAGGAAGAAGAGGACGACAAAGCGAGCGCGCCTCATTTTCCCTCCAAGGAGTGGATGGTGGAGGGCGACCTGATGGGTCCTACCCAAAGACTTCCTCCGAATGAACCAGATGATGGTGGTGAGGAGGACGGCGTCGATGAGGAAGAAGAGGACGGCATCGATGACGTCAACAAAGAGGAGGACGGTGACGACGAAGGCAGAGAGGAAGAAGCAGTGACAGAGGAAATTACTGTGTCAGACACCGAGAGGGAGAGGTACAGTGTGGCAGCTGTGGGGGAGATGCAGGAAGAACCTGAAACAGCACCACCAAAACCAACCATTGACTCTGCTACATGTGCACCTGATGAAGACGAGGATGAGGAGGATGATGAGAGAGAGGAATCAGATGACTCCACAGATGAGGAATGTACTGGGAAACCAGATGTGTGCGGCTGCAGCTCCTCAGAGAGTGAGGCAGAGGAGGAGGAAGATGCACATAAGGAAGATGCACACAACAGGGCCACTACTGAACCTCCAGTGTTTAAAACGAGAGCTCTCAGAAGCAGGACAGCAGCAGTCTCAGCCAGTCCAGGAGGGCTGACCGGGCGGCACCGTCATGAGGAGGAGAGGGACGGCAGCATGGAGGTGCATCTCCCGAGACGTGGCTCTGCTCTGCAAGGACCTGCTGAGGACGGGAGTGTTGGAGGAGATGACGAGCCGGTGGAGGAGCAACTGCCTGAAGAAGCTTGTCAAGTGAAGCCCATGGAAGCCCATGGTGTTACCGGGGCCGGTGATGGCCAAACACTTTTGGATATGCCAGTTTCCAAAAGGAGAAACTACAAAAGACGACGGCGTAAAGGAAACCTGCAGGGAAGAATGGCTGAAACCTCCCGACCGACTTACCGCAGAAAGTCCTGACGACCCCGATGGAGTCTCACAACCAGTGGACATTGGCTGTATGCCTATCAGAGCCATAGGGCTCTGTTGAACTTTGAATATACATTGGCTATAAGCCTATCGGAGCTATATGGCTCTGTTTGTTAAAACAAAAACAAAAAAAATTTGAATATCATTGAGTTTCCTTGACTGTTATTCGAATTACTAATTAATTTGTTCTTCCCATGCTCAGGGACAACAAGCGGAAACCAGAGCCCCAGTCAAGCTTCTTCGTGTTTAGAACTATGATTTGGGATTGATTATTATTGAGGATTGCAGGCTATAATGAACACTCACCGACCATGTTTTGTTTTGTAATTGTGTAGACACAATTAGGGGCCGGTGTAAAGGCCAATGAGTGTTCTTGTTATAGATTATTATTATTAGTATTATTATTATTATCTATATATTATATATTAGATCAATGCACTGTTTTAAACTGTCTTATTTATGTTTGGACACTAGAGGGCTCACCACCCATTACAGCCCTATAAATAGCCAAGGTGATCAATGGAATCGTGTGCACCTGTGTTAGGATACAATTTTCTACTTGTTTCACTGCTGTTTCACTGCTGTTTCACTGCTGTTTCACTGTTTCATCTGAGCACTTGACAACTGTTCTGATTTAACCCTTCATTCACCATCATTCACCTTTGGACAACAATAAACCTGTAAACCGAACCGGCGGCAACTTTGGACATTCAATTCATTCAACATCACAACTTTGGGACTGAGTAGGAGCCAGTAATAGCGGGTGCACCGTGGACGCTTGTCAATTCACTGGGGAGCGACAAGCGGCCACTACAAACGGGTTATTGTCTGTCCAAACTGTGAATCTCTGACCCTTCAGCCAATGGCTGAATTTCTCGCATATGCTCCATTTCAAGGCCATGAACTCCAGTCTATACGCTGGATACTTACGCTGTGAAGCACTGAGGGTCTTGCTTGCAAAAGTGACAGGCCTGGCCTTAGACTCACCTCGAGGTACCTGCGACAGCACAGCGCCAAGTCCGTCCAATGACGCATCAACTGAGAGGACAAAAGGCTCCTCAAAATCTGGGTGGGCGAGCACGACACACTCCAGTAACATTGTTTTCAGCCTGTCGAAAGCTTCCCCACAGACCGCTGTCCAGTCGGCAGGGGTGAGCCTACGAAAGCTGCCAGGTGGTTTCTTGTCCTTAGGGGACCTCCCCTTCCTCTTTTGTCCAGCCGTAAGGGCGAACAATGGCTTCGCAACAGCAGAGCAGTTTGGGAGGAAATGCTGGTAATAGAATACCATCCCGAGAAAAGACTTGATCCTACGGACAGAGGGTGTGCACCCATCAACCTCCATGAGATCTTGTACTGTCATGTTGGAGATAACCTCCACCTTGGAGGGATCAACAGACACGCCCCCACCACCGACCACATGGCCCAAGAACCTAACCTCCTGCTGCAGCAGGTGACACTTCTTGGGAGCCAGTTTCAAGTTGTTCTCCCTCAACCTCTGAAACACGGTGTGGAGCCTAGACAGGGCCTCATCTTCTGACGACGCGAAGACCAGGAGATCGTCAAGGTAACACAACAGTTTTGTGAAGTTCATGTCCCCAAAGATTCCAGTCATCATTCTCATAAAGGCTGCAGGGCTATTACATAGACCCTGTGGCATGCGATTGTACTCTTGCAACCCGAGGGGGGTTGTGAAAGCCGTGTACTTCTTGTCATCCTCATGCATTGGGATGTTAAAGAAGCCAGAGGTGAGATCCATCGTACTAAAGAGGCAATTGCCCCCAAGCGCGGCAAGACAATCAGACTGGTGTGGCAAGGGGTGAGCGTCCTTCAAGGTGCACGCATTCAACCATCTGAAATCAGTGCAGATGCGAACCCCCCCGTCCTTTTTCCAGACCATTACAAGAGGTGAAGCGTACTCACTCGAGGACTTCCTGATAATCCCCTTTTCCTCCATATCAGTGAGAACCTGTCTCAGCTTCTGATAGTGAGCCGGGGGGACCCTCCTGTAGGGCAATCGAAAGGGGCGCTCATCCACAAGACGGATGCAATGAGTGTATCCCTTGACCTCACCACAGTCTAACGAGTCCTTGGAAAAGATGTCGCTATATTCAGTTATCAACTGCTCAAGCTGAGACTTGCAGGCTTCACTGACCTCGCAAGAACTGATGTCAATGTCACCGAGCCCGAGCTCTGACAAACTCCTAGCCGGCGAGGCCGAAGGACCGGCACAACCAGGGGCGTCAGGCTCTCGCCTTTCCGAAACTGCCTGCAGTCCCTGAAAAGCATCTAAGTCCTCAATCGCCAAACACACTGAAACATCAGCCAACTTGCAATTCCTTTTTAGTGTGATAGGTTTGTCAGACGGATTGACAACAGTCATGGGCACCCACCTATCTCCCCAGAGTGGTGTAACGAGCCGACCCACAAGAACACCTCGTGGCATAGCCTTGGAGTCTGTTGGCTCCACGATTACAGTTCTCCCAGGTGACATAGGCACCTTAGCAGGGAGTCTGCCCCAGACTAAGTGCTCGTGTCTCGGTAGGAGCGTCACGGCCTGGGTGAGCTTCATAGTACCAATTTTCTCGGGAACCGTACCGCCCCTCCAGCGCTCCACGTTAGTAAACATGGACAGAAACTGCTCCACTTCCGGACTTGACTGAGGCTCTGGTCTCGATGCGAGATCCCAGTACTCACTACCACCCTTCAGGACGTGGGTAACGTGTTTAAGGACATTCGTGCCAACTATCAGGTCATCATGTTGACCGGGCACGACCAAAGTGGGTACAGTAAAGGAGACCCCATAAAGCTGCATGTCTAAATCATAAAAACCATCAGGCCTCGTCTCCAGACCACCACAGCCAATCAAAACAATATTTTCTTCAGGCTGCTGCTTCCCAGGTAAAACACCCCCAGAGCGGAGCTTCTCCACTGCATATTCACTGATACTGCACGACATAGAGCCAGTATCCAACATGCCTCTAAGCTGAACACTCTGGTTGACCAGGACTGAAGCATAGAACAGGTCACTGAAAGCTTGAATCTTTTGAGTTGCTTGAATGATCGTACGAAAACCCTTAGGTGCTTTGGCACACTTGTCTTCATACAAGTGAGCAAGATCAGAGACATCAGTGAGGGACTCATCTATACCACCCACACCACCCCTCTCTAGGTGTGAGTTTAGTCGTTTAAAGGACGAGACTGACCACCGGTGCTGCCACTGGGCGGGGTCTGCCGCTGGTTGTGCTGCTGAGGACAATCCCTCTTCCAATGACCGGGAGACAAACATGCTAGACACCTGTTCTCCCCTCTGCAGTGGGAAAGAGTGGAATGGTCAGGAGAGTTACAAACTCTGCACAACCGGCGCTGTGTGTCAGGCACCCGAGCTGTGGCGCTGGCTGGCACCTGAGTCTGCACTGTAACTAGGCGGTCTAACAAACCCACTAGACTCCTCATGTAGTCATGGCCACCTCCGGAACCATCTGTGGGTGCTGGGGACGGTGCCGGAAACACCGATGCTGTTGCACTCAATACTGGTGCGTCACTGACTATAGGCACATGACACTGGGAACGGACCCTGCGCTCTACCGTACCTAGCTCGCTCGGTCCCCCTGCAGCAGTTCGAGACTTCCTGTCCTGCATGTGCTCATCGAGTTTCTCCTGGATCTCGCAAGCAGACCATTGCCCAGCAGACTTGAACTTAAAAACATTAGCCAATGACTGATCAGGGCAGTGTTTGATAAACATCATGCTAACCTCGTGACTCGGGTCCTCGATACTACGGCCTTGCCTTCTCAAACACTCATCAGCTACTTCTACTGTCCTATTTAACCTGATCCAAAACTCCATAGCATCTTCACCAGGCTTTGGTAGTGTACTATAAAAGTCCGCCAGGGGCATGCTCGAGTATGAGAGTTCACTAAAATGTTGTCTTAGTATGTCAAAAATCATGTGAGGGTTCCTTGTGCGGTCAATAGACTTGTTGTTACGCAACTTTATCCTTACCACATCCCCTGCTTTACCCATGAGCTTAGATAGAATCTCCTGTGATTGCTCACCAACTGGAGTGGCTCGTTTCCTCATGTACGAGTGTCGTAAATTAATTGAATCAAAAATGTACAATAGTGCTAAGTAATGAATTTAAGAGACAGCATCTCTAAGGGAAATAAGATTCAGTGTGCAAACAGTCTGGTTAATAATAGACTTGGGACATCCACAAAGTGGTTTGCTAAAGTCATAAACGAAGTCCCTCCACTATATGCTAATGATAGAACTGAAGGATGTGGGTGATCAGTTCAAAAGATAGACCAAAGCATTGGTGCAAACCTTCCCCCCCCTGTCACAGTTGGAAACCTTCTGGTCACCTTACGTAACATGCCCCAACAGACAGGAAGGTCGGAGGGCGTTTAGGGCCGTCAGCAGAGCCTAAGAGGAAATAGCTGAGCGCAGCTGTGTAGAGATTAAGTATTTAGATTAAGAAGCAAAAGACTAAAACTCCAGAAACTATAAAGAATTATTAATTAAAAGATAAAGTAGAGAACAGGTCAAGACAGTACAAGCACAAGGACACTAAAGAGGAGACTAATTGATCACTGTTAAAGGGAAAAACCACAGAGGTTCCTCTTAAATTTGGAGAAAACATAACATTGTTAATTCTAGTTAATTTAGGTAATAATAGTTAAAGACCATTTCCAGCGAGAGACTAAATTAAATAACACAGGATTTAGAACTTAAAATAAGTAAAAACAACAGTAAGGGCCTGTTCTCATAAAAACACATTACATATGAAATACAAGGGATTTGCATCAAACAGTATACAAGACTGTTATAAGAAACTGTGGCCGCAATGATCTATAAATCTGAATTATAAAGGAGTAGATAGTCGAGCACAATCTGGAAATGTAACAGTAAAAAGCAATAAGTAAAACTAGAATAAAACTATATTTCTCATCTGTTGAAAAGTAGTGTGTGTACCCTGATGTAAACTTTCCAACACAGGTCTTGCAGATCTAAACTACCTTTGACAGAGTTGTGTGTATTATACTATGCTATACTCATTCGGCAAAACTGTTAGCAAAGTATTCATTTATATATTTTGATCAAAGAATAAACTGTTTAGTCCGTTTTTATTAGAAGGAAGAAAACGTTTGAAATAAGTCATGTCATTTCCTTATTTGGTCAGAGACTGCAGTTCTTTCATGGCAAGCCAATGAAAATAGGGATCGGAGTCTCTGGTCTGTGACATCACAGGGCAAGGACTCGACCACTGGGGGAGGGGTTTTGAGTCCTATAAATCTACCACAGGTTCGAGACATAAAAACACAACCACGGAGGCCAGGAGCAGATCACGAGGACGAAACGGAGAGAGCATCTTAAAGACGACCCCCAGAACCTACGCTGAAAACTATCCAATCGAGACGTGCTGCAGACGCTGATTATACATAGAAAAGTTGACAAGAACTTTAAGCTGTTTTGATCTTCCAATAAACGACGGCCAGACTGTCTTTGTACCTTAAGCGCCTGGCTCCGACTCCAAATCATTTATAAGACAAATTGAACAGAACGTGTGAGTACAAACAGCCGAGTACTAGAAAGAGATCCACTATACGATCCTGAGACTTTAGCAAATAGAATCATTGAAAAGACACGTTAATCTGGCGCCGTGACTGCCGGTCTGTACATCCGAACGGGACCCAGGACAAGGACAACAGAACTTCAAAAACTCTCAGAGCAGAGCAGCGACGCCTGACTACACCATCCTCGAGCAACAACAACCAGCAGAGGCCAACCGGTGAGTTGAAGATGTGTCTGTATTGTCGGGGTTTGTTTGGGCAGATTTCGAACAGGGGTAGGGAATGGTTGCATTGGCGCGATCGAATTAAACGATTGAGCACACAGCCGTATCGGCACTAATGAAATGAAGGGGATTGGCGCGATCGGGTTGGACAATAAAATAGTTCAGGTCGCGCACTGCTGAGGGGCTAGAGGATTGCGCCAGGTTAGGCGACAGAGACTCTTGTTTAGAATCGTAGGTTCAAATGCAATGACAATAACTGGAGACGTCTGGTTTGTACGTTGCTAAAGACAAATCGACGTCGTACGAATCCGTTTAGTTCTTACGGAACAAGAGATCTGGAGCGCGTAAGGTAGTCCTCTTAAACCTCGGAAAAATTAGCACTTGTGCACTGGGGGGTTATAGAGATCTGCGCTTATGTTCGAACTAAAGAAGGGCACTTAGAAGCATTATGAGTTAGTATATAAAGCACTGTTTAGTAGCGGGGCTAATAGGGACCTGTGTAGAAATGTATAAAAAAATGGGTAAGGGATGTAGATTGTGATATGCATTAATTCAATGTGATATAACACCGATGCGCCAGCTTTAACATTGGCGTCGCGAGTTGCTACGGCGGGGACCGTGCTAAGAGGTTGCCGTTTGGAACCCGAGGGCTAATGTTAGGTGCTACGTGCTGTGTTGAGCTGCCCAGGGCTGAAGGTTATTATAATATTGGATGAGAGAATGTGTGTGATTGTGGCGTTGTATGAAAGAAAATGGGGATGAGTTGTTTAGAAGGTTAGGAATGAATGGAATAAAAAGATAATTTTGTAAACAAATGAAGTCCCGTGACGAAGCCTCGCGTGTTGCTATTCTGGTGTCCAACGAGATCTCAGGAATGGCGGACGTGACGTAGTTTCGGGGATGACGTCTGCAGGATGCCGGCCTGCAAGACGAACTACAATTCGGTGCGGGGGATTCTGGGTGTTGGGGTTAAAATTGAGAGGGCACGTGGGCTGGCGTGCTACGTAATGGTGCACGTGTTGTTAGAAGGTTGAGGGCGCCTCCTGCAGGATGTTTGGGGGTACTGTGGTGCAAAAGTAGTGATGTGTGGAAAAATACAGCAGGGGGCGGTGTTATCATAGGAATTAAAATAGCTTCTGTTGTGCCACGGTCCCCTCTGCTGTGAGGGGTGCTTGTAAATCTCCCTCCCTCCCTCCTCCCTCTCCTCTCCCTCCTTCCCTCTTCTCCCTCCCCCCCCCCCTCCCCCCCCCCCCCCTTCCCTCCCTCCCTCCTCCCTCCCTTTCCTCCTCTCTCCCTTCCTCCCTCCTCCCTTCCTCTCCTCTCCTCTCCTCTCCTCTCCTCTCCTCTCCTTTCCTCTCCTCTCTCCTCCCCCTCCCTCCTTCTCCCTCTTCTCCCTCCCCTCCTCCCCCCCTTCTCTCCCTCCCCTCCTCCCCCCCTTCCCTCCCTCTTCCCCCTCCCTCCTCCCTCCCTCTTCTCTCCCTTCCTCCCTCCCTCCCTCCTCCCTCCCTTCTTCTCCCTTCTCCTTTCCTTTCCTTCCCTGTCTCCTTCACTTCTCTCTCCCTTCCAATCCCTATGTGGTACGGTCAGCAGAGGTTTAGTGTGAACCCGCCTCCCCTCCATCCTCTCCTCCCCGATCCCCCCCCCCCCCCCCCCCCCTTCCCTCCCTCCTTCCCTCTTCTCCCTCCCTCTCCCTTCCACTCCATTCCTCCCTCTCTCCTTTCATCCCTCCCTGTCCCTTCTTTCCCCAGGAGTACCCCCCCTACAGTGATGCACCCTTTCCCCCCCCCTTTCCCTAGACGCCTCCCTCCCCTCCCTCCCTAATGTATAGTTCCCTCATTTCCGTTTATGCTATGATATGTGCCCCCCGCCCCGCTGTAGGATTGAGATATCAGTTCTCTCCGCCAGAGGGGTGAGACCCCGTGCGGAAATGGTGCGCTTTTTGCCCACCCCCCCCCCCCCCCCCCCGTCCCTTCCTTATCTCTGGGTCCCTTTTGGGGGGATCCGGTCTGGGTTCTGTGACGCTGTAGGCAGGGTCTAGGGTGCTAACAGGGTTGGGGTGTTGAATGTGGGGATTAATTGGGCAATTAAGGTTGTCTAATGCATGACTAATCTGACCAGTTAAAGATGGTGAAAGGCCAGACGGTGGAACGGCGGTCTGCACCACAGGGCTGGTTCGCACGGACAATCGCAAGAATGAGGGGAACCAGTGCGCCATCTGCATCAACAGAGATGACTCGGGGTGCCCTGGTCAGGTCAAAAAGACTTATGAGGGAACTTCAGGAGGTCAGACGTCTGGGTGACAGTTTTATTACAGCAGAATTGGTTGGGGATGATCTGTTTAGCTGGGAGATTAGGTTGTTTCAGTTGGATGTGGACTCCTTGTTGTGGCAGGATATGAAGGAGGCTAAGACGGAGTTTATATTGTTGGGTGTCTCTTTTCCACAGGATTTTCCGTTCTCTCCACCTTTTATGAGGGTACTCTCCCCGAAGTTAGAACATGGTTATGTGAGCAAGGGTGGGGTCATATGTATGGAATTGTTGACACCAAGTGGTTGGTCTAGCGCTTATACCATGGAGGCTGTCGTAAGGCAATTTGCGACTAGTCTAGTGATGGGTCAGAGTCGCATGGTTAAGGGGGGAGAGGGAGCAGAAGGGGCGTCTTTGAGTCAGAAAGAGGCAGAGGCAGCTTTTAAAACACTGGTGGAGACCCATGATAGGTTTGGCTGGAGATCTCCACCAAAGTCGGAAGGTTAGGAGGCAACGCCGACCGCCATTTAGACATAGGTAGTGTTGTGGTATGTGGTGGTATTGTTGTTTCGCCCCCCCTCTTGTCAGATATTTCTTCCCCCTCCCCTCCTGTCCTAGCTCCTTTCCGAGGTGCGTCACTCCTTCCCTAGTGGTGTACTCCCTCACGGGGCGTTCCCTCCCTTCCGGTCTAGCATAAATGTGCTCTGGTCTAGACCGGGTCTCCTCTCCTCTGGGGGAATTGGGTGTGCTCCCTCCCTCCCGGGCCTTTCCCAGTGTGTGTCCCCATCCCCGGCCCGGGGGCGCCTTTCCACCCCCCCCTCTTCCACTCTCCTATTAGGGATATATTGGAGGGTTGGTTAGGGGGAAAAGTAGGAAGGGGTCAAATGTTGTATAGTGAACAGTTTGTAATAAGGGATGTTGTTGGTTGTTGTCTGTGGGGCGTTGCAGGGAGAGTGGGGAGACGCGCAGCAGGAGGAGGGAAGCAGAGATAACGCAGAGGAGTGCAGGCCGGTCCAAGGATGCTTGGTTTGTCTAGGCGTGCGGAGTGCGTGTTGGTTTTGGGCGCTCTGGTAACGTGTTGGTTGCTTGTTGTGGCGGGAGTTTTGTTTTATTTTTGGCCCCCGGCACCCGAACTTATAAATATAGACGTGGACAGGCGAGACTTGCGTGAGCCTCACACGAATATGTTTATAAAAATAGCAAGGGAGGTGGCGAAAAGTGCAAATAAAACTGATTGTTATGTGTGTGGCCTAGCGCCAGAGTCGTCTGCAGCCGGTTTGCCGTTGATGGCCCACCCAGTCACTGAGTGTCATAACTCTGTGCTGAGGGGTTTTAATCTACCTTTCCTATGTAAGGGTGTGAGTGAGGAGAGACAGGAGGGGTATCATAAGGCAAAGGGTTTGTTAGGGGCAATGGCGGAGCAGGCTGTGTTGGATGTTACGCCTATTCCAGTGGCAGTTAGGCCAGAAGAGTTTACGAGGTGTGAAGACGGCGAAAATGGTAAGTATATGGGCACGCTGGGAAATTGTGTAGGAGGGGTGAGCCTGGGGGCTGCGAAGGTGGCGGCACGGGCACCCCCAGGTACGTATTGGATTTGTGGGGACAATGCATATGCAGCGTTACCGGCAGGTTGGAAAGGAAGGTGTGCGTTGGGATATCTGGTACCGGCGATGAGGATAACTGATGTTTTGCCGACGCACCCTAGGGCTAGGAAGGCGCGAGCTGTGAGTGCGGATCATTTTTTTAGGGTGGCACTTCCGGCGTATGGGACATATGCTAATTGGCAGGAGATTGATCACTTGGCTGCATTGTTTGAAGAGATGACGATCACAACAACTAAGGGGTTTAGCCTAGAGAATGAGGAGATGCGGTCGTTGAGATTAATGGAGATGCAGACAAGGGCGGCAATGGATTTCTTGTTGTCAGCTTCAGGGGGTACGTGTGCGTTGATTGGTCAGGAATGCTGTACTTATGTGCCAGCAAATGATGAGATAGGGATGCCAGATGTGATAGAACATTTGAAGAACATTACGAGGGATCTCCATGAGACTCGGGGGACATCGTGGGAAGATTGGGGTCAGGAGCAGTTGGGGTATATAGGTTGGGTGATAGTTAAGTACGTTCTCTGTGCGGTAGTGATATTTGTGATATTGGTCGTGTGTGTGTCAGTGATTAGAGCATGCTTTGGGTATCTGGTTAGGACTCTCTGCGTAGCCGGTCCGGCGGTGGAGAAGTCACTCCGCTCGGCTGCACCTGTTATGACTAGGGTAATGGCGGTGAAGGAGGATGACGAAGGGGGCCGAGCGGGGGTGGGCGTTCCGTTGGTGCAAAGGTACCATGAGTACGCCCTGTCTGTCGCTTTTTGATCTGGGCTGCTGGACAGTCTGGGTCGAGGGGTGGGGGATGGGGTGTGCATGGGGTATGATGTTGGGGGACGTGCCTGGGGATATTGTAAAGGTAATGTTGTTTTTGTGAATGAGTTTTGTTTCCATAAGTAGGTACAAGGAGGAGGACTGTGTTGATTTGTTAGGTCTCCGGGGTCTGGTGCTGAGTCTGTACGGTTATGCATGATCGTTTAGCAGGGCACTGGGCTTCCTGGGGTGAGTGACAAGGTGGGGTGCCTGGGCGTTGACTACCTTGTACCTGTGGTGAGGTAATCCTGTCCTCTGTGGGGAGTCTGTAATGGACGCTTCGAAAAACAGAGGGTGGGGCCTCGCGGCGTGCAGGGAGTGATGTCGGAAGGTGCGTATGAACAAAGTTAGTGGACACGTGTCTGAGGAGGACAAATGTCCACTGGGGGGAAGTAGTATTGAAAAATGGGAACAAGATGATTGAATGAAATGTAATAAGGGCTGAGACACTAATCAAAAACTTTGTGATTTTCGAGGTAAAACAGAACATTGGAGCGGGAGAACGGGGAAAACATCGGAAAGCGGATATTCAACGAAGGAGGAGTCAACATAGAAGCGGAAATAAGGGAGTAGACACCGAAAACGCAAACACCACTGTCAATCACAACATCTCTCAGAAATTTGAAAAAATTGTATGAATTAAGTAAATGATTATTCATACTGTTGATAACCAATCTCTCAAAAATTAGATGTGGTATGAATGTTAGATAGAAGATATATTCATACTGGAAAAACGGAGTAAAGTGAAATTCCAGTTGAAAAATTAAAAAGAACTGTTGTATTTTGTGCTCTATTTTTTCAGCAGTTCTGCCAGGCAACAAGGGCACCACAAGTCAGGTAAGACTACAGATCACCAGTGAAAAGGGAAAGGAGAGAATAGACAGGGCTACAGGTACCGTTAGCGGTTGTTCGAGTAGGAGATAGTCACACAAGCATAGACACCTACACTTAGACAGGGAATACAAAGATCACTCTTGCCTACTGCCATTTAAAAAAAAAAATAAAATAAAGTACATGAGAAGAAGAAACGGATATAGAAAAATGACAACAGAGGCAAATAAAGATGCGAGTACACCCATTGGTTGGATGGAGGATACCCCGATACAAGTGCTTGCTAAAAATAATCCTTACACAGAGGACAATCCTTACTATGAGAAAAAACGTATTAAATTATCAGAGAAATGGAATAAAAGATGGCCACGCATCACCAAACCCTGGCCTATTGAGGGCTCTTTTGATTTAGAAATAATATCAGATCTGAATGCTCTAATTAGGACATATAGAACGGAAGAGGAAAAAGTGGGAAAGCTGACAAAGAGAGGGAAAAAACGCATGTTAGAAATGGACACCTTATCAAAATTCGCTCGGGAAGCTGAGAGAAGGAAGAGTATGGTTGAGGACAGTTTGACTGTCAATAAGGAGGCCCTGCCAATAGAGGAGCTAGCTCCCATTCTGATCACTCCCCTGGCCCCTAAAAGGACAATAGTCATCTCCCAAAAAGCACCTGAGGTAATTATAGCACCTCCACCATATGCCAGCAGGAATAGGGAACCAATCTACCCTATCCTGCCTGTAATAGACATGGAGAGCCAATACGAGATAACCAATAATAGCGGCAGTAGAACAGAGATGGGACGGGCAGTGACCACAATCACCCTAACACCTGAAGTAGACGAAACGGACCAGGAGAGAAGAAGGGAGCGAGACGTTCAGTCCCACAGTATTCCTTATCCCAGGGCGGCGGAGAGATATCGAGACGAGGAGAGATATCGAGACGAAGAGAGACATCGAGGCATATACACACCACTCAGTTCCGCAGCCAAAGAAATTCTCTGGGCAGAAGGAGAGGGACGTCGAAGCGATGACATCAGGGAGATAGACGACAAAATAGATAGTCTGTACGTCAGGAGTCGCAGCCACAGAGGAGACTATCCCCGGGAGAGGTCAAGACAAGCTCCCAGCTATCGCCGGTCCTATTCCCCCGAAGGCCGTGAATACTGGGAAGACACAGAGGACGAGGACCAGACATGGGAGCCCCAGACCAAGTATCAGGAGAAAGACAGAGAACGAGAGGAAGAGGAGAGAAGGGAGAGACTCATCAAAGTAGTGACGCCGAAGACCTTACCTGCTCCAAGATACTCTTCAACACTCTCCGTGCCCTCACCTTCCCTAGAAGGAAGCAATCGGCGGATGAAACTGACGGCTACCATGGAGGAATTAAAGCGACGACATCATGGGATGAGTAAGGAAAACCGAGAGCTGGAAGCACAGATACAGGCCTACCAAGAGGCAAAAGACATTGATTCCGAGGGATACCGAGCAATCGGCGAACGCTGGAGAAGGGGCACCGACGCACGAACAGAATTGGAAGACCAAATGAGAGAAGCAAGAGATGAAATCAAAATGTTGAAAAAGGCGGAAGAAAAAAGAGTGACCAGATCCACTACCCGAGAGTCTACGGTCAACATACAACCCTTGATGATAAGACATCAGGGATTGGAGTACCAGCCATGGAATGCTTCAGACATGTCCCAAATATCGGAGAAGTTGCCCTCCCTCCAGAATGGGGCTTTTCCATGGATTGCCAAGCTGGAGGAAATAATGGTAGGCCAACAGCTGGCTATCGGCGATGTCAAGCGACTACTCTCTCACAAAATAGGAGTCGCTGGCATGGAAGAACTACTAACCAAGGCTGCCTTGGTGCGGTATGTGGTGTCTGGAGCCCACGACCAGGACCTCTTCGCCGCTCACCGAGGAGCACTGTGGCGGGTCCTGCGAGAGACCTATCACACCCTGATGCATCCAGATAAGATCCACATTGGTGCGTTGGGACCTGATACCCCCCCCAGAGAGTATGTGGCACAAGCCTACGCCACCTGGAGAGACATGACCGGCCAAGACCCTGCACAAAATCCAATGGGAGAGGCGATGCTAAGAGAGAAAATACAGAAGGGCCTCTCCAATGAGGTGAGACAGAAACTGAACGAAGTGGTGTGCCTGGGAAGCCTTCCGTTAAATGCATACCTGGAGAACGTGAGCCATCAAGTGGAGCTGCACAGGAAGAAGGAACAACAGGCCAAAGACAAAGAAACGGCAAGTCAGCGAAAGCTCATGTACCAACAGCCGGTCGAGGCAGTCAAGATGGTAGAGTACCTCCAAGCCCTGGTACAAGCCACACCACCCAGAGCCGAGACGGGGAATAGTGGACAACTGAACAACCAGGAAACAGCACAGCCCACAAAACAGGAAGCACCGGCACCCATACAACAACAGAATCAGCGGGGATCGAACTGGCAGCCCCGAGGAGGGAATGGACGTCCAAGAGGAGGATCGTCTGGATGGCCGGCATCGGTTGAGTGCTGGACTTGTGGAGAACTCGGCCATCTTGCCCGATACTGTGACAAAGGGTGGCGAGCCAGCCCCAGGGGTCGAGGAAATAACAGAGGAGGTGGCCGAGGAGGAAACGGCCGACTCCAGGATCAGTGGTACGGACCGAACCAATACCAGACCCAAAACCAATACCAGACCCAAGACCAAGGCCAGACCCAAGACCAGAACCAACAACAGAATCGGGGCCCAGTGAATCCGTCCAGAGGGCCGGAACAGGAATTCTGACGAGGCCCAGAGAGTTCAATGGGGGGGTGCCAGCTGTCATTGTCACACTTAAGGGAGGAACCGATAGTGCACGTAGCGGTGAATAATAAATCTGTCAGGATGATGGCAGACACCGGGGCGGCGTACACTGTGGTCCAACCTAAAGATGCGACACACCTGCCCATGTCCAGTCGATATGTACGGACCATTGGATTTGAAGGGATAAAGAAGCTGATTCCAGTGACAGAGCCTGTCACCCTAAAGTACAGAGGCAAAGAGGCGACGGTTTCCATCTTGGTCTTTGGTCTCCGACACCGCACCCATTGGCTTACTGGGCAGAGACGGCCTTGGTATGTTGGGGATGAACATTCTATGCACGCCGGATGGTTGTGTGATCGACGTCCCAGAAGACCAATACTACGAAATGATGCAAAGAACAGACCCCCGACCCCCGGAAGTATACTGGTTGGGGAACCTAAGCCAGGAGTTGCTCGGACCAGCGTTGGAATGGGAGACCTTCATCACCGCCAATATGCCATCGGCGAGGAACCCAGAGACACCATACCACTGCACTCTACAATACTATAAAGATGCGGATGAAAGACAAGCCGAGGAGTGGATGAGAAATCAACCAGAGGAGGTGCAGCTCAACGCCACCAGCATAGTGATGGGTCCCCAAGGAGCAGCAATACGGCTTGCACGAAGCAACTATCTACAAAAGGAACACGAGATCACAGACAGCGTTCCCCACGTGACGCTAAAAGTGACCGACTCGTGCGACCAACAACACATCGGAAGGATGATGAAAGAGGCAGAAGGAATAAAGTTCGAACAGACGACGGAGAACCGACTCATATGGATAAGCCCAGACAAACGGTTCATCAAGATAATGATTCAAGGCACAGGGATGGGACGTCCCCAGACGGTGCAGCTGTCACAGGAGACAGTAGAAGAAACCCCCCAGAAATTGAGCCTCCAGGAGGAGATGATGGGGGCCATACCAGAAGTGCTGTGGTCAAAACATAGCACCGACATTGGACTGATCAAATCTGCTCAACCAGTGAGGGTGGAGCTTAGACCAGGAGCAACCCTGCCCTGGAAAAGTCAGTACCCACTGAAGGAAAAAGCGGTGGCCGGAATTGAGCCACAAATCAAAGGACTTCTAGAAGCTGGAGTACTACGAAAGACAAAGAGCCCCAAGAGCAACACACCGTTGCTGCCAGTGGAGAAACCTGACACCTCGTACCGTCTGGTACACGACTTGAGGGCCGTCAATGAGGTTTTAATTGACTATCCCGCCGATGTCCCAGATCCCCACACACTACTGACATTCATCCCGCCGCAAGCTGAGTATTTTACAGTTATAGATTTGTGTAGCGCCTATTTTAGCGTACCTTTGAGCAAAGAGTGCCAGCATTTTTTTGGTTTTACCTATAAGAATGAGCATTATGAGTACACTAGGCTCCCACAGGGATTAAAGCATTCCCCACACATCTTTAACAAGATCTTGAGAGAGGATCTGGACGGGTTGGACCTGAGATTAAAATCCAGAGTCATTCAGTATATGGATGATATTATCTTGTGTGCCGACGATCAGACAACATGTCACAAGGAATCTATTGAACTATTGCAACTACTAGCAGAGAAGGGACACAAGGTGTCTTTGAAGAAATTGCAGTACTGTCAACCTAAAGTAGCATATCTAGGTCAAACGATTTCAAAAGGCCATCGAGCTATTACAGAGGAACATTTGGAGGCTATTAAGAAAGCTCCAAAGCCAGTGACTGTAAGACAGATGATGATGTTTTTGGGAATCGTCGGGTATAGTTCCACTTGGGTGGAGAATTATACAGAACTAGTAGGGCCTTTAAGAGCTATGATCAAAGTTTGCGGAAATGATAAGTTGAGTGCTAAAGTAACCTGGACTGAGGAGGGCCTAAGGGCATTTGAGACCATAAAGACCCGTATGTTAGCTGCCCCGGCCTTGACTTTGCCTGATTATACCAAGCAGTTCATACTGTATGTCTCTTCCTCTTCAGATCAGAGGTATGCATGCGCAGTACTGGCACAAAACACCGGAGTGGGGATCCATCCACAACCAATAGGATACTACTCCATCGCCTATTCAGAGGTGGAAATGGGAATGCCTCCGTGCTACCGAGATTGCGCCGGAGTCTTCCTGATGTACGAGAAAGCTGCAAGTATCATGATGGGGTATCCAGTCAATATTATGGTAGGACATGCGATCCAAAATTTGTTGGAATCTGGTAAATCTGCACTAACGATACCCCGTCTGAAAAACTATTACAGGATTTTGGAACAGGAAGATGTTACTTTGACTAGGTGTTCCACAGTGAACCCAGCGCAGACCCTTCCTAAGCCTGAGGATGGAGAACCTCACGACTGTGTGGAACAAGCTGAGAGGTACTCCAGACTTAGAGCTGACTTGCAGGCTTTCCCGTTTAGCAGTCCTGATTTGGAACTTTGGACAGATGGCTCATGTTACAGAGTTGGAGAGGACCTAAAAGCAGGTTACTCTGTAGTAAAATCACAAGGTGATGGGTTTGTCGTAGCAAAGGCCGAAGCCTTGACACAACCCTGTTCAGCTCAGCTGGCGGAACTAGTCGCTCTGACTGAAGCGTGCAAAATGGCAGAAGGCAAGAGCTGTAATATCTACACGGATAGTAGCTACGCACAGAATATCAGTTTTCTCTACGGAGCGGTGTGGAAAGGGCGAGGTTTTAAGAGAGCAGATGGTACCGCCATAAGACACTATAGTCAGATAACCGATTTGTTGCAAGCCATAATGAAACCCAAACAAATTGCGATTATCAAATGTGCTGCCCATCAGTCTGATGAGTCTAAAGTGACCAGAGGTAACAACATGGCGGATGTCGCTGCCAAGCAAGTGACAGGTGCGGACAGAGCAGGTAAGGTATTGGTTATCACACATGAGGTGGAGTTGGAAGATAAGATTACTTACAAAGATGTTTTGACCTTTCAGGAAGAGGCGAGTCAGGTGGAGAGAAATCTCTGGTCAGCAAGAGGGGCTAGTAGGGATGGGACAGGTTTGTGGCGGAACCATGAGGGACTTGTGGTTGCACCAACTGGCCTGGTCGGACTGCTGATCCAAACTGCGCATGAGTTCTGTCATGCCCACCGGAGAGAGGTGAGTAGGAAAATTGAGGAGTATGGGTTTTGGGCGCCAAACCTGCTACGGCAGATTGATTGTGTAATAAGTAGATGTGCAATTTGCTTGAAGAACAATGCACGCAGAGGGATCGTTGTGTCTCCGGGACACATCCCCACCCCAAATGGCCCAATGAGAGAACTTGTGATTGACTATGTAGACATGATAAAACCGATTAACCAGAAAAGGTACATTCTTGTCGTGGTGTGTCGATTTTCAAAGTGGGTGGAGGCTTGTGCGACAAAACATAAGGATGCTGCCTCAGTGGCTAAGTTCTTATGCCGTGAGATAATAAGCCGTTACGGAATTCCCGATAAAATCGCGTCGGATAATGGAAAAGAGTTTGTGGACAAAACAGTGCGTTTAGTACTCCAACAGATGGGGATAAAACAGCGTTTCGGGTCCGTTTACCACCCTCAGAGCCAGGGGGCTGTGGAACGCATGAACGGGGTACTAAAGAACAAATTGGTTAAGATCTGTCAACACACCGGTCTAAGCTGGCTGAGCGCGTTACCGTTAGCATTGATGGCTTGTAGATCTAGCGAGATCCGGGGCCTGCGTTTGACTCCGCACGAAATGTTGTTTGGCCGATGTATGGTTGTGCCCGGATTGCGCGCAGCAGGAAAAGGTCCGAGTTTGGATATTCTAGACCACGAGATGCGTGAGTACGTGAAGTACATGTCAAAGCTCCACGGGGCAATCTATGATTATGTCTCTAGTAAACGAGAGACAGAGGAGGAGGAGGATAGGCGGAATGTTCCCCAGATAGTACCAGGGGACTACGTTTATGTTAAAGTGTTCAGACGCAAGTGGTATGGAGCGCGGCGGGAAGGACCGTACGAGGTCGTAAGAGCTACGGAAAGAGCGTTACAGGTAAAAGGATCATCAATGTGGTTTCATCTTTCGCATTGCGTAAAAGCCCTGCAAGATGGGCAAGAATTGGAATCCGAACCCCTGTTCATTGATCAAGAACAGGAGGAAAGGCACGACGAAGGGGAGAATGAAGACGATTATGGGGAACCAGACCGAGGTGAACATGATGGTCCCTCTAGGGGAAATGAAGGATTTTTGCAGGAACCAGACAGAGGAGATCATGAATTGGAATTGGAAAATGATGATTTTTCCTCTGTGGATTTTGGCGGAGTACCAACAGCGGAACCAAGGACGTTGGAGGAGAGAGCGAGTAGCGCAACTGCAACAAAAGAGAGACGGCCAAAAAGGGTTATTAATAGACCTCAGAGGTTTCAGTGAGGAAAACTGGTAGAATTGCAGCTAAGAGGAAATAGACCTCAGAAGGTCTTTTGCGAAGGAGAAATTTAGTTTTTATATGTTTATGGTTTAAGTCTCCTTCGGGGTTTTATTAGAAATGTTAGTCTTCTATTTTTGTGTGAAGTAGAATCTTTTCTTGCAGAGGCCATTACACAAATAGACACAGGTGGTAAGTAAGGACATGGATAAAATATAGTCGTAAACAAAAAGAAACTGAGAATGGTACGATCATCTCTTTGCATAGAGAGACGGACCTAGACTGGATGTCATAATAATAACTGATAATGTGTATAACTGTGCAAGAAGAAGAGGTAAGTGAAATTTTGGATTTTTTGAATTTTTGAAAATTTTGAAAAATTGTTTATATTTTATGAAAATTATATCATTTTTGATTTTGGAAATTTACTGGTTACATAATGAGGGTAGACCCCTCAGAGAAGGGATTGTCGTAAATTAATTGAATCAAAAATGTACAATAGTGCTAAGTAATGAATTTAAGAGACAGCATCTCTAAGGGAAATAAGATTCAGTGTGCAAACAGTCTGGTTAATAATAGACTTGGGACATCCACAAAGTGGTTTGCTAAAGTCATAAACGAAGTCCCTCCACTATATGCTAATGATAGAACTGAAGGATGTGGGTGATCAGTTCAAAAGATAGACCAAAGCATTGGTGCAAACCTTCCCCCCCCTGTCACAGTTGGAAACCTTCTGGTCACCTTACGTAACATGCCCCAACAGACAGGAAGGTCGGAGGGCGTTTAGGGCCGTCAGCAGAGCCTAAGAGGAAATAGCTGAGCGCAGCTGTGTAGAGATTAAGTATTTAGATTAAGAAGCAAAAGACTAAAACTCCAGAAACTATAAAGAATTATTAATTAAAAGATAAAGTAGAGAACAGGTCAAGACAGTACAAGCACAAGGACACTAAAGAGGAGACTAATTGATCACTGTTAAAGGGAAAAACCACAGAGGTTCCTCTTAAATTTGGAGAAAACATAACATTGTTAATTCTAGTTAATTTAGGTAATAATAGTTAAAGACCATTTCCAGCGAGAGACTAAATTAAATAACACAGGATTTAGAACTTAAAATAAGTAAAAACAACAGTAAGGGCCTGTTCTCATAAAAACACATTACATATGAAATACAAGGGATTTGCATCAAACAGTATACAAGACTGTTATAAGAAACTGTGGCCGCAATGATCTATAAATCTGAATTATAAAGGAGTAGATAGTCGAGCACAATCTGGAAATGTAACAGTAAAAAGCAATAAGTAAAACTAGAATAAAACTATATTTCTCATCTGTTGAAAAGTAGTGTGTGTACCCTGATGTAAACTTTCCAACACAGGTCTTGCAGATCTAAACTACCTTTGACAGAGTTGTGTGTATTATACTATGCTATACTCATTCGGCAAAACTGTTAGCAAAGTATTCATTTATATATTTTGATCAAAGAATAAACTGTTTAGTCCGTTTTTATTAGAAGGAAGAAAACGTTTGAAATAAGTCATGTCATTTCCTTATTTGGTCAGAGACTGCAGTTCTTTCATGGCAAGCCAATGAAAATAGGGATCGGAGTCTCTGGTCTGTGACATCACAGGGCAAGGACTCGACCACTGGGGGAGGGGTTTTGAGTCCTATAAATCTACCACAGGTTCGAGACATAAAAACACAACCACGGAGGCCAGGAGCAGATCACGAGGACGAAACGGAGAGAGCATCTTAAAGACGACCCCCAGAACCTACGCTGAAAACTATCCAATCGAGACGTGCTGCAGACGCTGATTATACATAGAAAAGTTGACAAGAACTTTAAGCTGTTTTGATCTTCCAATAAACGACGGCCAGACTGTCTTTGTACCTTAAGCGCCTGGCTCCGACTCCAAATCATTTATAAGACAAATTGAACAGAACGTGTGAGTACAAACAGCCGAGTACTAGAAAGAGATCCACTATACGATCCTGAGACTTTAGCAAATAGAATCATTGAAAAGACACGTTACGAGGTAACCAAATTCTCCCACTCATAAACAGTGAATTTGTCTGAATTATCACCCCTGAATATAGGGGGCTCTCTGGCGTCTGAGTGCACGACTATTCTGTGTGGCACTGTCACCTCTGAGGGACGCTCAATAGACCTAATACTGTCTGTGCTCCTGCTAAACTGCAGCTTAGCTGTGATGGACTCGCCAATCTTTTCTGCCAGCTGTGTGATGATGAGCGCACTTAACTCTGGCTGTTCACCTGTTAGTCGCTCACTAACTGGTGATTGACTTGGCCCGGCACGGTCCACATACTCTAACCCTGGCCTTTCACCTGTTAGCCGCCCATCAACTGGTGGTAGACTTGGCCTGGCACGATTCACGTACCTCGTGGAGGTAAGCTGTGGAGTGTCAAATGTTACTGGATCTGGTCCTGTTGCTTCCGTCTCTGAGAGCCGGTTGTAAAATCCCCCCCCCCCCCCATTCAATTCAATATCAACTACTACATCTGTATTCCCCCCTTCTGCCATTGTCCTACTCTCACCCTTAGGTGTTCTGGCTTAACAGAAGAAGAAAAAAATTAAATAACCTGTTCAGGTCTTTTAAATACTGTAGTAGAAAGAAAATGAAAAAAATTAATAGGAATGAATTTACATAAGAGGTTAACCAATCAAGTCAATAAACCCTTATATATTATATATACAATTAATATCTAAATGTCTTCTGCACATCCACTGGCATGCATCATCATCTTCATGTCTTTCTCTTCTTCACCAGTTCATTCATTGTCTGTTCATAATTTAAAAAAAAGTTTATCACCGGCCACTAGATGGCAGCGTCTCACCACTGATGAGCTGATGAGGGCTGTTTTGTCCATAGACATCTATAGAACGTTCTATATAGATATCTATGGTTTTGTCTGTTCCTGGAACACGTAGGCTGAAAGGTTTATCACCGGCCACTAGATGGCAGCGTCTCACCACTGATGAGCTGATGAGGGCTGTGGTCTGTTCCTGGGACACGTAGGGTGGAAGGTTTATCACCGGCCACTAGATGGCAGCGTCTCACCTCTGATGAACTGAAGATGCTGTGTCGTCATACCTCGTGGAGGTAAGCTGTGGTCTGCAGTCCCCCGGCGAACGATTTGATGTCGTTCTCCCTTCTCTTTGATGAATCTTTATCCGGGTCAAACGGTACCAGTGTAACGGATGGTCTGTGTGTAGGTCTGGCTAACCCACATGGTCCCTGCGTTGTGTTCTGGGGACTTCATACGCCAAGGAAAGGAGGAGACGATTCTACTTTGGCAGATTTATTGCTGCTGCACCTGTACACAATGAATGGCAAAAATACCACAAAAGAAGGCATTACATTCGTTCCAGTCCCCGACAGTCAATCTCTCAGATTGAGCGCCTCGCGCGAAGTGACTAGTGACGTCACTACATGAACGTGGCCTAGCCACGTTTCAACACAATACTTAGCATAGCATGAATTGCATTGAATATAAAAGGTATAAAGTGTGCAAAGTGAATACATAAAAGAAACAATTGAGAATAACACATACCTGTACACAATGAATGGCAAAAATACCACAAAAGAAGGCATTACATTCGTTCCAGTCCCCGACAGTCAATCTGTCGACAAATAATAATAATGACTAACTGCATTTGACGGCAAATTTCACCGACAAAGCATTCAATTGTGCATAGAATTGACCCAAACATTTGTAACAACAATACTGAGTCAACATTACTCAATTACTAACATAGAATTCGTTATCTGAATATTTACAACATGGGAGTCAAAAACGTACCTCTCAGATTGAGCGCCTCGCGCGAAGTGACTAGAAAGGTACTCGCTATACAATGAACTGGCCTACTGAACCGGAAGCACAGCTCTTGACCGTGAACTCTTAAAGTGACGGTTCATATAAAAGTGTCTTTGGTATACAGAAATAATAAATAATAATAACCACTTGTAAACAATTGTAAACAGGATTTGGTAACATTTCAATCCTTAATAAAATAATAAACAATAGTAACCACTTGTAGACATTTGTAAACAGGATTTGGTGACATTTCAAACCTTAATAGTAATAATAAACAATGTTCAATTGACACTTGTTACATATACATCACATACATTGAAAAACCACAGATTTCATTCAATATGGAGACAAATTAAAACATTTTCCCAAACAAGTTTGACCCAAGGAATCCAGTACAATTGTTATTTTTAAGATTCAAACACATATTGATAAAATGTCAGGACAGAAAAAGCAAAAAACGCTGAAAAAAACGTATATCACATCTCTATTTTCCCTTTTTACTGAAATGTAGTGCATTGGACGAGATCGATTTAGGTTAATATTGGAAATAATATTGTAATAAAGATTGTATCCATGCTGTTATGCCCTAAATATTATAGTTTTGCATAAACAATTATATAGAGACAAATTAAAACATTTCCCATGCAATTTTGATCAGTGATTTATTTATTGTTAAGGTTCAAACTACCAGCCAGCCCCCTCTCAGTCATGTACCAGCCAGCCTCCTCTCAGTCATGTATACCAGCCCCCTCTCAGTCCTGTATACCAGCCCCCTCTCAGTCATGTACCAGCCCCCTCTCAGTCCTGTATACCAACCCCCTCTCAGTCATGTACCACAGCCCCCTCTCAGTCATGTACCACAGCCACATCTCAGTCATGTACCACAGCCCCATCTCAGTCATGTACCACAGCCCCATCTCAGTCATGCACCACAGCCCCATCTCAGTCATGTACCAGCCCCCCTCTCAGTCATGTACCAGCCCCCTCTCAGTCATGTATACCAGCCCCCTCTCAGTCATGTACCAGCCCCCTCTCAGTCATGTACCAGCCCCCTCTCAGTCATGTACCACAGCCCCCTCTCAGTCATGTACCAGCCCCCTCTCAGTCATGTACCAGCCCCCTCTCAGTCATGTACCACAGCCCCCTCTCAGTCATGTACCACAGCCCCCTCTCAGTCATGTACCACAGCCACATCTCAGTCATGTACCACAGCCCCATCTCAGTCATGTACCACAGCCCCATCTCAGTCATGCACCACAGCCCCATCTCAGTCATGTACCAGCCCCCCTCTCAGTCATGTACCACAGCCCCATCTCAGTCATGTACCAGCCCCCCTCTCAGTCATGTACCACACGACTGGCGGGGGGGTGCTTAGTAAGAGATGTGATTGGGCCAGCCCAGTGTCAGTCAGTACCAATACATGGTACCAGCCCCCTCTCAGTCATGTACCAGCCCCCTCTCAGTCATATACCAGTCAGCCCCCTCTCAGTCATGTACCAGCCAGCCCCCTCTCAGTCATGTACCAGCCAGCCCCTGCTCAGTCATGTACCAGCTAGCCCCCTCTCAGTCATGTACCAGCCTCATCTCAGTCATGTATACCAGCCCCCTCTCAGTCCTGTATACCAGCCCCCTCTCAGTCATGTACCACAGCCCCCTCTCAGTCATGTACCACAGCCCCCTCTCAGTCATGTACCAGTCAGCCCCCTCTCAGTCATGTACCAGCCAGCCCCCTCTCAGTCATGTACCAGCCAGCCCCTGCTCAGTCATGTACCAGCTAGCCCCCTCTCAGTCATGTACCAGCCAGCCCCCTCTCAGTCATGTACCAGCCAGCCCCTGCTCAGTCATGTACCAGCTAGCCCCCTCTCAGTCATGTACCAGCCTCATCTCAGTCATGTATACCAGCCCCCTCTCAGTCCTGTATACCAGCCCCCTCTCAGTCATGTACCAGCCCCCTCTGTCATGTACCAGCCCCCCTCTCAGTCATGTACCAGCCCCCTCTCAGTCCTGTATACCAGCCCCCTCTCAGTCATGTACCACAGCCCCCACTCAGTCATGTACCACAGCCCCCTCTCAGTCATGTACCACAGCCCCATCTCAGTCATGTACCAGCCCCCCTCTCAGTCATGTACCTGCACGACTGGTGGGGGGGTGCTTAGTAAGAGATGTGATTGGGCCAGCCCAGTGTCAGTCAGTACCAATGGGCCGCTGTCCCAGCCTAGTAGTGGGCTGGTTGTTGACCAAACTTAAAAAAAAAATTATTTTTATTTTTATTTTTTATATTTTTTATGAAATCATAACGGCCCAAAGATGCATCGGCCCACTGGGAAAATGCCTGGTATGCCAGATGGCCAGTCCAGGCCTGGACACAAGTGATGTAGCAGATAAGGAACGAAGGTTATCCTCTATAACCCTAGTTATATGATTACTGGCAAAGCATCTTGCTTGCCTATTGGACTATACTCACGTGCCTATTGCACTCGCTGAAAAAAACAATCCTACACCTTACATAGCCACGCCTGCCTCCGGCCGCATATATACCGGATGCAGTGGCCAAACTGGCCATGCTCGCCCTTCCGAGTCTGAATTTCACATGAAAACTTGAACCGCGGCCGTGGATGGAGCGTGCGCGCCCCGCTAATGGTATTAGCATCAATACCTATTTGTTCCATATTCAACCTCTCAGCGACCAGGCCACTTACCATGCCGTGCGCCGAGAGAGGGCTCCTGAGACCATGGGCATAGACCCTGGCAGAGCCCTTAGGCGTTGGAATGGAACGGGGAACCAATGGGCCGGTCCGGTCCAGCGCCACCAGGATAAATCCTGTGTCCCCAACGTAACCGCCCCGCTTTAAAACTGGTGTACCAGGCGGGGGGTTGCACGTTTGACCGTAAACAACAGGGGGCGCTAGAGGGACTGATTGCTCGAATTCAGTTCCATGGCGAAATCAGCTCCGCAATGGCCCACCTGCTGGGTGGGGAACCCCCCTGTGACGACAGGTCTGCCCCGTTATTTCCTCGTTGGAGTCTCTGGGCTACGTCTGACCAGACAAGCCCTCTCACATAGAGCCTCCTGGAAATGCAGAGGCATTCAGGCTAGCAAATTCCTTAGTAAGAGCAGAGCTCGACTGCCTGCCTGGAGGAGACGCACTCCTTCCTGTCTGTACACATAAACGCCATTATGCTGTCTGACAAACTAGAACGTGCCGTAACACCCGGGACCAAATGCACCGTCTTCCAATTTCCAATACGTTGATTGTAGGGAGACAGAACAGGCCAACTACTCCCTACTGTATTGGCCCGACACCTCACTTCATCCTGTTTAGGGGGGGGGGGGGGGGGGGGGGGGGGGGGGGGGGTCGGCGAAGACCGTCACGTGAGATGTGACACTGCCCACGGGTCCAGTGGCCGAGGCCCCACATCGGTGATATGGGTTCTCAGATGTCTCCGCTCATCCTCTGCAGGGCCCATTCCCATGTTGAAAAAAAGGCTTTCTGTCTTTTCCTCATAAACGCGGAGGACGAGCGGGGCCACAGAGTATCCTGAACGGTTTCTCTCCTTTGCAATCAACTGATTGGGAGATATGTTCAGTATGGGTCTGACCCCCCCCCCCCCCCCCCCCCCATTTTCTTGGGTATCAGAAAACAGGGGGCAGACCCTCTCATTACATCCCACTGTAACTGACCTGCTTTGCCAACAGATATTCAATTCAATCGATTTTGTCTGGCCAGGGCTGTCGCAGCTGTGGCATCTCATACCAGAGCCAACTTCGTAAACCTGTGAACAGCGTTTTTGGTGTTTTGGTAAAATAAGCCCTAACTCACCGTTTCTCCCCTATCTGTGGATAGGAGAGACCCGGTCCCCCGTAGGGGACCTTGACACAGGTTTTCCTTACAGAACCTGGGAAAACACCCATCGTTGTATCCGCGGCACGGTGGTGTAGTGGTTAACACTGTCGCCTCACAGCAAGAAGGTCCAGGGTTCGATTCCCGCTTGGGGACCAGGTTTCCATGATGCCAGTTACCCAGGTGGGGTATCTCACAGGCCTTTCTGTGTGGAGTTTGCATGTTCTCCCCGTGCTCGCAAGGGTTTCCCCCCCCGATAAGATAAACCCAATGGAAAAACATGCACAACAATAGATCGCTAGCGCTGTGGCGTCCTTGACGAAGACGGACAGGAGCACTTGGATTGGTCCCCTGGCGCGGCTCACGTTGACGCCTGTCTGCTCCCGGCTGCCCTTGGGGGGGAAGGACGACGGGATGGGTTAATCGCAGATACGAATTGCATGCATGCATCGCATGTGTGCCGATTGATGACCTCGGAGCAGGTCCTAAATTATTATTATTATTATGCCTCTTGAGAGGGGACAACGTTTGTTTACCCAAAAGAGCTAGGTCTACTTTTGTTTAACAGCATGTGCTGGAGACCCTAGGTAAGCAGCTCGACATGTACCAGTGTAATCTCGAAAACCCACGTTTAACGGATTAATTTAAAATGACGAGTGCCCCAAATGCCACTGCCACTTGTTAGGGCCTTAGTGCACACGTAATTACCCCGGATGGCAACTCGAGTTGAAGGGTACGGGGAACCCCCCTGCGACAAGCAAGATATGGTAATATCCGCTCTGACGCTGAACATGACGTCAGGTCATCCTGACGGGGCGGGACCCACACGTTAAGGCATATGTTGGATGCCATCAGCCTGGGGAAGATGAAACGAAGCTTGGATTGCTGTCTCTCCTCCTCCAGGGACACATCTTGCGGGGTCGGGTTGTTAGGCCCGACACGCCAGTCGAGGAATCGGAGACGGGGTCCCCCATCTCCACAGATGGTGACACACCTGGGAAGCCCGCTGACGTAACACCGGGGAGAAAACCGGGCCGCTCGCTATCTTTTAACATCAGTAGCGTGGTCAGCAGTCTCAAGGAATTCTGTGACGGGTGGCGGACACCAAGCGCTTCTCTTTTTCGAACGCGCTGGGAGAGTCCTGAAAAGGACTTTGGTGGAGTATCCTTCTCTTTCTTCTTTCCTTTCATCTCTAACTAACAACTAAATCGAGTCTTCACTGCTGTATGAGCAGCCATTTCTCGTAAAAAAGCGAGGAAGGGCGAGCATGGCCACTGCATCCGGCATATATGCGGCCGGAGGCAGGCATGGCTATGGTAGATGCAGGCACGTGCACACATAGAGGCCAAGGGGTGCTTGAGCACCTGCCTTTTTGAGCCTCATCAAAAAAGTGCCCTTTTTGGAAAAAATAAATAAATAAAAATAAGTTTTTTCTTTTATTTTATTTTTTTATCGTTACGCATATTCCAACTGAAAAATGTCAGGATAGAATAAAAATATTAGGTAAAGAGAGAGAGATGCCCCATATTCCATTGCAGTTTGCACTGCCTCCTCAGCGTGCCTCTCCGCGGACCTATATATTTTATGCATAGCGTGGGTGGTGATGATGATGATGATAGAAACCGCTGTGGCGCATACAGTTGAATGCTGGTATTACACTCATTGAGGGACACGAAGAAGTCATTTGGGAATCTCAAATACAAATCGGGATTGGAATAAAAAATGCATTTATATTAAACAATACAGAATATACAGCACTTCTTGGGGTCTGTAGGGTAAGCACTTATTCCCTCCCCCCTGAACATTTATGGAGATGTATGGGCCTTTTAAGTCAGTGATAAAAGTGTCTTTCAAGGATAAGTGAGCTCCTGCACTGATTATTATAGTTCAATATTCAATATTTGATAACCAAAACCCCCCAAAAAGCATAAAAAGGGGGCCCCCCGCCCGAAAAGGGCCCTTAAAAATCATGCTTGCGCGCTACGCGTGCTCGGTTAATATATACACACAAGTGTAGTGCCCTTTTCAGCCTTTGAGCACCTGCCCCTCAAAAGTCCTGTGCACGTCCCTGGGTAGATGTAAGGTGTATGATTGTTTTTTTCAGCGAGTGCAATAGGCACGCGAGTATAGTCCAATAGGCGAGCAAGACGCGGAGCCAGTATGAAATATAACAATCCTCCTCCAGATTGGCAATAATCAGCTGGATCCTTGGTGCATCTGGGAAAATGAAAAAAAGGACACTATGATTCACTGGAAAGTCCTTGAAAAGTAGGATTTAATTTGGTACCATTCCTTTAATAAGTTAGGAACGATTTGTATATTTAGTGACCCAAAATTTGTCTGCCTATTTTTTAGCTTTTCAGAGTGAGAGAAGTACATTTCTGAAATTGTATGTGAACATGATACAATTACACTAGTTTGAGCTGTAACACCTTCAGATGGAATTGTAAGTGAATGAAAACCACTCACACCAGTTAAAGTGAGTCTAACATGTGTTGTACATGTTCTCAATTCACATTTAGGCCAGTGTCACAACCAAAGGTCTGATGACCTAACAAATGATACCTGGAGCGGGCTGTTGTGAAGCCAGCCCGTCCAGTGCATGCTTTAAGCACAGGTCCCGGTAGGTAAGAAATAATAAAGCGCTTTTCAAAGGTAAATGGTATTTATTTTAATGGAGAATGAAACCCACAACACAGAATCAGGGTAAAAGGTAGGAGAGAACAAACAGGGTAAATATAATAATAATGAACACAAGTTCATTATTACAAAGGCGCCTCCCTCAAACTGAACAGTGACATCTCCTTAGCAAATGACCTCAATACCTTCTATGCGAGGTTTGATGCTGGTAATAACAACACCAGCTCACAAGCCTCGGCAATGGGGGGGGGGGGGGGGTCGGCTGCTGATGGAGGCGCAGTGTTCAGGGTAACAGAGCATGAGGTGAGGCGGACCTTTAAAAAAGTGAATATCAGGAAGGCAGCAGGTCCAGACGGCATCCCCGGCCGCGTCCTAAAAGTCTGTGCCGACCAACTGGCCCCAGTATTCACTGACATATTTAACCTGTCCTTAGAACAGGCTGTCATCCCCACCTGCCTGAAGAAGTCCACTATTATCCCTGTACCCAAAAAATCCAAGCCTGCTTGCCTCAACGACTACCGCCCTGTAGCTCTCACCTCCATAGCCATGAAGTGCTTCGAGAAGCTAGTAAAGGGCTACATCTGCTCCTCCCTCCCCATCAACATGGACCCCCTGCAATTTGCATACCGCCCCAACAGGTCCACGGAGGACGCCATATCCCATGTGCTGCACACAGCAGCATCACACCTGGACAAGAGGCAGGGGAACTATGTGAGAATGCTATTCATCGACTACAGCTCGGCATTCAATACCATAGTCCCCTCCATACTCATAGCCAAGCTCAGGGACCTGGGCTTGGGCTATGACCTCTGCCAGTGGGTCTTGGACTTCCTGACTGGCAGACCCCAGGTGGTGAGAGCAGGCAACTGCACCTCCTCATCCATCACCCTCAACATAGGGGCCCCCCAGGGCTGTGTTCTGAGTCCCCTCCTCTACTCCCTGTACACACACGACTGTGTTGCTCAGCGGAGTAGCAATACAATCGTCAAATTTGCTGACGACACAGTGGTGGTGGGCCTGATCTCTGCCAACGACGAGAGGGCCTACCTGGAAGAGGTCAAGGTCCTGGCGGGATGGTGCCAGGAAAACAGCCTCTCCCTGAACGTCAGCAAAACAAAGGAGATGATTGTGGACTTCAGGAGGTCGGGGGTCAAGGACTACAGCCCCCTCAGCATCGACGGGGCACCGGTTGAGAGAGTCAACAGCTTTAAGTACCTCGGAGCCTACATATCCGAGGACTTGACATGGACCACACACATTAACAGTGTTGTGAAGAAGGCACGACAACGCCTCTACTTCCTCAGGCGCCTAAGGAAGTTCCAAGTCAGCCAGAAGATCCTTAAGAACTTCTACTCATGTACAATAGAGAGCATCTTGACCGGCAACATCACCTCCTGGTTTGGGAATAGCACTGCACAAGACCAAAGCAGACTACAAAGAGTGACACGTTCAGCCGAACGCACAATTGGAGGGGGGCTCCCCACCCTCCAGAACATTTACTACAAGCGTTGCAAGGGCAAGGCTAAGAGAATCATTAAAGACTCCAGTCACCCGAACAACTGCCTCTTTGAACTGCTGCCGTCAGGCAAGCGATACAGGAGTCTCAAGGCGAGCACAGAAAGACTCAGAAGAAGCTTCTATCCCCAGGCCATCAGGCTGCTAAACGAACAATGAATGAACACTACACAACAACAACCACCAAACGCACATAGCACACACATCCACACGCACACACTCACTTTAAACAAACACACTGTAGCACCCACTCCACACACTTATAGCACACACCCACTTTAAACAAACACACTGTAGCACCCACTCCCCACACTTTATATTTATGGATGAAGGATTGCACTACAACTCGTACACCTTACTGTAAATTGTACCTAAAATTGTACCTCATCCCATTTCTGCTTTGCACTAGATAGTACTGTACATTAGTACACTGCATAGTATTGTGTATTGTATATTATATGGTAACTCAGAACATTGTACATATGTCTATACCGAACACTGTGACCTCATTTTCTTCTTCTAAATTCATGCTATATTATGTTATTATGTTATTTGATACTATCTTGTCTAGCACAGTCTCTGGAGCGTAACAGTAAGAAGCATTTTGTATGAAAGTATTCTGTACTTCTGTATGACAACTATTAAAGAACTTGAACTTGAAGTATTATCCGTGTCGTAGGACACCAGCCAACCAGCCAGAGGTCGGCACTGGGAATGACCCAGCAATAGTACACCAGTTTACCAGTGCACACAAAGTGACAAATAAGGCCAATACAATATGACAATTGCCCACACACAGTGGTAAATGGCATAAGGAGGACACAGTATAGCATCCACACAATAGTGGCAAAAGGCACAGAGGCCAACAATATAATACTCCCACACAATAGGTAAATCACAAGTGAAAATAGGCAACCTCCACACTCCACTCTGGTCAGTGGCAATGACACAATGAGGCGCCCGGATGTGTGTCACATGCCAGGCTTTATCCACCCATCCCTTGAGGCTGACTGCCGACAGCTGCCACTCATCAGGCAATCAGCACTCTCTAGAGGAGAGACAGGCGGCACCTGGGAGGGAGAAACAAAAAGAGGTCAACACAAAAGTAACACACATCAAATACAAATAACAAACATTACCTATACTAACCTGATGTTTACCTGGTGTTACAAATACGATAATAATGATAATGACCAACCCACGTACGTCACAGCCAGTAATAATAAGTTAGGAACAATGGTCCTCATTCTGGAACGGACATATGTCAAATTTACCAAGGATTCCCTTCGTAACTCGATTTACGTACTTATTCTGCATTCTCGAACGGCTTGGTATTGTAAATTCTTTGTAGGATGTACGTATGATTTACGTACTCGCAACTCGCAAGTCGGACAGACCGGTGTGCACTCGTGATTTCAACAGCTTTCTCTGGGGCAAGTCATTGGGGATTGCCGATACTACAGACATCCGTGGAATTAAATTATTGAAAATGATAATTAATGGTGGCCGGGTAGCGCAGCTGTGACGTACGTGGGTTGGTCATTATCATTGTTACTGTATTAGGAGACCATGTGAACATCAGATTAGTATCATAATTTGGGTTATGTTGTTCTTGGTGGTGTGATGTGTCATCTTTTAATGCTGCCTCTTCTCTTCTTCCCAGAGACCACTCATCCTCCTGATTGAGCTGATTGCACCTGCTTGATTACACCTGTGGGCAGTTAGTGGGATGAGTGAATATAAGCGGGAAGATGACACACACACGGGAGTCTCATTGCTGGAAGTCACTTGCCTTATGGTGGAGTGGGGAGGCTTCTGTCTCGCCTGTCTATGGCCTAGAAACAACACTGTGTGGCACGGTGCCATTTTATCGCATGGAGTGTGGGTTAGACTCCACAGCTGTGGTAGCCTGGGATGGGCCCAAGGTAGTATCGTACCTACTAAGTGTTTGTTTGAGTTGCCTTACATGTATGTCTTGTTTGTCCTCCCCTACCTTTTCCCCTGTGCACCATGGAGGAGGTTTAAACCCCTACCTCCATTTAATATATCATTTACTATTTGGAAAATGTCTTGTGTTGTGTCTTTCTTTCACCTACACCTGGGACCTTGATTTTGAACAATATTTACTGAGAGGGGCTGCTTTTGCTCATGTGCCGTCCTCCAGTTGTTATTATCAGATCTGCGTACATGACATGGGGGCTCGTTAAGTTTGCGCAATTGTATGGTTCCTTGTTGGTAAAATAACGGGGTGACTTGTCGATTGAAGCATATCAGGTGTAATAAGATAGCGTTTTCTAAATTGGTAAGTTAGTGGGTTCCATTGTCCGTGCTACACAGTTGATTGACCATTGTTGTTGTTGTTGTTGTTGTAGACCATTGTTGTTGTGATGCTCTTAACCATTCTATTTTTCTGCCACATAGGTAACAGGGGGGGGTCACCTGCTTGGCTAGAGGGTGGGGGGCACGAGTCGTGATTCCGGTGGAGCGTGCAATGAAATCGGTAAGCGACTGAAGATATGTGTAGCCTTCATCCAGGTAGTGGAGTAGTTTATCTGGGATAGGCTAGAGTGACACAGGTGACTCCTAGTTGAGTGGTTAGGACCATTTGTTATTGTTTTCATTTAGTAGATGTGGTCAGTTGGATTGTTTTGGTTAAGAGGTATAAAAGCAGAATGTGTCTATTATTATTGTGCACGGTCATGGTTAATTAAGTGAGGACGTGATATATATATTTTTTTTACGCACGCATAAAGACATATTATGGCTGCGTCTGCGTTTGTTTTTGAAGTCTTTGTGGCGGATCCAACAGAGGATCAGGTGGAAGGTTGCACTAAGGCGGAATTATGCCTTATTGCTAAGCATTATAATATTACTGTGCAAAGTTCCCAGTCCAAGGCGGATATGAAGGCGGCTGTAATAGCGGGGTTGGTGGAGCAACAGGTGTTCAGCACAGCTCGGGGAGTAGTGAGTCATAGTGACCAGGAGGTTGAACACACTGGCGAATGGGTTGACTCTCCCTTGCGTGATCTTAACCCGGAGGGTGGTGCTATTAGGAAGAATGGTAGTACGCCCAGAGCCGAAAGTGAGGGCGCGGGGGATTCGGATAAAGAATCCACGTCTTCTGGCCATACGCGCTCTAGTCTGCGTTTTGCCCGTCTCCAGATGGAGGAGAGAGCGCTTTTGCGCAGAGAGGACAGAGAGGACAAAGCAGCTGTACGAGACAGAGAGGACAAAGCGGCTGTACGAGACAGAGAGGAGAGGGAGAGGGAGAGAGACAGGGAAGAGCGAGGAAGGGAGAAGGAGAGAGATAGAGAGCTCCAGATTACACTAAAGAGGATGGAACTGGAGAGTGTTGGCTCTTCTTCGCCCTCATCTGAAGGTTACCAGGGCAGTTTTAATGTTGGGCAGCATATTGCTATGGTTCCTGTTTTTCGAGAGTCTGAGGTGGAAGCATTTTTTGTTAATTTTGAGCGGGTAGCGTGGGCTTCGCATTGGCCGGAGGATCAGTGGGCACTATTATTGCAATATAAGCTCACGGGTAGGGCTCAGGACGCATGCCAGTTGTTATCGAAGGAGGACAGCATGGTATATGAGAAAGTGAAGGGTGCTGTCTTGCGCGTATATGAACTGGTACCGGAGGCGTATAGGCAGCGGTTTAGGGGACTAAGTAAAGCTCCCTCGCAAACACATGTGGCATTTTCCCATGAACAACGGTTGATGTTCACTCGTTGGTGTGAAGCGTGTAAGGTGGATGGGGTCGAGGCTTTGAGCGAGTTAATCCTCATGGAACAATTTAAAAAATGTGTGCCCGAACACATGATAATACAGTTAGAGGAGCGAAAGGTTTCTACCCTCCAGGAAGCTGCGGTTTTGTGTGACGAGTTGGCAATGATCCACAAAAAGGTTTCTGTACGAAATGGTGTGTATGTAGGAGGGGGCGCGTTTTCTCCGTCGGGGCCGCCGTATCGCGGAGGTGACGAGCGACCATTCCGACCTCGCTCACCGCCGTCTAGAAATGCCTTGGGTGACGAGCGAGTGCGTCATTATTGTAAAAAAGAAGGGCATTTTGTGAAGGACTGTCATGCGCCAAGGGATTGACAGGAGACCAGGGAGTCAGCCCAGGAACCGAAAGGGGTGGGGTTGATTGGTACGGTGTCATGTCCTGACCAGCATAGCTCTTTTGAGCCCTTTTTGTTTGATGGTTGGGTGTCCCTGTCGGGTAAAGTTGGGGACTACCAACGGGTGAGAATACTCCGTGATACAGGAGCCTCTCAATCGTTCATCCTGGCTGATGTATTACCATTGGATGTGGACTCCTGTCGGTCGAGCGGATTGGTGAGAGGTATTGGCATGGGGTGTGTGCGCGTGCCGTTGCATAAGGTGCATGTACAGTCTGCACTGATCACAGGTTGTTTTCCGGTCGCGGTTCGCCCATGTTTTCCCGTAAAGGGCGTGGATTTCGTCATGGGGAATGATATCGCTGGGGGTAAGGTCGTCCCTGTGTTGGAGGTTGGAGACGCTCCATTTACGAACTTATTGTGTGATGCATTGATTAATAATCACCCCAATGTCCCTTCTATTTGTGCTGTCCCTAGTGCACAGGAGCGGAAGCGAGACCAAGGTCTAGCGTTGGGTGACTCGGTCTGTGGTGAGTTTTGCAAGTTGGCGGTGACGCAGCATTTTGAGGCGGGGGATGAGGTGTTTATTGTGCTGCCCACGCCTAGTACGGTGCTCACTGCCCGGTTCTCAGGACCTTATGTGGTAAGGGGAAAGGTCTCTGCCACTAAGTATATGTTGCATACGCTCGGGCGGCGGAGGAGGACACGCTGGTGTCATGTGAATAGGCTAATGAAAAGTCCTGCCCGCGTCTCGTCGGAGTTGAGATGTGATAGGACTGTTGTTTCACATGCTGTGTTGTGTTCTACTGTGCCTTACAGGATGCACGGGGTTGATGTTGGGAGTGCGAACACCATTGAGCAATTCGCGTATGGTTGACTACAGTATACCGTCATGGCCTCGGTATGAGGAATGTGCCAGCCACGTCCGGCAGCTGATGCATCTGACATGGGTTGGTTTTATGGTGTAGGCTGCTGTTTTGTCTGTGGACCTTTCTATTTTTATTCTTTTTGTTCTGTGATGCTAATCGGATGTTGGTTGATAATGGGTGATAATGTTTTGCTAACCCTGCGGGTTCGCTCTTATGGGGGGAGGTGTGACGTACGTGGGTTGGTCATTATCATTGTTACTGTATTAGGAGACCATGTGAACATCAGATTAGTATCATAAGTTGGGTTATGTTGTTCTTGGTGGTGTGATGTGTCATCTTTTAATGCTGCCTCTTCTCTTCTTCCCAGAGACCACTCATCCTCCTGATTGAGCTGATTGCACCTGCTTGATTACACCTGTGGGCAGTTAGTGGGATGAGTGAATATAAGCGGGAAGATGACACACACACGGGAGTCTCATTGCTGGAAGTCACTTGCCTTATGATGGAGTGGGGAGGCTTCTGTCTCGCCTGTCTATGGCCTAGAAACAACACTGTGTGGCACGGTGCCATTTTATCGCATGGAGTGTGGGTTAGACTCCACAGCTGTGGTAGCCTGGGATGGGCCCAAGGTAGTATCGTACCTACTAAGTGTTTGTTTGAGTTGCCTTACATGTATGTCTTGTTTGTCCTCCCCTACCTTTTCCCCTGTGCACCATGGAGGAGATTTAAACCCCTACCTCCATTTAATATATAATTTACTATTTGGAAAACGTCTTGTGTTGTGTCTTTCTTTCACCTACACCTGGGACCTTGATTTTGAACAATATTTACTGAGAGGGGCTGCTTTTGCTCATGTGCCGTCCTCCAGTTGTTATTATCAGATCTGCGTACATGACAGCAGCGGACTAAGCGTCTGTCTACCACCACAGAGACAGTGGGATCGATTGATTGAAAACTTTATTAACAGATTGCAGAATGGGTACAGTACAGTACAGCTCAATACATACAATTGTTAAGGAAATGCAGACCAGAGAAAGACTTTCATCTTGTTTACATCAGGGTCCCCCATCCACCAACTACCAGCGGTACCTCCGGCTTGGTCGGTCGTCCATACTGACACAATAGACCTATCGCTAAGCCACGCCCCCTTTGAAAACTCGGACACAGAGCCGACCGTGAATGACTCTCGTTGACGATGGCTGCAGGCAGCCCCTTTCCTGACTGTGATGCAAGCCTTGCTTCACAGTCACGAAAGGGGCTAGGCCGCTGGAGATTTACCACAGCAGGTAATAGACCTGTTTTTTTAAAGATAACACAAATATTTCATCTAGAAGCAGACAGAGAGGGTTACAATATGCAGTGGAAAAGTATGTTCATGAGATACACATTTACCTTAGACCTCCATGGTGATGCAAGCATTAGCTATAGATAACGTCTCAAGCATTACTTACAGTTGACTTGATTGAAGATTACAAGAACTATGACGATAATCCATGATTACTATTGCTGATACATTTAGTTTAGTGGTCCAACGCAGTATACGAGCTAGACCCGACAGTTGTGTCACTAGTCACTAGAATGAGGAAAAAGGTGAGAGCTGTCACTTGCCAACAATCCTCCATAAAGGGGTGAGACGTCAGAGAATGGTATGCTGCACATTCTAGTGTACATCAGGTCAAATGATTGATTACACTAACTATAAATGTATAGTGATAGAGACCAAAGTAAAAATACCTAATAATAAAATAGACCTAATAGGCGACAGTGGCTTGGGAGTAGAGCAGTCGTCTGGTAATCCGGAGGTTCCTGGTTTGATTCTCGCTCCTCCCGGGCAGCGTGTCGAAGTGTCCTTGAGCAAGACACTGATGAGCAGGTTGGCACCTTGCATGGTTGCCTCCACCGTCGGTGTGTGAATGTGTGAGTGAATGGGTAAGATGTGAGAAACAAATTGTAAAGCGCTTTGGATAAAAGCGCTATATAAATACAGCCATTTACCATTTACCAAAATACCTGTAAATCACAGTAAATGGGTACAGGTCAGGACATAGCTTTTCAGTATAAGTTATATTTAATATAAATATAAATAAATACATATACAACGCATTCTCAAGATAGATCACTCTGATTAGAAAAGAAAACCCACAACTAAAGTGTACATAAATAGCCACTATTTTTAATATATACAATAAATATACATGGATTTACAGTTACACAAATGGATGTACGATATAAACTGGAATAGCGAACAATATCATGTGTTGTTGTGATACATCTATGGTAATTTAACATTATATTCTTCTAGTACCTCCATTATGGATTAATAGCCTGGTCTGTTGACATTTGCAATATCAGCAACTGTTGATGAAGATTAAGTACTTTAACATTGTAAACCAGCAATCTGAGGGACACAGAGCAGCATAACTGGACCACTTTAACAACCTTCAGGTCAATCGAGGGTTGAATGCACTGAAATACAAGAACACCCTATAGAATATGTACTGTACTTTTACTTTTGAAACTTAATACAGTACTGTAGTGATTGTAATGGTACATAATTCACCCACAGACCTATTGTTAGGAACATTCTAGAAAATTAGTGCCGCCCGAACATTCTTGAACGTGTGTGATGATGTCATGGCAGTACATTCTAGAACCTTAGTTCTGCCCGATCATTCTGGAACGTTGGTGACCAAGTAGCACCTTCTAGAACCTCTAACATTCCTATTTAAGCATTCTGTTTAGCTTTCTAGTAATGTCCACCTTCCATTGGGGGAGCCTGGTGCCCACAGGCCGGCACTCCTCATCTGGAGTAAGAGGGGAGGAGAGAGGGGTGATGGATAAGGAGAGAGGGGTGATGGATAAGGGGAGAGGGATGAGGGGGAGAGGCAGTAACATCTCCAGCACACCTCATTCTGTGAAAAAAACACAAAAAGCTGAGTATTAGCTAAGCATAGACAGATAATAATAATAGTTCATTTATGGAGCATCTTTCATACATAAAATGCAGCTCAAAGTGGATTTTATTGACAACAAACATAACAACTTTGACAGATCAACATTTGTGTTTGCCTTGTCAGGGATAAAACGAAAAGTCCAGGGCCCTCATTTATCAACGTGGCGTACGCACAGATATGTGCGTAACCCGTGCGTACGATCATTTCTAAGCAAAGTGTGGGATTTATCAATTTGAACTTGTGCTTGACTTTGTGCGTATATTTAAGCACAGGTCGGACCATGCGTACCGGCGCCCAGCGGTAGAATATGGGGACTGCAGACGGACGACATAGCTCTCATCAGTTGCATGCATTAGTTTCAACGCGTAAATAAGCTTGACTGACGTGTTCTGTATGACCCCCGTAATTCATTATAGTTCATTGTGAAATAGCGATAGTAGTGTAATTATTGTCAAACCCTAAATAGCATGTGGAATAGGTCTTTCTCTCCGAATGAATGCAGCATATGGTTTATATATAGCGTTATCGGATGCACTGACTGCGCTCGCAGGTTTTCACTTTTCAGAGATAGCATCAGATAGGGATGAATGAATGAATGAGGGGCAGTCTAATTGCAGAGAGAACATAATATTAACTAGAGTCCCTGTCCACTACCCGAGACACCTCCTTCATTTGTACAGCAATTTGGGACCCAAATTGGAGCTATAAGCTTAAAAGCTTTTCCGTGCTTATTAAATAAGCACAGCTCTGCAGGGTCCAGCTGCAGAGCCGGAGAGACAGACAACAGAGAGACAGACAGACAGACAGACAGACAGACAGACAGATAGACACTGTTCCACAGTGTGTGTGTGTGTGTGTGTGTGTGTGTGTGTGTGTGTGTGTGTGTGTGTGTGTGTGTGTGTGTGTGTGTGTGTGTGTGTGTGTGTGTGTGTGTGTGACTACTAGTCTCCTAGTAGAGACCCCCCCCCTCTGGACCACCTCCTAGTAGAGACCCCCCCCCCCCCCCCCCCCCCCCTCTGGACCACCTCCTAGTAGAGACTCACCCCCCCCCCCCCCCCTCTGGACCACCTCCTAGTAGAGACTGTACGACCGGCTGCGATGAGGAGGGGGAATTGCAACCACGCAAGCAAAACTTAACCCTTTCACTGCAGTACATGGCTGTAACCAGAAAAGTCAAGTCATTAATCCTCATCTTCGTCTTCTTCCTAGAGAAGTCTCTACTAGGAGGTGGTCCAGGGGGGGGGGGGGAGTCTCTACTAGGAGGTGGTCCAGAGGGGGGGGGGGGGCTGAGTCTCTAAGACGTCACACACACGCACGCACGCACACACACACACACACACACACACACACACACACACACACAGTGGAACAGTGTCTGTCAAATCAAACACATTTATTTATAAGGTCTGTCTGTCTGTCTCTCTGCTGTCTGTCTCTCTGCTGTCTTTCTCAAAATAGTATAAGTGCTATCTTGGCCCTGAGAGCGTTGCTCTCCGGCTCTGCAGCTGGACCCTTCTCAAATCAGCACGAAAAAAGCTATAAGCTTATAAAACGATTTAATATGCTAAACTTTGTTTTAAATTCTTTAATTCACATTTGTTTATTTCATAAATATTTTCCCGACATAATGCTATCTGCCCCGACCAGATCCGTGACTCTGTTGCGATACAGATTAATTATCTACTCAGAAAGCTTAAAAAACGATTTAATATGCTAAACTTAATTTTAAATAATTTAATTTACATTTGTTTATTTCATAAAGATTTTCCCGACATAATGCTACCTGCCCCGACCAGATCCGTGACTCTGTTGCGATACAGATGAATTATCTACCCAGAATAGTATATAAAGTGGCTATCTTTTATGCTGTAGATCACTGCTGGTACGTGCGTGCAGAACCTTTATTTTCAGCGGGGACTGTACGTATTTATTTGACGTTACTGTACAATATATGTGTGTATTAAAAGACGGAGCTGTCTTTTATTGTAATATAATAATTATTAATATTAAAAATAAATGAAGAAAGGCATTCTTATTCCAGCATGCATTAATGACACCAACGGGCAACGGCAAAACAGTGGTTAATGGTCTTTATTAGTGTTTGCGGTGTCCAGGCAGCAATGGTCTTTTAGGAAGTTAATAGATATAATATCCGACGTCACTCGGAAATGGTAACAACAGATGAGGTACTCAATAAACTGAGCGCCCTCCAACCTAACAAGGCCACTGGCCATGACAACATCCCCTCCAAATTCCTCAGAGACTCAGCAGCCGCCATCACACCAATCATCACACACATAATAAACCTCTCCATAAAACAGGGACACGTCCCCAAGGACTTCAAAATTGCGAGGGTGACCCCTCTGCACAAAAAGGGCAGCAAATTAGACCCAGGCAACTACCGCCCTGTTTCTATTCTCACCTCCATCTCGAAAGTCATGGAAAAAATAGTCTACGAACAGGTCGAAAAGTACCTAGCGGAAAAAAATCTAATCTACGAATTCCAATCTGGCTTCAGAACATCCCACTCCACTGACACATGCCTTCTCTATTTGAATGACCACATCAAACAAGAGGTGGACGCAGGCAAATACTGCGGCATGGTCATGCTGGACCTACAAAAGGCCTTTGACACGGTCAATTGGTTTTGATAGTCTATCAGTGAGCTGGATGCAATCCTACCTTGAGGGGAGGGAACAGATGGTGGAGGTAAACGGTACCCTATCCCCCCCCCTCACAGTGAGCTGTGGTGTTCCACAAGGAAGCATACTAGGACCGCTACTGTTCCTAATTTATGCAAATGACATGTCGTCAGCTTGTGACTGCAACTTGTTCCTGTTTGCGGACGACTCAGCCCTGCTGGTCTCTGACAAGAACAAGTTACAGGTTGAAAAAACCCTCAGCTCGGAACTAGGCAGAATCTGCATATGGCTCGCTGATAACAAACTATCATTACACATGGGCAAAACAGAGTCCATTCTCTTCGGTTCAAATAACAAACTCAGCAAGACCGACGGCTTCTCAGTTACAGTGGGTGACAATATTGTCACAAGGAAAGATGAAATTACCTACCTGGGTTCCATCCTAGAGGCTAATCTCTCCTGTGACAAAATGGCATCCAATGTAATAAAAAAAGTCAACCAACGAACTCGATTCTTGTACCGGATCTCCTCTCTGGTAAACAAGAACACCCTGAAGACTCTGGCAGGAGCACTCATTCAGGGGTACTACGACTATGCTTGCACCTCATGGTACCAAAGCACCTCAAAGGCGCTAAAAACTAAATTACAAACATCTCAAAACAAACTGGTCAGACTACTGCTTGACCTTACTCCTAGAACCCACCTCACCCCTGCCCACTTCGACAACCTAGGATGGCTTAGAGTAGATGACAGAGTACAACAACTTGCAATGGGCCTGGTCTACAAGATACACTACACGACCAAGGTACCCATGTACATGTCAAAATACTTCCCAAAGGTCAGTGAATACCACGATCACAACACCAGAGGGAGCTCCACAAATCATGTTAAACCCAGATTCGGCTCAAATAAGGGACTAAACACGTTTCGCAATTATGCCACATCAATGTGGAACGCCCTACCCAAAGCTGTAAAGGAATGTGGATCACTACCCACTTTCAAAACCTCTCTCAAGGGACACCTACGGGAGACTGCAATTCAACACTGGCCCCTGTAAATATCCTAACCCAACCCCCTCCAATGTACAGTCATTTACCTAGTATGGTTTTGTCAATAGTTCAATGTACAATTGTGTTTGTTTGTACAGTGTCTCCCCCCCCCCCCCCCTCAATGTACAGTGTTACTTGTTTATACAGTGTGCCCCCCGCCCCCCCCCCCCCCCCCCCCCCCCCCCCCCAACCACCTCCAATGTAAATTACCCAGTATGGTTGTCAATATCCCAATGTACCCAACCCCCCCCACCCAACCTCCTCCAATGTACAGTTTCTACGTCAAATGTATATACTCCCTTTTCTTGACTCCTTCTGTATCACAAACAGTACTGTATTTGCAAATCTGGTATGTCATAAATGTATAGATGTAGCAGTACTGACTATCTGTATGTCATGTATGTCATATATGTCTATATGAATTGAAAATGGGGGACCCTGATGGAAACAAGACAAACGTCTTTCTCAGGTCTGCATCCCCTTAACAATTGTATGTATTGAGCCGTACTGTATTGTACCCATTCTGCAATCTGTTAAATAAAGTTTTCATTCATTCATTCATTCATTCATTCATTCACTCACCATGTACAACACGCTTCCCTCGGCTTAGTCCACTTTTCCACATTTCATGGGGGTGGCCCATTACCGTATATGGTTAATCGGGGCGGTTCTGGTATGCAAATACTTAAAACAGTGCACGAGCTCCAGCTTAGGAGCAAGGTGATATTTATCAAGACAGGTGTGCGTAGAACCTGTGTACGCACGTGTGATAAATCCCGTTTTTTTTTGTGCGTGCACACATTCTAAATTCTGTGCTTAAGAACGAAAATAGAATACTTTCTAAGAAAACTTGATAAATGAGGGCCCAGGACTTATTTACTGTTTACATCGTTGTCCCTGTTGTTACTGGTTTCAAGTGGCACTATGGCATCTGAAGTGCATCGAGCATTCTTAGTGCATGTAGTAGTATTCATGTTATTAGTATTCTGTTGTCTGTTAGCCAGTTCTTTATACTATCAATGGTGGTCACTACATTACATCATAACTATAACTGTCCTTGTTGGTCATCATTTCCACTGTTATGCACCTGGCTTGCGGTAACGTTGCTGATGTTATGATGCAGAAAGCTATACAGAAGGCTCACGTTATGATGCAGAAAGCTAACCTTATGATACAGAAGGCTCACGTTATGATGCAGAAATATCTGCGGTATCGTTACATGTTGGCAGCTAACGTTAGCTAGCTGCTAACGTTAGCTAACTGGGCTGGATATACGAGAGCTAGTTCGCAGTCAAAGTCAAACGTTAGCAAACTAATAGTTTGGTCTACGTTTCTAATACATGCCGTCAAATATTATGTCTTTATGAATTGACCTTACCTTTGAGCAAATATGGTATATTGACTTGAGCAGACTGTTAGATCAACCCTGAAACTGAAAATATCTGTTATAATAGTTAATTCAAAATAATGCTTTAATATTGAACTGTAGCATTACATGGAGGCTAAAACAAAGAAGATGCAAATGGTCAGTGTTGTGTGACATTCTGGGGAGCTTTCAGGCAACCCCCCTCATGATAAATCTGTTTACTCAACTGTATTTAGAAGAACAGTTGCAGAGACAGGGGGCAGGTCATAAAAGCCCCCGCATGCTAAAACTGTTTGGGACACAACCAAGGAACTATTAATTCAGTATACTTTATATAGGAAATCTGGTATTAAAATATGGACAACTCCACATTGGTTTAATGCTGAATATAGATGTAACTCATTACATTAAAGCTACAAATTGGAAAAGGTTCTAGTGTTCAACTGCCAATTCATTCTCTCTTGGGGGGAGAAGATGCCAACTCATCAACATACCACGCCCCCCCCCCCCCGGTTGCTACAGGCAACCACACGACGAGGACATGTTGGGGCAGACAGCCCCAACAAGAAGACCGCCTGTTTTTAGATACTTATGATTGGTTGAACTAGTTTAAAAATAGTGAGGTCATTTAACCTATAAATATTGGATCAGTAAGGTTAGTTGACAGGCCAGAACTCTACCCCAGATTCTGAGCCTCCATCGCCCACCAGAGAAATGTGCCTGGCAAAATACATGTGAGTAAATCATGGGAACCCACTGTTGGGTGTTGTTTAGTGTAAACTGTAAAGATCCCTATCTTAGACCAGGTTTAACCATGTGTATTGCTCAGTACATTCTCTTTTCATTGACATAACATGACTACTATTTATGTGCAAAACTGTCTTGATGTGAAGAGCCACCGTGACTGGGCTATATGATTATGAAAACCTCATCAATCCTTTTGTACAATCATGTCTTATGAAAAATGATGAATAATTCCTGTATGTACCTGATGCTTATCCACCTTTGGCAAATAAATACATGAGTTTGAATTCGAACTCTGTGGTCTGGACTGCACGTTTATTCCTTGCTGGCTATATTGGAAGTCAGATGAGGAGACCAAATTCTATCACTTATGATCTTTTCCTCCCTCTAGTTAGCAACCTGTATGCACTGCAAATTATCTTAGATATTGGTAATATACCACACAAACATGGTCGACGACACAACATAATCCATCGCTTGCATTTCTCTAGTTTTCGTTTGGGCTTCGGGAAAGGTATGAAATATACTCCTCCATCCAGTCTTTCAGGGTACCTGGTGTCCGAATTACAGGTACCCCACGCACAGCGTTTCACCATCGGATATTAGGTAGATAATAACATATAAACTGAACTCTTACACAGTGGTTTTGATCACAGCCGTCTGGTTTGATGCAGCCCACAAATGGCTTTTCTGGTGTTGACTGAGTTTTCTGCAGCAAAAGGTTTTGCTGTTATATGATTGGACAAATTCTATTTTGGGGCGTGGTTTAGCGACAGGTCTATTGGCAGTGTCAGTGGGTGGGAAAGCCGGTGGGGTGGGTCCTGGTCATTGTAAACAGCGACTCCTACAGGTCGGTCAGGGCGCCTGCACAGCGAGGGAGGGAACTGGGGAGGGTAGTGTGATCCTCCCACGCGTTACACCTCCCCAATGAGAGTCCTCGCTGTCAGGTGAAAAAGAAGCGGCTGGCTGTCTCCACATGTGTCGGAGGAAGCATGTGATAGACTTCAGGGCTCCCTAGACCGGCAAGTTGGGAGCAAATGCGCCCAACGACCAAGAAGGGGAGGGGGAATTGGCATAACGACTCAAATTGGGATGGGAGAAAAATACAGAAAAAGGGAGGAGAAAAAGTAGATAAAAGAAAATATGATAACTAATATCACAATATTTGTATAATTAATAATTACATTTTACATTTATAGTCCTGACTCAATGAGGCATCGTGAGCATTAGACACACACACTGCAAACTAAATAATTAATAACTAAACCGATCACAGCGGATATAGCTACTGTACTGTAGTATATACTGTATTAATATATACAGTCTTCTTCTCTATATTATTTATTGTTGGTTTGATATTCCTTCCATTCCTTTGTATGTACAGTATACTTCACTAAGCCGTCATAAGTTATAAATGTTAAATTGATATAAATATTCTTCATGTGTGCTATGGATTTCGAGACCTATTTCTGAAGCCTGTAGCTAATAGCTATCCATCAACGCTGCAAATCAGTTCTGTCAGACTTTGCGACAAAGCGGTACAAATAAAAAATGCATTTATTAAAGGAGCTCCCGTCTTATACGGAGCTACTGAGCAATTTTGATCTCGTAGTTAGACTGGCTGACGCGCCGTTATATTCCTGGTCTCATACCAAAACAGTCCTTGTCCCAATGACACAATGCAGGCAGCTTACTTGGAAAATGATATTTATTTGCTTCACCGTGCAAACAGAATATCCTTGCTTTTGTTCCTTAAACTGATTAAATAATAATGAATACGATATCTAATTGCCTACAAACATTTCGCCCTGTGGCGTGTTCGTGCGTGCGTGCGGTCAAAAACCATTGCCCTTTTCCGGGTCAAAACTCCTCCTCCTACAGGTGTACCTGACGCTTAAATAAAAGAAGCGCCACCCCCTGGTCACATAAATCCACTGCACATTAAGTCCATTTTGGCCGTTACAGCATTCCTAAGCAACTCATAATAACACAAACAAATCGATCTGTTTATTAAAGTTTCACGAGTTGCACACAAAGCGGGCTTTCAGAATATTTTGAGCCTTTGCCCCTCGTGGTGGCATATAACAGAAACAGAACAGCAACCAACCTCAAAATTAACCCTGTCGGCGCCGCGGTAGTATGGTAGACAGTCCTAAATAATGGCTGTAACTGTAAAGTTGTGTAGCACAAGACAGTCAATATGTCATTAACTTAAGTGATATTCAGAGATTTTATTAAGCTTTTTTTTATTATTATAATTTTTTATTAATGTGATATTTACAAAGCTACTGAATTATTTTGTAATTATTCCCCTCTACCTGTGCGCATAGTACTGAAAGGGTTATAAATGCAAGCAGGGGCGTAGCTGGGGGGGGGGGGGGTAGCTTAGGATGATTCCAAGGGCCCAGCACTTTTTTTTTTTTTTTACTAGACATCACTCAGGTGTATTATTGATGCTCTCATTGATACTATGTTTCTTTCTGAAGTGTGTGTGTGTGTGTGTGACGTGTATGTGTGTGTGTGTGTGTGTGTGTGTGTGTGTGTGTGTGTGTGTGTGTGTGTGTGTGTGTGTGTGTGTGTGTGTGTGTGTGTGTGTGTGTGTGTGTGTGAGATATATAGAGAGAGGGGGGGGGCTTTGGTAGACTATTGCATTGGTCCATTCATTGAAGATGAACGCAATGCGACATCCTTTACTAGGCTCACCCACAAACAGTGCAGGTGCTGAACTGCTGATCCGAATGTATAGGTGAAAACCATATTATGCGTTTTCATCAATAAAAGAATGGCCAAAAAAAATTCCACTCGCGCGCTTACGCGCGCTCGCATTCACTGGGGGCCTACAAATACATTCTTTCATGGGGCCCAGAATCTGGAGCTACACCCCTGAATGAGAAATGCAAGCAGTTCCATTTATGCAGATGACACTACAATATATGCTTCGGCAAGCAATGCCAAAGACCTCAGCAGTCTTCTTCAAAGCGAGTTAATGCAGATTTCTGAATGGGTCACGGTAAATAAGCTGAAACTAAATGCATCCAAAACAAAATGTCTAATTATTTGTTCAAAGCATGCTCAGAGAGAGAATCACAGATTAAATATTTCTTTGCAGGGTGCAGATATTGAGCAAGTTAAGGAGGCCAGATTGCTTGGAGTTATAATAGATGAAACACTCTCTTGGTCAACTCACATTAACAATATTGTAACAAAAATGAGCAGAAGTATTTCAATAATTAGACGGAATGCCTATTTTTTAACAGACACAGCTACCAAGCAAGTCATACAATCACTAGTTTTGTCACATCTGGACTACTGTCCAGCAATCTGGTCAAATGCATCCAAACAAGATTTAAATAAAATACAGCTTACTCAAAATAGAGCTGCAAGACTTGCATTGCATAGCTCAATTAGAAACAGTGTTGAGAAAATGCACAAGGAACTGTCATGGATGAGAGTCAATGAGAGACTAGTGTGTAGTCTTATTTTGTTTATGAGAAATATTTATACTTTGCATAAACCTGTGTGCCTCTTTTTGCAGCTGGTGCTTATTAGTGATGGTCATGGCTATGGCACTAGACAAGCCTTGAAGGGTAGGTTCGCCCTGCCGAGACCCAGAACTGAAGCCTTAAAGAAAACTGTAATGTACAGGGCAATGTCCTACTGGAATAGACTTCCACAATATTTGGTTTCAATTACCAGTAAGGTGGGATTCAAGAGGAGACTACGAGTGGCTGTAATGCAGAAAGAGGTTGATTTTGGTTAGGTCTAATCTGTGTCTAATGAATGGGTTCTTGTGTTGGGTTATGTGTTGTTTTGGAATGTGTTTGTCTAGTGGTTATGAGTATTAGAGTATGAGTGTATGGAATGTTGTGCTGTTTTTGAGCACATTTTAGTTTGCTCTGAGATGTCTTTGTTGTTTTATTGATATTTGTTGTTTTATTGATATTTGTTATTGTTGTCTTTGTTGTCTTTGTTGTTTTATTGATATTTGTTGTTTTATTGATATTTGTTTTTGTTCTATATTAGAAAATTTGGCATACATATTTGGTTGTATGTCTGATTTTAATTGGTTTAATGTTCTATAATTGTTTGTATATTTTATTGGTGTTTTATTGATATTTGTTTTGTTTTTATGTTGTTTATTGATTATTCTTGTTTAATTTTATATGTTTGGATCCAGACCCCAGGAAGAATAGTCGCTGCTGAGGCAGTGACTAATGGGGATCTGAAATAAAGAAATAAAGAAATGCAAGTATTGGTTGATAGTGGAGTGTGAATGAATGAATGCATGAAAACTTTATTTAACAGATTGCAGAATGGGTACAATACAGTACGGCTCAATACATACAATTGTTAAGGGGATGCAGACCTGAGAAAGACGTTTGTCTTGTTTCCATCAGGGTCCCCCTGGGTCCCCCTGGTAGGCCTACTGTAATTTCTGGAGGAAAATATAGCCTACTGTAATTATTTGTGCACAAAATGTATTTCTGCATGCACTTGTTCACAACAAATAACATTTAATTTACAAAAACAATTGTCCCTTTATGTGAAACAATGAATTCTAACGCTGATAGATTTGATTGAGTGTAAATAACGCGCCCCGCCCCCTCTCTCTCTCTCTTTCTCTCCATATAACTGGAAAGCCATCAACGGTGCCCATAACGGAACACTGGACACATGAACAGTTCTAAAGGAGTCCTGGCTAACGGGTTCAACACACTGGCACTTTGTATAGTGTAATGGAAAAGAAGTGACCATGGATTTTCTCAATCACAATTATTTGAACGCGCCTGGTCCTTATGACTACACTTTTAATTTTTGGAACGACTATCTGGGTCTGTCGACGTTGGTTACGAAGAATAACAAGCTCAGTATTCTGCCCCAGAATCCAAACTCCATAACAGAGTCCCTGAAAGCGACCCTGGGCTTGGATGACTCTCCTACCTGTGCGTCCTGCGGTCCTTCCAGCTCCCCGCCTGCCTCCATCCTGAGCCCGTTCCAGAAGCAGCTCGTCCCGCTGCCAGTGAGAGACATGGGCGTCGGGGGAAGCAGCTTCGCAGGGTTTGATCTATTCATGGAGAGGAAGATGCGCAAGCCTACTTCGAGGAACAAACAAGAACCAAAATTCTGCGTCTTCTGTCGAAACAACGGAGCACCCGAGGAGGTGTACGGATCCCATATCTTGAAAACCCCGGACGGGAGGGTCGTATGTCCAATTCTGAGGGCTTATACGTGTCCTCTTTGCAGCGCTAATGGAGACAACGCGCACACGATCAAATACTGTCCACTTTCTAAAGAACAGCCAGCAGCCCAACGCGCGATAAAGGGAGGGAGGGCTGTGGGCGGTAAGAGAATGAAAACATTCTAAACACATAATACAGTACATTGAATTGCACTGAACAATTTTCAGACTGTTTCAGCTCTTTTGACTTTGACTATAGCCTTTATTCCAGTTTCATAAACGGATATTTATTTAATCTTTTTGTCTCAAGATCTCATATATTTTTTTGTAGTTCATTCAACACGTGTTATATTGGATGTATTTGTTCCTTATAGTTTGTAGACATTTGGAGTATTTGCATATAAAATACACTTTGTATATCCACGATCACAATTCGTCAATAAATGAGTGTTTTGGTGAGTAGGGAAACACACTGAATGTCATGTTTCTATATGTTTGTACAGTATAATTTACTATTTTCTTTTTGTCTTATTAAACCAAAGTTATGTTTGCAATTAATGAAGCTCAAGAATGTGTCACTAACAGAACTCACATGTATCTTTCTCGAGTTCTAGCTCTTTACATAAAGATCCCCGCTCCTCTCTGCCTGCTTAAAAACTCCAGATCATATTTTCCAATTAGCTGACAATCTGTGTGTGTGTGGGGGGGGGGGGGGGCAGACAATGTCTCTATTTTGGTGTGCTCTTCAAGGACCATCACAATCAATAGTTGCCAAATGAGGCTCTGATCCTATGTGTTTTTTCTTTTCAAAATAATCAAGATATTGTGACTCGAATGTGTCACCTCACCTGGAGGACTGTGCTTTTTCTGACCGTTTTGTTTACCAAAGAAAAACAATTGCATTAAGAAGGAAGAGAGATTTGCTGTATTTTATATAAAGTTAAGTTAATTCAGTATTTTAACATTACAAGTGACTTAGAGGGCACTACCTCAACAAGGATGTTGTACTTGTATATAAATGTCAACAGCAGTGAATTGATATGTAGCGCAGTCATTTTATAGTATGTTTGATCTTTATGTAACATTTTATTTTTATTTGTCATTTTAACATGACAGAAGTGAATTTCCAAGAAGCTATAAGCATTATTCACCAAAAGGTGATGACTGTAAATAATGATATACTCATACTTTTTCATGTGTTGTTGTTCAGTGTTACATTATTGTAAAGTGTGCGATGAGAGAATGATTACTGAAAACAGCTGACTATTTGCCCCTTTAGAGGTATAGAAGACATAAAAAATAAACACAGTTGGACTTTGTTATTTAAAACAAAACAAAAATATTAAAACATGAATTCACTACAGAAATAAAGACTTGGAAAATATTTGGAAGCCTGCCTTATGTTCTTTAGTTGATTGACTGAATGACCAACTGATTGAATCAAAGCAACAAGACATATATTTTGGTAGACAATATACCATGCAGCCCTCCCCACTTCAAGCCTTACGTAACAGACACAACATGAACACAACCTCATAAATTGTGCCCGAATGTACTCAATTCTATACTAACATGGATAAGGAAATACAAGATTTTAATCATTTCACTTCCTCATGTTAAGCATTTGCTTTCAGACAAACTTGGAACAGATGATGAGCCGTTGTCGTCAGGTTTACAAGGACATTAATTCATGCGTTCATTCATTCATTCACGCTGGCAGTTTCAGAAGGACAAACAAAGCACTGTGGTTGTTCATGGAATTTGCCTGAATTGTTTAGGAAGGTCTACCCACACAAGAATGTCTTGGCTTAAATGCCTCCCCATTCAAGCAGATCATGTTTGCACTCAAGTGGATTGAATAGCTGGCCCTCCCTGCCTCCCCACCTCCAATCTGTGGAATGATTCATGCAGGCATTAGGGGGATAAATACATGATCCAGTGCTATAGGATTTGCAGCTTGTCTGAACTTTATTATACAATACCATTTAGTGAAAGAAAAGTAATATATTGTCGTACAACTATTACAAGTTCACAAGTATTATTATTAGCTAAATGGGGGACCCTGATGTAAACAAGACGAAGGTCTTTCTCTGGTCCGTATCCCCTTAACAATTGTGTGTATTGAGCCGTACTGTACCCATTCTGCAATCTGTTAATACAATTTTCAATCAATCAAACAGCTATGTAATTTTTTATTTATATTTTTTACAAAAATGAACTTAAAGCATTGTACTTGTTGCTGATACATACAGACCATGCATGCACAAAGCTGATAGCACATTACCTTGAAGCATCCAGGGGGTGTCATCCACACCCCCTCTCTTCTCCACGTTTTCCTCCAGCTGCATTAAAAATGGATGACGACTAAGTGCAACAAGGATTTATGTTGCTGAGAGTGATGGTGGAAGGGGTATCATTTCAGACAAACATATAGTGGGCTAACAGGCCTTATTCCCAGTACAAACATAGTGGGCTAACATGCCTTATTCCTAGTACAAATTATAGTGGGCTAACAGGCCTTATTCCCAGTACAAACATAACAGGCCTTATTCCCAGTACAAACATAGTGGGCTGTGTTACATCCTCTAGTTAGTTTCACCATGTATGAGTTATGAATCTTTCATGATCTACAATAAGGAAATTATTTGCAAAACAAATGCTGTTATCCAATATTAGGCTGGTACGCCCTGTATATTTACAAAGTAGTGTGTCACTGTACAGTAGTGTAGAACACAATACATTTGTATGTCTAACTGAGGCAAGATGTAGAAAAGTGAGAGACTACTGTATATCACCAGCTTAATTTATCAGGATGGCATTTGTTATGAAGAAATATTTGGTTTCAAAGGGGGGCTGCATTGGCAAAACACTAGAGGCAAAGAAAACAAAGTGATGCCCCATGATTTAGCCAACAGAGGTTAGCTGTTGTTTGTATGACTCAGCTGTTGTTATTTTGGTGTTGAAGTTGCTGTGTAGGTCACTGTGGCTCACTTTCCTTGACCTCAGTTGCTGAAGACATGATTGACTGAATTTAGCATCTTATCCTACAGTCATTGTAGAATGTAGAGCATAGAGCAGTACTAATTAGGGTGACCAAATGTCCTCTTTTGCCCGGACATGTTATAAATCCTTGAAAATGTCCGGCTTTCATTGTTTTTCACAGGATCAATATGCATGTACTTAAATTGACTGGTGCGTTGCACTGAATACTACGGTACTCTGTTGCGTGTGACATATTCCCAGAGAAGACTGCTTTCAGTGCTTTGTGGGCGGCTCTACTACGCTCACACACAAACGGAGGAGGAAGCGGACAGATTGGACCAGCATTCTGCTCACAATGCCAAAGCGAGACTGTACATTACAGATGAACTGTAGAGAAAATTCCCAATTTACCGTCCCGGACGAGACTAATGGGAGGCGGGGTGCAACGTGTGCAAAGCTTGACCATTATGTTTCTGTGTCTAATAAAGGTGCCAGATATCCCAAAGCTCACATGGACAAAGAAGAACATTAAAAATAAAGCTGTGCAAGGCGAGTTTGATGGCAAAGTTGACCGAATTGATTAAAGTAATGTCACATCTTACCTGTGCAATTGTATAGGTTAAAGTAATGTCACATCTTACCTGTGCAACGGTATAGGTTCAAGTAATGTCACACCACTTTTACATGTTTTATGTGTCTGTTATGTCTATGTGATGTGTTGTGATGTCATGTCACGTGTCTTTACAATGTCTGTATGATGCATGTCTGATCACTTCGTTCCCCTACCGCCCTACAAGGACCACAATGGAAATAAGCTCTGAGCTTGTTTGTGTCTATCCTTGGCAGTATTCCAGACTGTGCTTCGGTCACATGTTAATTATATATTGTCAAAATAAAATCAATCAATCAATACCCTTCCTGCTGACTTGTCGTACAAAAACGTGTAAGTCGCTTTGGATAAAAGCGTCAGCTAAATGACAAAATGTAAATGCAACGTGTCGGGCTACAGAATTTCAAAACCTCGGAGGATTATCCGATACATGTCGCTTTCACAGATATCCCAAAATTTGAGGACATTAACCTCTTAACGTCCGGGGGCCCACATACTAACATTCAGATAATCTAGTATTCTATGACATTGAAACTTTTGTAAATGAGATATTGAAACATGAGCCTTTTTACATCTGTAGCCAGACAAAAGGTCAGACAGAGTGTTGGAGCGGGAGAGATTGTGATTTACAGTTTCAAAAATTCTACAGACGAAACCGTTTCAAACAATATACATTTATAGCTCATAACTCTAAAGGGTTTGACAGCTATCTGATATTAGAACCTCTAATTATCCTCTTATCGTTCAACGGCCCTCATACGAGCATGCCACTTTGCTCTCGTCTGTTGGCTCCGGGCTGCATTTTTCGCCGATCATCCAATACACGTTCGAAAGTTGAATTTGCCACCTTTCAATCGCCACCACACTCAACCTATTGCGTGCTTCAGTTCTCCAGTTACAAGACGATATATTCGGTGAGCGTCATTTGACAGGCAGCTCTGTCAAGTGACCATGTCCGCTGATGGCGAAAATGACCGTTGTAGCCAAGGAGCGTCTGCTCCGAAAGCGATCCCAGATGGGTGAGTGAGAGTGGGGGAAGGTGACGAAGAAGTCCTTTGTCCTGACTTGCGTGTCTGAATGAATGGAAGTGGGCGGCCATTTTGGATAATCACGCTGAATTATTGCAGTACACACATTACAAAAACCTTTCTACAAAACTCATTTTCCGTGGGATTTTTATAAACTTTGGACTGTATGACTATAATACTTCAGGCTATGGAACCCTTGCGTTTACCAGCTCCTACCTCTCATCTGGAACCCAAAAACAGGAATCTGGCAACAAGTCAACACAAAAGTAAGGAGAAAATATTTTATTTCAGTGTGTTCAAACGTGTTTCTCTAATACATTAGCACTCAAAGTAATTTTTCTTTATTGCTCTAGCAACTTCAGAATGTTACCTTTCAAAAGAGACTCATTGTTCCCATTATCTTAATCAATTATATTTTACTTTGAATATATACAGTATGTGACCCTTCTTTATTTGAAAGATATAAAAAGGTCAACATTAAAGGGAGAGCTTGTGCTACAAAATAGCCGATATAAGAAGCTATTATTACATGATTTGTCCCCATTATCAGCTCAAATGTTACTCTGTTATGGCGTTGGATATTTTTTTTTAAACAAATAGGAATCATGTAGATGTGTAAGTGTGCCATTGTGCTCACATGCCAAACACAACAAATGTGTGCTGGAATGATTCCTCTGGTGTCCAGACCAGCATGATTTCCAAACTTGACTGGAGAATTGTGCACTCACTCATCTGTTAAGTTAAGCCAATGGCGAGTCTGGACTGCTGCTCTAGCTAAGTTACAAGTTGTGACAAGCCAGGATGGTTTATTAAAGTCTATTCAGCTCTGTGTCTTGCAAAAATAAATGGAGTGCCAGGCAGCTGGAGAAAGTGCTGACAGTGAGCATACTTTATCCAGTTTGGAATAAGGTAGGCTGAGCTATAGCCCCTGGGATGTTGGCCGCTGCGGGACGGAGCACTATAAGCACTCTAAACCCCACAGACTGATCCCCAGCAGTCCTATGTGAGCACACCCCTCCTTTCCAGTTGACTTCAGGTGCAGTCATTTGCAGAGTAAATGGTTGTGTCAGTATTGCTGCAGAGAGAGAATAATGAGAGAGTAGGGTGGGGATGTATAGAGAGTGTCAAGTGGAAGTTCCCTTCTGCTGAAGAGGGTAATGAAAAACAGAATGTTCCCAGTGATGTAGTGGAGAAGGGAAAAGAACAAGAGGTTCTCACACACCAATGTACTGTTGTGAACTGGTGCCTTAAAGGGGACATGCATTATAAATGGCTTTTTCCAGTATTTAGCATTGTATTATAGCAATAGGGGACGTTAGTATCAATGGGTATGTGTCTCTAATTACCATATTGACTCATCAGTCTAGTCTCGAGTTTACGAGATCTTCCCTCACCCACCTAAGCTGTTCTAATTTGACAGTTTTGCTGATGTGAATATAGCACTGATTTGCATAACTAACGCCCCCTCTATGGTTGACAGCGACAGCAGAGCGAGTGGAAATATCTTCACTTCCTCAAACAGAGCGAGGCAGAGAGAGAACGAGCGAGAGAGAGAGAGGGAGAGAGAGAGATAGAGAGGGAGAGAGAGAGAGAGAGGAGCTTCTGTCGGGGAAACAAACACACACGCATTTTACACACAACCTGACGGCGCGCGCAGGGAAACACAAACACACGCATTTTACACACAACCTGACGCGCAGGGCTTCTCACTGGTAGAGAGAGAGAGAGGGACCGCGGCGCAGGAGTGTGTGAAACAAAAAAAACACACACGCATTTGACGCGCAGGGCTTCTCCCTGGTAGAGAAAGAGAGAGAGGGACCGCGGCGCAGGAGTGTGTGAAACACACACACATTTGATGCGCAGGGCTTCTCCCTGGTATGGTGCAGGAGTGTGTGAAACACAAACACACGCATTTACACACACAACTTGGACCGTGCGGGGGAAGCAGTGGAGAGATAACTTTATGCTCTGTGTCCCTCTCTCCCTCTCCCCCTCTCTCTCTCTCTCTCTGTCTGCCAGTCGCAGACTGTGGGTGACTCTCACTCAAAGCGCTTATGGGCGGAGCCCATCCAAAAATAGCCTGAAATCCTGAGGCTGAAAAATTATGCTTTTGAGTACTTGATCAAAAATATAAAACAATGATTTTTTTTGAAAAAAAAAAAACTTTCTGATGTGTTCCATAGACTCTCAGAAATTGTGTAAAGTTGCCCAAATAGTGCAAGGAATAGCAATGCATGTCCCCTTTAAATCTCACTGCTCTTCCTTAATTCTGATCAAATATATGCTGATATACTAATATCAAGTACTGGTATACAAGAGAGCTTAGGCACAAACATGCTTTTGCTGGTTCAAATCCTAAGTTTTACTTGAAGCTTGATGGCAGCTAATTTAAGTTCTTGAATAACTGTCATTGTGCTACTGTACTAAGCTAGGCACAGCTAGGCTTAACCTCTTGAGCCCTAGCCCTATTTTCTGAAAATCCGCCTAAAAATAGTAAATGGAAGATTGCTCCACTTAAGGTCCATTTGCATGTTCTTGGTATCTAGGGACATCTATGGATCTCAGGGAATGTATTCCCAGTGTCCCAAATATTGTGTCTGTTACTAAATTAATTGTAATGAACCAAATGAAAATATTTTTTTTAATCTTTGATGGTGAATAATACCATGCTAAAATTTACCAGACATGAAGAATGTCTGCCACTGAGCTCATTCAGCACGGTCTTGAGATCACGTGTACAAAAAATCTAAGCAAATGAATAAAGGGAAGATGATTAAACAGAAGGTTTTGTAGATACAGTGCTGAATTCTGCCATCCGGACACATGCAATTTGAAATATGATTATAGAATATAGAATATCAGGCCTATAAATTACCTTATTATAGCCAAGTCTCACATCTATGGATCGGGCCAAATCTCCCATTTCCAATTGAAGAGTTCAATCTGGATTTAGTATCACCAGGCATGATTCTCAAACCGTGAATGAAATCTACTGTAAGTACAGTTACTTCTTTATCATGTATATTTCTCCACCATTTTTCATCAAATTGCAACAAGATCTTTTGCTAGACGTTCACAGAAAGGTAGAGAAACTAACTGCGTTCTAATTTATGCCAATAATGTTCATGTTTGTAGTAGATAATCCAGAAAAATAAGATAAATAAAAAACGAAATCCACAAGTCATATGATTGACAGGAGCTGGCTTGAGCTGGGTAGTGTCGTTTTTCGAAATTCCAACGGCATTCAAAAGCACTGGGTCTCCTGTCCTCATATGACTACAAACAAAATGGCGGCGGCCATTAGCTTCCATCAATATTCGCTAGTTTCTGAATACAATTCCAAAACTAATATTTCACTAATAACACTTTAACCTATTGGTAAACAAACGTATTGCTGAAAATATACACTTTCCCTGCTGTTTTGACAGGATTAGGGTGTTTACTCTTGGCTACATTTGAAAAGAAAAGGTGTGGCTAAGTACATAAATAAATGCAAGTTAACAACCATTAGGCCAATCATCAGGAAATTCGCAGGGTATGTCCGGATATCAACCAGGAATATTCCCTGAAAATCTCATCCTCATACATCTCATCCTGAAAATGTAGTGCCCCCACTAGGGGGCACTACAAATGCACAAATGGGTGTGGCAACACATTATTGACATCTCCTCCTAAACTGTAAGTCCAATTACGACCATATTTGCCATCCATCATTATTGGATCAAGATTACCAAATGTTGTATGAGAGGAAGTCTTGAATTGTCATGCAGATTAACACACACAGATGCGAGAGGGGGGACCCACAGGTCACAGATTAAATGTCTCTCTGCACTTCTCCCATCCCTTTGTCCTTCCCCCCAAGGGCAGCCGGATAGCAGACATTGGCTGCGGCTTGGGCCGCGCCCGGAGACCAATCCAAGTGCTCCTGTCCGTCTTCATCAGGGTTAGCGATCTGTTCTGCATGTTTTTTCATTGGAGGGGAAACCCTTGCGAGCACGGGGAGAACATGCAAACTCCACACAGAGGCTTGTTTATATATTTTTTTAGTTTTTAATATACTAACCAATTAACTTCAAAAGGTGTGGCTAAGTACATAAATAGATCATACCTCTCAACCCTCCCGTTTTTCCGGGGATTCTCCCGTATTTCACCCTTCTTTCCCGCCGTCCTCCTGTTAAAATAGTCAAGTCAACATCCGTTCAATCATCACAAAATCTGCAGGATAATTCCACATAACTTTGATGCTGATGTTGCTTTGATAAAATGTAGCTTATTACTGAATTAATCCCCTCTTGAAAATGGTAACAGTCAGTTTGGTTGCGTGTGTGTGTGTGTGCACGCATGCTTACATAGTCCCAACAGTGAGTCAGTCTCTCTCAGTTTGCGTGTAGGAGAGATAAAGGGCCCATTCACTGAACCTTTTTCAGGGGCCCAAGCATTTCTTTGTTCGGGCCTAATAATGTGAAACTGAGGCATAATAGTTGCTCAAAGCCTGGCACCAGGTAGAATTAGAAATAAGACCTTGGGAACTGGCTTCTGCCACAGAGAACAAGATAATGATCAAGATTGGCTTTGCTGCAGGCATGGGGATGGACTAGAGCTACTGCATGCATGGGCCAATTGGGGGAGAATGGATAAAGGAGAGGAACCAGGATAAGGATTTCTGTAACTGGGGGAATTGCTGGAAAAACTGAGATAATTGCATCCATGTGTGGAAGGACTGTGGAGAAGCTATACTGCTGGGTTTATCATGTCGTCTGATACCTGCATCTCTAAACGTCTCTAAGCTTCATCTGCCTTAATAATGCAACCATGTGGACATGGTTCAGGAAAAGCTTCCATATGCTGCATGTACATGCTTTTCCTTCAAGATGTATGAATGAGGCGGCTGGGTGGTGCAGCGGACATTGCGCTCGTCACCAACACAAGAGACACCGGGTTAGACTCCGGCTGTCAGCGTTGCCTCCGGCTTGGGCCGGCCGTCATACTAACTCAATTGGCAGAGTTAGCGGGTGGAAGTCGATGGGTGGCAATCTGGACGTTGTGGACAGCGACTCCTACAGGTCGGTTGGGGGACGCCTGCACAGCAGAGACAGGAAATGGCGGGGGTAATGTGAGCCTCCCACACGTTACACCTCGCCAATGAGAGTCCGCGCTGGCAGGTGAAAAGATGTGACAGGCTGCCTCAACATGTATCGGAGGGTACATGTGATGCAAGGCTTCTATCCTCCCTACAACCGGCCAGTGGGGGGCATATGCGAGCAACGTTCAAGACAGGGGAGGGGAGAATTGGCACAGCAAAATTGGGATGGGAGAAAAAATAATAAAAAGGAGAAAAAGTAGATAAAAAAATTAAAAGATGTATGAATGAATAAGCTTCAATCTGTTCCAAGTCCATACAGCCAATGACACGCTCATGTTTGGAATTCACTTTTTTCCCTGATGTGTTTGTTTGGGTTTTTGCCAAAGTGCCAAGGATAATGGAACTGATGTGCACCCCTTCCTCTTTTCAAATTAGACTTACAGTAATATGGAGCCACATTCAACATAGTTTTGTTTACAGCATGGTATGTACTGACATACCGTACACATGAAAATGTCCTGCTTTAGATAAAGTGACCTTTCGATCACAGTGACGAATGTAGCCGTGGCTTCATCCCTGACCCCCAAGAACCTAGGTGTAGTCCTTGATGACCGGCTGAACTTCTCTGCTCACATTGCCGCAACAATCAGAACCTGCAGATTCTTCCTGAGCAACGTCGGAAGGATCTGCCCTTTCCTGACAAAAGAAGCCACTCAAGTCTTCCTGCATTCAACAATAATGTCTCACCTCGACTACTGCAATGCATTGCTAGCTGGTCTACTGACTAGTGACTACTGCCACCAAGCCACTTCAACTCATCAACATCAATTGATCAAAAGGTACTTAATTCCCCCCAGTGTTTTCTACCAGTGCGGAATGTCTATGGCCTTTGCTCTCCTTGTTGGACCTTGCTTTGCAGAATTCCCCTCCCCAAATAGCCTTGAGAGCAGTGTAGCCATGATTCCACAGTGGGGCAGTGTAGCCGTGGTTCCACAGTGGGGCCGTCCAAGCCTCTCCAGAAGCATACTCGCCACTTGACATTTCACATCATGCCACACACCTGATAACATGACAACCTGATAGATCAAAGTCACTAGGAAGAGAGATATATATATATAAGTTCTACATTTGAGTTCTACATTTGACTCTGTATTTATAAATGTCAAATGATGTTATGGTCTTAAAGCCCTCAGAGAGAAGATGAAATAAAAAGTCCTTTTAGCAAGAGATTTGATCTTGTTTTAAGACTCAGAAGTCAAATGTTCTTCCTATACTGGCAGATAATTGTGTTTGTTTCAAGAAGTTTGTTTTTAAAACAAGAAGAACCTTGTTTTAAGATAATCTTACTTAAAACAGCTTCTTGTTAATGATGAGTCTTAAAACAAGGGTTGAACAATTATTTGAAATTCTATTGAAATTGCAATGTCCTTGTGCAATATCCAAAATGCAACTTGAATATTAGTTAAAGGTGTTGAAGTTGAGGAATTAACCTGTTAATGTTCGGCTGGTCGTATACGGCCGTTTCACACTCACGCGCATGTCGCAGCACTTTGCCCTCATCTGCACTTGACAAGCCATTCAGACAAATTACCACGTTCGGTTTGGCCAGGTCCTGAGCTATTCACTCACACATTCACACACAGACGGCCATGTGAACGGGAGCAGTTAGGGGTTAACCTCTTAAACCCAAGCCCTATTTTCTGAAAATTCGCCTAAAAATACATATGTAAATGGAAGATTGCTCTACTTCTACAAGGTCCATTTGCATGTTCTTGGTATCTAGGTACATCTATGGATCTCAGGGAATGTATTCCCAGTGTCAGACATATTATTGTATTAAATTCTGTCGCCCAACTAAAAACTAAAAAGAAGTCGACAACCAGAGTGAGAGAAAACGGTGCTTTTTCAATGTATGTGATGTATAGATTGGGGAGAGATGACCACAGCTAAAATGGTAGATCGAAATGTGCATGGAAGCAGGAGACGGTGATAGAACGGTGGTGGAACCAGTGGTTTCACAGGCACAGGCCGCGTCAGCGAGGGTTTTGTTATGAATTCCTTAGAAGAACATCTGAGATTAGAGGGTACTGTCTCCCAGGACAGGAGGGAGAGAGGTTCATCTTAATGAAACGTGAGTTTATTAGTGTTAAAGGTTATGCAGTTGTCATGACAACACGTCACATGACAACCAGAAGGCGGGGCCGTCGTTGCGACGACGAACATCTATAAGTCGAACGGTGTTTCCGGGTGTTGAGCAGACTAGAATCTGACGCAGACTAAAATCTGACTGAGACTAAGAGGGAAGAAACCAGAAGAGACTCTCTCCTCTCATTGAGAGAGAGGGGGGGGGGGGGAGAATGGCACATCACCAGTAGCTTCGGCTACCACGAGGATGGTCTTAGGCTAACGAACAGGCCTGAACACTATTGGACTGAACAGCAAAAGGACGATAATATGAACACACCGAAAGATCATTAGAAATATACTCTTCAAGGACAATACAATCTGTTAACATCTGAGCTGAGGTTTCTGTTTAGAGAAATAAAACCACGCTTTTCCTTGTAAGGTATTTCACGTTGTCGAAGTGTCGAATTCTTACGGAGGTGGGGAAGTATTATGGTTTATGGATTGCACTAACGGGGGAAGATAAGGATCTTATCTACCAGTATCGGAGACGTCAGGACCATTAAAAGTACACAACGCAGAGGAATTGGATGGAGGGCCAAACAGACGAAGACGTGATACTGGCCAGTTTGATCAGAATCTTACAGTTGATGCCGTTGGGACCCGGATTTGCAAGAGATTAAAACAACGGGAACAGTTGGTTGTTGTTGGTTGTTGATGACAGCCGGATATGCAAGAGATAAGAACAACGGATAAAGACTTTTTCAATAATGGGGCGACAGTGGACAACAGTCATCAATGTGTGGGAGAATCATGATCGAAGCAAGGCCGGCCAGCCCTGGGAGAGAGCGGCGAGTCGAGCGGTCAGGAGGCGAACCAGCGCTGTAGGGGAAACAGCGCTCCGATCAAAAATGTGAGTTCACTGTGCACACGGTTGTTTTGATTTTTTCAAGCCAAATAAAAACGAACAGATAGTGAATCCGTAAACGTAAACATTTCTAGTTCGACACAGAGAATGCCAGCTGTAATAATATGAGCAGAGAGCCATGGTGAAAATCGAGGGTGTTATCTACAGAGAATGAAAAGCAAATGAGGCAGGCTGCACAGTTTTGGTTTAAGGAGGGTAAATGCGAGATGAGGAAAGGGGGGGGGGGGGGGGCGCTTGAATCAGATCGAAAAATTGTTATGGCGGGACTGTTTTCATAACAGAAGGAAAGTCGAAAGGAGATTGTACCAGTGTGTATTATGTCCGATCAGGCAAGAGTATTAGTCTGAGAAAGCGTCCCCTGATAATGGATAGGAAAGAGAGGAAAAACAGCTGTGTTTTTAGGCCTTGGAAGGAAGGGCAGCGTTTGTTTGTTTGAGAGAGTAGCCATTATGAGCGAGTCAAAATGGCCGTGAGCACCACGAGGAGATAACAACAGATAAAGAACCAGGAAGTGACACGTCAACTAAAACACCATGGAGGAGGAGTAAGTCGCCACCTAGTGGCGGAGGGGGGGGTAGTGCTGGGGAGTTTTCATTACCCATAGGGGAATATTTAGATATAGGCCTGTACTACCATCTAGTGGCGGAGTGGGGGAGTGATTCAATAGTCAATCTAATGAGTTATTTGAGTGGATTATTATTATAATAATAAGATTAGATATGGAGTTTAATTATACAATGGATTAAATAAGAATTGCACAGAAAGATGGTGCAGTTATTAGAATGGGTTAATTATGGAATTAAAGAGGGAGTTTGAATTCCAGTGGGGCCTTCTCACACCTAATAAATAGGCAGAGTCTTGAGGGGACACGTCACCAGAAAGAACTGGCGCGCGCTGGGGGTCACCCGTGGGACAAACGTAGAGCGCCGAGTGGGTATCGTTTAGCTGCTGGTGTCACGCCGGAAGACAACAAAACAGGGAACAGCCCTGTAGGATTAGATATGGGTGTTGAGAAGGTGGGGGACTAATAGAACGAGCTGCAGGCCCAAAGCCATGGTAGACTAATAGCAAAACAAGGGAAGTCGAATGGACAGACGACTGCCGGTGTTGTGTTTCTGCTTTCAAGGGGGGAATGACACCGACAGCGATGGAGATGGCCAGGAGACAGACTGGAGGAGGAGGAAGCTGCAGGGGCCAGGCACCGCAGCCTGGTACACAGATGATCCACGACGAGAGGGAGGAGACGGCGGCGGTGGAGGAGCAGATGTGGAGAGGACAGCCAGAGACACTGAGCAGTAGCAGACCAGGGGGGACATTTTTGCCTAGGGGACCGCGCCCTGGAGGGGGGACCAGCTCAGGAAAGGAGCCGTCACTGAAAGGGGCCCTTGCCTAGAAGACGGGACCGGCCCGAGATGGGAGGTGTACTGTAAGAGAGGGAAGGGAGCGCTCTGATTTGGACGTGGGGTACCTGATAGGGGGGCCGAAGGGTTTAGGTGTGTCGTTTGAAAAGTTGCAATCTGTGTTTTTCTCTGTCTCTCTCTCTCTCTCCTCCATGACCGTTGTTTATCCTTTCTGGTTTGGGTGTGATGCGGGTAATGGAAAACAAAAGGAAAACAGCAGACGGCGGGGCCCTAATTGTTATGAGTCTATTTTTGTGTATAATTAATTGAAAAACCAAGTAGTCTTATGATTCTGAGGGGTGATAAGAATCAAGGGGGGATTGAGAGAAAACGGTGCTTTTTCAATGTATGTGATGTATAGATTGGGGAGAGATGACCACAGCTAAAATGGTAGATCGAAATGTGCATGGAAGCAGGAGACGGTGATAGAACGGTGGTGGAACCAGTGGTTTCACATGCACAGGCCGCGTCAGCGAGGGTTTTGTTATGAATTCCTTAGAAGAACATCTGAGATTAGAGGGTACTGTCTCCCAGGACAGGAGGGAGAGAGGTTCATCTTAATGAAACGTGAGTTTATTAGTGTTAAAGGTTATGCAGTTGTCATGACAACACGTCACATGACAACCAGAAGGCGGGGCCGTCGTTGCGACGACGAACATCTATAAGTCGAACGGTGTTTCCGGGTGTTGAGCAGACTAGAATCTGACGCAGACTAAAATCTGACTGAGACTAAGAGGGAAGAAACCAGAAGAGACTCTCTCCTCTCATTGAGAGAGAGGGGGGGGGGGGGAGAATGGCACATCACCAGTAGCTTCGGCTACCACGAGGATGGTCTTAGGCTAACGAACAGGCCTGAACACTATTGGACTGAACAGCAAAAGGACGATAATATGAACACACCGAAAGATCATTAGAAATATACTCTTCAAGGACAATACAATCTGTTAACATCTGAGCTGAGGTTTCTGTTTAGAGAAATAAAACCACGCTTTTCCTTGTAAGGTATTTCACGTTGTCGAAGTGTCGAATTCTTACGGAGGTGGGGAAGTATTATGGTTTATGGATTGCACTAACGGGGGAAGATAAGGATCTTATCTACCAGTATCGGAGACGTCAGGACCATTAAAAGTACACAACGCAGAGGAATTGGATGGAGGGCCAAACAGACGAAGACGTGATACTGGCCAGTTTGATCAGAATCTTACAAGAGCCTCCCCTGGTTGAACTATAATGGTGTCAAAGAAGAAAAAAGGAAATATCGTGCAGCAGAGAGAAAATTGAGGAAAACAAAAACCACTATCTGCTGTGATATCTACAAAGATGCTTTAACTGCCTATAACAGAACCATCTGACTAGCAAGGACATATAAATTTTCCTATATTATCACAGAAAATTTTCGGAAATTCCAGAGTCCTTTTCTCCACTATCAAATCGATCAGCTGCTAAACACTGTCTGTGCCCCCCCACCCTCCCCAACAGCTAAATGTGAGGAATCTGCTCTGTTTTTTAGAACAAAATAACTTCAATCAGAGCTAGTATCATTACTAGTGGAGGTGGAGATGCAACCGATCTCAGTAGAGTATGCAATGTAACCATGAGTAACTTTACATGCATCACACTAAGCGAACTGTGTAAACCTGTCTCAGAAGCAAACTCCACAACCTCAAATATTGATCCTATCCCCACAAAATTCTTTAAGCAAGTGTTTGATGGCGTCTCCAGTCTGGTCCTGGACATTATAAACACATCCCTTAAAACTGGCGTCTTCCCAGATGCCTTCAAGACCAATATCAAATCTACCATTTATCAGTAAAATATTGGAACGGATAGTTTCAGTCCAAATAAATGTCTATCTTAAAGAAAACAACATCTTAGAAGTTTTTCAGTCAGGTTTGAGAAGATACCACAGTACGGAAACTGCACTCACAAAGGTAATTAGTGACCTCAGACAAAATCTCTGTCCTTATCCTATTAGATCTCAGTGCAGCTTGTGATACTATCCTTATAAATCGACTTGAAAAGCTTATTGGTTTCTCTGGCTGTGTGTTGAACTGGATCAAAACATATATCAGAGGAAGGATGTTTTATATTAGTCTAGGAGGCCATACATCAGAGAAACATGAAAGCGGCTACAGGGTTGCACAAGGGAGCTGTTTAGGTCCATTACTCTTTTCTCTATATTATGTTACAGCTCTGCGACATCATCAGAGAGTATGGTATAGATTTCCACAGCTAAGCGGATGATACACAATTGTACATATCCGCTGAACCAAATGATGCAACAGCCATAAACTCCATTACCAACTGCCTATCAGCAATAAATAAATGGATGACTTTCTCAAATTGAATGAGGACAAAACTGAAGTCCTACTTGCCAAATCAAAAAGAGAGATGCTAACAAATAATCTAGGAAGCTTAACCACTTGGATTAAACCGGAGGTGACAGGTCTCTGTGTCATCCTGGCCTCAGATTTGAACTTCAACGCCCATTTAACCTCTTAAACCCTAGCCCTATTTTCTGAAAATCCACCTAAAATACATACCTAAGTAAATGGAAGATTGCTCCACTTCTACAAGGTCCATTTGCATGTTCTTGGTATCTAGGGACATCTATGGATCTCAGGGAATGTATTCCCAGTGTCAGAAATATTGTGTATGTTACTAGGCTTGAGTAAATTGTAATGAGAATAGCAATTCTATTTTCTTTCTTCCCCCCCCCCCCCCCCCCCTCCCCCCCCCCCCCATATTTGACGGTGAATAACACCATGCTAAAATTACCAAACATGAAAAACTGCCACTGAGCTCGTTCAGCACCTTCTTGAGATCACGTGTACAGAAAAGCAAATGAATAAAGGGAAGATGATTAAACAGAAGGTTTTGTAGATATACTGAATTCTGCCATCCGGACACATGCAATTTGAAATATTATTATAGAATATAGAATATCAGGCCTATAAATTACCTTATTATAGCCAAGTCGCACATCTATGGATCGGGCCAAATCTCCTCTTTCCAATGGCAGAGTTCAATCTGAATTTAGTATCACCAGGCGTGATCCACAAACCGTGAATACAATCGACTGTAAGTACAGTTACTTTTTTATAATGGAAATTGCTCTGCCATTACAATTGCGATGGAACTACTGGGATTATTCATTTTAGAGTACCTTCTGACAAAGGTAAGGTCTATTTTAGGTCTATTTTACCGAACCCAAAACATGCTTTTAGTAATGATCGCAGCTTCGTAAAATGACACCCCCCCCCCTTGATGACTTTGTGTGGAAACATTTATATGGTATATATACCTGTTCTGAAGGTCCAGATTAACACATAAAGTCCACGTTTATTATTTTGTATACCTTATATATTGTTTATATATATAAGATATATATTTTCACGTCGTCTATTTACCTAACAGTATTTATCATTCGCTTCTTTGTATATGTTCCATTCTTAACGCCGTAGGCGCGCGCACGCACCTGTAGACAGCGTGAGCGCATGCGCAGGGTTTTAGAACATGCCCGGGCAGAGTGTGTGTGAGAGAGAAAACATTTGGTGCAGCAGTAAACCAGACGGCAAGCAACGTATCTTGATAGAAAGCTGTACAGCTAATTAGATACCACTATAATATTGTTGAGCCACCATTCGCAAAGTAGAGTGACTTGTTCGAGCGAAGTGAAGTAAATAGCCATCTCTGTAGATTTGCAGACGGGCAAATAAGGAAGTAATGTTGAGAGACTTCTAGCTGAACCCAGCTGCGTTCTGGATTCAACGACCTATTACGGACTACATGCGGGTTAGCCTTAGCATACAAGGGCTAACTAGCTAGCGACCATGCCAACGGGCGTTTGGAATATTAGCTATATTAATCCTGCCATCGGGCGCTTGGAATACAGGAACCAGGTCCGTACGAGACCCCCCCTAACCAGCGACGACAGGATTATCCCACGTTGGTCTGCAGCTCTCTGGAGTAGGAACTCAGAGAATATCGTCTCCATCCGCCATCTTGCTTTCCCCGTGCTGTTCACTCCTTCTCACTCCATTCAGAGCTCCAGTGGTCGGGTACTAGTAGTCCAGGACTATACTTACCTCTGACATTATTGCATTGACATTCTATTAGTAACAGGAGATCTGCGCTATATATATAATATGTATGTTTGCTATTAACATTAAAGTGATTATTTAACTTTGTATCACTGTCCCCTCTCAGTTAATAGAGTGTCCGCCATTTTGTGTACATTTAATGTCTGGCTAATTAATATTCTAGTAGTGGTTTAACCTATCCTTTAAATACAGTCAGGGTCGTGTAGCCCCTTAGCTACAATTGGTCCTTCGAGCCGGAGGGTATCAGTGATAATATCAGTGATAATATGGCCAGCGGCGGACACTCCCCAACCAGATCTCCCCCATTAGAGCGCCCTAGGCGCCAGCGTCAGCCCCCTCCCTACTTGGAGGGCTACGCTGTAGATTTACCTCATAGCTTATCCAAGAGGATGCTAAGCAGGGATAACATTGGTAGCTCAAGCATGCCCAACCTTACAGAGGAGTCAACCCTAGATGTAGAGACCCAAGCTAGTTTAAGTGAAACTAACTTAGCTTACAGGGGGGGACAAGCAAGGCATGACTTGACTATACCCACAGAGTACCGCGCCCCCGAGATGGACCTCGGAGCGCGTGAGAAGATCAGGTCGCCGCCCAGCCCAGGCAGCTCCGAATCAAGGTCATCAGCGTCATCCCCAAGCGGGGCCGATAGGAGGCTAGCGCAAGTCCTGATCGCCACGATAACCGCCTCGGCGGAAAGGGACCGCCTCCAGGCGCAACGAGAGAGTGAGAGTGAACGCCTCCAGGCGCAACGAGAGAGTGAGCGCGAACATCTCAGAATGGAAGAGAGACGCCTCCAGGCTGAAGAAAACATGGAGCGAGACCGCGTCAATGCGCAGCGCGAGGCAGAGCGAGACCGCCTACAAGCACAAATGATGGCGCAAGCGCTCCAGAATGTAACTCCCCACTCTTCCACCCGGAGCTCCCAGAGATCATCACGCCAAGGGTCGAGGGCACCCTCTCCGACCCGACGAAGCTACATGGGACCCCGCCTAAGGGAAGAACCTGCTTACATTGCAGAGCAGCTAGCCGAGCGACTACAGAGCCTGACTGAGGACGAGGGAGGGCAGAGGGCCCACCCGCACTACTCCATCTCAGACCAGGAGGCACAGCGCAGCCCCGGTCTCAGTCATGACACGCTGCGTCATGAACCCCCAACACGTCCCAGTGGGGAGTTAGAGCACCAGACGGCACTGAGGACTAGTGCCTGGCAACCCGGCCCCTGGTTCCCGCCCAGCACGAACCAACGCCCCAACGTACCGGGAGACTCGCCGAGAATGCCCCTCCCCCAACGTGTGTCAGTGTCACAGCCCTCTATGGCACCCTACATTGGGACCCCCATATTCCCAGACTTCACAAGAGAAGACCGAGCGCAGTATACCGAGCTGCGTATGTGCCTAGAGACAATCATGTCAGGAGTACAGGACGAGCCATACAAGTACGCCATTCTCCTTAAGCATCTCAAGGTAACTAGAGCGCACAACACAGCGCTGGCATACTCCAATTCACAAACTCCCTATTCTGACGCCCTGGCTGCCCTCGACGGACGTTACGGACGTACGTGGGATTATGTCATTCAGGAGATACGTGAGATCGAACGCCTCCCCCCGGCTAAAGACAACCGAGCCCTGGATGACCTATCCGTCAAAGTACAGTCCCTAGTAGGGATGCTCGGGTCCCAACGAGAGAAAGGGATGTACGAGCTGTACGCCAACTCCAACGTGGAGCGCATATTAGAGAAGCTCCCCCCATTCCGCCAAGAACGTTTTCGGCGGCAACGAAACTACCGTGACCCGAATGCCCCAGAACAGTCACTGTTGGATCTTGCTGACTTCCTAGCCAGGGAGGTTAGCAGCCTAAGGATTGACATCGCATGGGGTGGCTCGAACTTTAAAGAGGGACAGAGGAGGGCTAAAGACCAAAGCAGGCCCATCACAGTGATGCACCAGGCCGAGTCGGTGTCATGGCAGAAGAGTCACAACCCCCCCTCCAAGGGGAAATGGAAGATCGCATGTCAATACTGCGACAGCGAACACTGGATGTCACAGTGCGACGCATTCAAGAAACTGACCACCGCCGAAGTAAGTCAGTGGATTAAGGCTAACCGCCGCTGCTTCCGCTGCGCGCGGCCACATGGCAGCAGAATGCCGCCTTAAGAAGAAGCGTGGCAAGTGTGACGGCGCTCACCTCGAAGCACTGCACGAGAGCAACAAGCGAAACCCAGCTCCACTAAGCAACTCGAGAGCAGAAGTACTCTACATCGACCCCGCGAAGAGTGGGAGCTCCAGAGTGCTCCTCAAGGTGGTACGAGTACTCCTCAGTCACGGGGACAAGGTACTCGACACCTACGCCGTCCTCGACGACGGGTCGGAGAAGACACTCCTCCTCGCCTCCGCCGCGACCCAGTTGGACCTGCGGGGTCCAGAGGAGACCATGACCCTCCGTACCATTCGTCGAGACTTAAAGACAATCAAAGGTGAAAACGTCTCGTTCACCATTGCAGCGATCGACCAGCCTGAGAAGCGGTACGCCATCAGCAAGGCGTTCACAAGCTACGACATAGGTTTGTCACGCTACGATTACCCCATCCCACAGCTGAGGGAAAAGTACGACCACCTACGCCAACTGCCCATACCGCCTATCAGCGGCGCTACACCGACCCTACTCATCGTGTCCGACCACTCGGACCTCATTGTCCCTACTGATGCGGTCCACATCGGACCCAGAGGATGCCCAGCCGCGGTTAAGACCCGTCTGGGGTGGACGCTCCAGGGCCCTCTCTCCGGGCCTTCCAGCCGACCAACGTCCACACGCTGCCTTTACACCAAGGCGAGCGACACAGACCCCACTCTCCTACAGCACGTTGAGAGGTTATGGACACTAGATGCGTTGCCATTCAAGAACGAACGGAAGATGGTTCGGGCCAAGGAGGACAAGTATGCCATCGCTCTACTAGAGCAGAAGACTACTAGGGTCAAGGTCGACGGAGTGCTAAGGTACGCGATCCCACTCTTGAGGCGAGAAGGGATGCCCACTCTGCACGTGCCTAAGGGAGCGACGCATCACTACCTACAGAGCACCGAGCGGCGCCTCGCCAAGAACCCCCCACAAGCAACGATCTATCGCGCCGAGATCGAGAAGCTGGTAACGGCCGGCCACATCAAGAAGATCGATGACCACGAAGCAGAAGGGACGACAGAGTCCTGGTACGTGCCCCACCACAAGGTCACCCACAACGGAAAGAACCGCATTGTGTTCAATTGCAGTCATCAGATTGGACAGCAGAATCTGAATAGCCTACTCCTGCCCGGTCCTACACTTGGACCCTCCCTCCTCGGCGTCCTGATACGCTTTAGTCAGGACAAAGTGGCCATCAGCGGCGACATCAAGGGGATGTTCTTACAAGTTCGACTGATGGAGGAAGACAAGCCTTTACTGAGGTTTCTGTGGAGGGAGAGGCTCGACGACGAACAACCCTCGATATACCAATGGGAGGTACTCCCCTTCGGCACCACCTGCAGCCCGTGCTGCGCCACGTTCGCGTTACAGAAGCACGTGGCCGAAGACCCCGGAGCTGACGATGATGTCAGACACAGCGTTGAACGAAGTTTCTACGTGGACAACTGTCTACAGAGCGTATCCACGCCAGAAGAAGCAGAGAGCATCCTAATGAAGCTACGGGCTTCGTTAGCCAAAGGTGGATTCGACCTCCGACAGTGGGCCAGTAGCGACCCTCAAGTTCTCCGGCACCTCCCTCCAGAGACTAAGGCCGCTAGCAACGAGACCTGGATGGCGCACACCCCAGGCGAAGCGCAAGAGATGACTCTGGGTCTCGTCTGGCGCTTCAAGACGGACTTCGCTTCACTACCGGCACACACCTCTGAGGACGGACCAGGAGACGTCCACGACTAGACTGACCACTCGGCGGAGTGTGTACCGAACACTCGCCAGCCAGTACGACCCTATGGGGTGCATTCTCCCCTACACCACCCGGGGGAAGATGCTGGTGAGAGAACTGTGGGCCAAGGAGCAGGGCTGGGATGACCCCATACCCGAGCACCTAGCCACCACATGGAGAGAGTGGGAGGATGAACTTGTCTTACTTTGCGAGGTTGCCATCCCGCGGAGCTACTTTCCCCCTACCGTGCGACTGGAGACGAGTCAGATAGACCTGCACGTCTTCAGCGACGCCTCTGAAGTGGCATACGGATCAGTGGCCTACCTGAGAGCTCGAGAAGAGGGAGGAGAAGTCCATGTAGCCTTCGTCCTGGCCCGTTCGAGGATTGCTCCCCGCAAGCAGCAGTCGATTCCGCGACTAGAGCTCTACGCAGCTCTGGTAGGCGCGCAACTCGCCAAAATGGTGCAAAGTGAACTCACCATACCGGTGCGTGAGATCATCCTATGGTCAGACTCCATGACCGTGATCACCTGGATCCAGTCCGCCTCCTGCCGGTACAAAGTGTTCGTAGGAGTCCGAGTATCGGAAATCCAAGACCTGGTAGGAGCGGAATGTTGGAGATATGTTGACACCAAGCAGAACCCAGCGGATGTCATCACACGGGGGATGTTCCTAGCCGACCTCACCCGTCCTAACTCATACAGTGATGGCCCAGAGTTCCTCAGACTCCCGGAGGAGAAGTGGCCTATCTCAACACCGCGGGATGCGAACCAAGACGAGTCAGAAATAAAAAAGTCCACGTTCTGCGGGCTGAGTCAAGCCCCGGCTCCAACGGGCCCGGACCTAGACGACTGTCAAACTCTGGAGAGTGCCCAAAAAAGGACATTCCTATGGCACCACCCGGAGCTCCCCCGCACCACAGACCTCAGTGCATCTGCCTACAAGGAAGCGGAACTTCTTGTGCTGCAGAGGGCGCAGAGACTCTTTCCCAGAGGAAATGGAGTGTTTGATAAGGGCAAAGCCAGTCCCCTCAGACAGTCGGCTCCTCACCTTAGCCCCAGAAATCGACGCCCAGGGCCTCATCAGGGTGGGTGGTCGGTTGAGACGGGCCCCGGACTTGGCCGAGGATGTTAAGCATCCCATCGTCCTAAGCAGCTGACACAGGGTAACCGACCTGATCATTCAGAAATACGGCGAGGTGGTGTGCCACGCGGGGACCGAGCGAGTCTTTGCGGAGATCCGACGGCGCTTCTGGATACTCCTAGGGAGAGAAGCTGTACGCCGATTCCAACGAACTTGCCCGACCTGTCGCAAGTGGAGGGCACAGCCTATTATCCCGAAGATGGCAGACCTGCCTCCCTGCCGCCTCCGATTCGGCGAGCGGGCCTTCCACTCCACGGGCGTGGACTGCTTCGGCTCATTCAATGTCAAGAGAGGAAGAGGAACAGAGAAGAGGTGGGGTATCGTGTATAAATGCATGACCACCAGAGCTGTCCACATTGAGCTCCTTCAGTCGATGAGTACCGACTCGTTCCTCATGTCATTCCGGAGGTTCCAAGCGAGGAGAGGGACCCCCTCAGTGCTATTGTCAGACCAAGGGACAAATTTCCGAGGAGGAGACACGGAACTGAGAGCGAGCTTCCTGAACATGGGTGAAGAACTCAAGACTTGCCTTGCATTTCGGGGGAACGTGGGAGAGAGAGGTCCGATCAATAAAGACCGTAAGTACACCATACTTGGAGCCCAGACAGTGGGCGATGAAGTCCTGGCTACGGTCCTCACCGAGATTGAGGGAGTTCTGAACTCCAAGCCCCTCGGCTACGTTTCAAGCGACGTAGCTGACGTCGATCCCATCACCCCAAACTACCTCTTGATGGGGCGGCTGGACCCTGCCCTTCCTCAGACTGTGTACAGACAGGACGAGATGAGCGGACGGAGAATGTGGAGACACAGCCAAGTACTGGCCGACCAGTTTTGGGCCCGCTTCCTCCTACACTACTTACCCTCCCTTCAAGCCCGCCAGAAATGGGTGAAAGACGGGGACAACCTGACGGTGGGGACCGTCGTGATGATCATAGACCAGTCACTACCCCGAGCTATGTGGCCAGCCGGCCGTGTGAGCCGAGTAATCAATGGTTCGGATGGGAAGGTCAGAGCTGCAGAGGTCATCGTCCAAGGGCGGACTTATACCCGACCAGTAGCTAAGTTGATAGAGCTTCCTGCGTTCCCTGACCCCCCTGACGATGACGATAACCCATCGACTTTATAGGTTACTTCCAACTCCCCATAGCCCCTTATGGAGAAATTGACTTGACCTTTGATATTAATCTGTGCCCCTAATTTTATTTGCTAATTAGGTTCCTGACAAAGGTAAGGTCTATTTTAGGTCTATTTTACCGAACCCAAAACATGCTTTTGGTAATGATCGCAGCTTCGTAAAATGACACCCCCCCCCTTGATGACTTTGTGTGGAAACATTTATATGGTATACCTGTTCTGAAGGTCCAGATTAACACATAAAGTCCACGTTTATTATTTTGTATACCTTATATATTGTTTATATATATAACATATATATTTTCACGTCGTCTATTTACCTAACAGTATTTATCATTCGCTTCTTTGTATATGTTCCATTCTTTTTTTCTTTTTTTTTAAACTTTATTTTTTAGCGTTTATCGCTTTTCTGGTCAAGCATGACCGACAGATACAGGGTGAAACGGGATATAGATCAGGGGAAGACATTCTGATAAATGATGGCGGGTCCGGGAATCGAACTCGGAGTCCACCAGATCCGTGACGCAGCACGGTTTTCCCCGACGCTGAAATAGCGCCGAGATATGCGGTGAGCTACTGGAGCCCCCCTTATATGTTCCATTCTTAACGCCGTAGGCGCGCGCGCACGCACCTGTAGACAGCGTGAGCGCATGCGCAGGGTTTTAGAACATGCCCGGGCAGAGTGTGTGTGAGAGAGAAAACGTTTGGTGCAGCAGTAAACCAGACGGCAAGCAACGTATCTTGATAGAAAGCTGTACAGCTAATTAGATACCACTATAATATTGTCGCCACCATTCGCAAAGTAGAGTGACTTGTTCGAGCGAAGTGAAGTAAATAGCCATCTCTGTAGATTTGCAGACGGGCAAATAAGGAAGTAATGTTGAGAGACTTCTAGCTGAACCCAGCTGCGTTCTGGATTCAACGACCTATTACGGACTACATGCGGGTTAGCCTTAGCATACAAGGGCTAACTAGCTAGCGACCATGCCAACGGGCGTTTGGAATATTAGCTATTAATCCTGCCATCGGGCGCTTGGAATACAGGAACCAGGTCCGTACGAGACCCCCCCTAACCAGCGACGACAGGATTATCCCACGTTGGTCTGCAGCTCTCTGGAGTAGGAACTCAGAGAATATCGTCTCCATCCGGCATCTTGCTTTCCCCGTGCTGTTCACTCCTTCTCACTCCATTCAGAGCTCCGGTGGTCGGGTACTAGTAGTCCAGGACTATACTTACCTCTGACATTATTGCATTGACATTCTATTAGTAACAGGAGATCTGCGCTATATATAATATGTATGTTTGCTATTAACATTAAAGTGATTATTTAACTTTGTATCACTGTCCCCTCTCAGTTAATAGAGTGTCCGCCATTTTGTGTACATTTAATGTCTGGCTAATTAATATTCTAGTAGTGGTTTAACCTATCCTTTAAATACAGTCAGGGTCGTGTAGCCCCTTAGCTACAATACCTTTGATTTGGAAATAATATAGGTTTCAGGCGAGCAACCCGAAAGATTTGCGCATATGCATATAACACGTCATATCTCACGATCTAGAAAACGAGACTGGATCATTTTGAAACGGGCCGTTTAGCGTGGAATAGCGCACAAACGAAAGTATGTAGAAATTAACTAGTTTGTCCCTGTTGGACTATAAATAGTGCCTGTCAAATGAGCCATAGCTATAATATAGAATATACGATGGGTCTGCAAACATCGTGAAAATGGTCAATAACGCTGGCACCAGGGAGTAAAGATGGGAAAACAGCGTGGCAGTCAAAGAGTTAAGTGTGGGGTCGCCAAAAAATATCCTAAATAAAATGGGGTTGTGGTATAAAAAAGTTTGAGAACCCCTGAAATAGAGTAACAGAGGTTTGAACTTGTGTACTCACATTTTTCTTTAGTGGTTGCAAGATTCCATATTCCATTATTCCAGCATAGAGGTATGAGCTGGAAAACACTGCGGTTCCATAGCCTGAAGTCTTATGTAGTACATGTCAAAAAAAATTGTATCCGGTCAGAAATTAGTGTTTGAGAGAGGTTTTAGTAAAGTTCCAAAATCCATTTCTGCCATCCACCTCTGTGCGTTCTGAAGTCTCAGTCACAACTCATGTTCGCTCATCAACTTTCACCTACTTCCTACATTTGCACCCCCCCCCCCCACATCAGGTATCGTGGCTACAACGCTGACCAATCATTTACGCCATCAGCGGTGATTGGTCAGTTCCTGAGCGTATACTGTCCGACGTGGTCATTTGATGTGTAGCGTGAAAAAAGATGCTCACCTGACATATCGTCATGTAACTCGAGAAGCAAGGCACGGAATTGGTCGGGTGAGGTGGCGTTCGAACGGCGGCAAATAGATGTTTCAAACGGTATATTATATGTTTGGCGAAAAAGGCAGCCCCGAGCTGGTAGACGCTCGCAAAGTGCCACGGCGTGCGTGCGTACCACGCACAGGCATGACGGGACGTATATGTCCCGGTGCACATTATGTGGTTAAAGAAGTGTGTCTTTAGTCGATGGCGAAAGATTGGTCGGGTTTCGGCTGTCCTAACTGTGGTGGGAGGTTCGTTCCACCAATGTGGGGGCTTCTCTTTGATAAGCCTCCCGGAGCTCGGATAGGAGTGGGTCTGAGGCGGCCAGAAGATGCAGAGCATAGAGGTCTTGAGGGTGTGTAGTTAAAGACCATTTACCGGAGGTAGGCGGGAGCCATTCCCTTTGCCACACAATATGCCAGGGCGATGGGCCTTGAAGCAGATTTGTGTGGCAATGGGGAGCCAGTGCAGGTCTCTAAGAAGTGGGGTGACATAGGCTGACTTCTGTAGGTTTGAGATCAGGCGGGCAGCTGCATTCTGAATGAGTTGAAGAGGGTTGGTGGCAGTGGTCGGAAGGCCAGCAAGCAGTGCATTGCAGTAGGCGAGGCGGGAGATGACTGTTGATTGGATGAGGTGTTGGGTGGCTTCTTTTCTCAGGAAGGGGCGGACGTTGCTTAGGAGGAATCTGCAGGTTCTGGTTGTTGCTGCGATGTGAGCAGAGAAGTTCAGCTGGTAATCAAGGAAAACACAGAGGTTCTTGGCGGTCGGAGACGCGGCCACAGCTACATTCTCCACTGTGATGGAAAGGTTGGTCAGGGGGGAGGATTTGGCCAGCAGGTGAAGCAGTTCTGTTTAGCTTAGGTTCAGTTTGAGGTGGTTGGTCGTCATCCAGGTGGAGATGTCGGACAGACAGGCCGAGATCCGCACAGAGACATTGATATCTGAGGGAGGAAAGGAGAGGAAGAGTTGAGTATCATCGGCATAGCAATGATACAAGTACTACATTCTGTTGTGGAAGGACAGCTCATTCACTGAGAGACTTACACTGCATCAGGGTAAGACATTTTAAGTCATTTAGTAATATCTTTAAACTGAGACTTGATTGCTGACCTGACCAGCTGACTTGATTAAGGGGCGTGTTTAAAGCGGCCATTTTGTTTCCTTAAGTGACCCATTAAGGGCCAGGTGTTAGAAAGCACTAATTAGTGATAGGGATTTAAAGGCCTGCTGGCTTAGCGTCAGCGAAGCGTCAACAAACGAAGAGGGACAAAGAGGAGTTTTCCTGGAGTTTTCCGCCGAGGAATCCAGGGATCCACCCAGTGCTAAGTACACCATAATCCTATCTTACACTCCACTCTGAAAAATCTCCCTTTCCCTCCCACTCTGCTATTTCTCTACTTCCTCCCTGCCACCTTTGACACCACAATGTGTCTCATATCCACAATCTGCTCCCCCAGAACAGATTCAACCCACCCACGGCAGTTTGCTAGCAACCCGGCTAATCTATCCTACCCTCCTACAGCCACTAATACACCTGTCACAGTACAGGGAGGCCTATGGAATTGTCAATCAGCAGTCAAGAAAGCTGACTTCATTACTGCCTACGCCCATAGTCAAAATCTGCAGCTCCTGGCTCTAACTGAGACCTGGATAACCCCCAATAACTCATCAACACCTGCAGCATTATCTACAAACTATAACTTCACTCACACACCTCGACCTTCCAGGCGGGGTGGAGGCACTGGCCTCATGACATCTCCTTCATGGACTACAAACTTAACACCCCTCCCAGCACTGTCACTCTCCTCTTTTGAATATCATGCAGTATCTGTCTCTAATCCTTTCAATCTCACCATTGTTACACTCTACCGCCCTCCAGGTCCGCTCGATCACTTCACAGATGAGCTGGACATGCTTCTAAGCTCCTTACCGGAAGATGGTACCCCTCTCCTTCTATTGGGCGACTTCAACCTGCCTGACTCACCTCAGTCAGTCATAGTAGTCTCCCTCCTACAATCATTTGACCTGACTCCCACTGCCATGCCTCCCACCCACAAAGCAGGCAACTCCTTGGATCTCATATTTTACCGTAACTCCAGCATCATTAACACCACGGTAACTCCCCTACATGTATCTGACCATTCCTTCATATCCTTCTCACTAACTCTCATGCTTAACCGAAAGGTCTTCACCCCAACTCAAACCGTCTCACTCAGACGCAACCTGCCCTCCCTATCCCCCTCCACCCTCTCCTCTGACATACTATCCACTCTACCTTTGAGTGACACCTTCTCTGCTCTCTCCACAGAGATGGCAACCTCCACCCTCCTCTCAGCCCTTGCAACCTCCTTCGACAAGCTCTGTCCCCTCGTTGAGAAACCTGCCCGCCGTTCCCCACCCAGTCCATGGCTGACAGATCCAGTGAGAGAACAAAGACAGGTCCTGAGAGCAGCTGAAAGGAAGTATAGAAAGTCACGCCTCACTGCTGACATCGACACATATCACAACCTCTTGTTAACATTCTCCAAAACCATTACTAATGCCAAAGCTTCTTTCTTTCACCATAGGATCGAGGCCTCTGCCAAGAATCTTCGCAAACTGCATGCTACCATGTCCTCCCTCCTCACTCCCCCCCACCCCCCCCCTCCCTCATCTTTCTCTGCCGAAGACTTTGCGATCTTCTTTGAGGAAAAAGTGGAGAACATCCGCAGCTCCTTCTCCCAACCCCCACCCATTCCAAATGCTGAATCGAGAACCTCATCCTTCACTCTGTCATCTTTCTCTCCCATTACAGAAGCCGAGACCCTGACACTGGTAACGTCGAACCGTCCGACTACATGCCAGCTGGACCGGCTACCTTCCCCACTCCTCCAGACCATAGCACCAGACATCCTCCCATTCCTAACTGCAACCATCAACTCCTCACTCAACTCGGGGGTGGTCCCCACCTCCCTAAAACAAGCCAGAGTCACGCCCCTCATAAAAAAACCATCCCTGAACCCTACCGTCATAGGCAACTACCGTCCTGTCTCTCTTCTCTCCTTCCTTTCTAAAACACTTGAACGTGCTGTATCCAACCAACTTACTGCTTATCTCTTACAGAATGACCTCCTAGACCCTAATCAGTCAGGCTTCAGGACTGGTCACTCCACAGAGACAGCCCTCATTGCGGTCACAGAGGCACTTCACTTAGCAAAAGCGAAAGGCCTCTCCTCTGTCCTGATTCTCCTAGATCTATCTGCAGCCTTCGACACAGTCAACCACCAGATCCTCCTCGCGGCCCTCGCAGGAATGGGAGTGGCTGGCTCTGCGCTGACATGGTTGTCATCATACCTCAATGACCGCTCCTACCAAGTGTCATGGAGAGGGACCCTGTCGGCCACCCGCCCCCTGCGGACGGGTGTCCCCCAGGGCTCGGTTTTAGGACCCCTTCTCTTCTCCCTCTACACTAAATCACTGGGTAACATTATCACGTCTCATGGCTTCTCCTACCACTGTTATGCCGACGATACTCAACTCTTCCTCTCCTTGCTCCACCTGCCGGCCAAATCCTCCCCCCTGACCGACCTTTCCATCACAGTCGAGAATGCAGCTGTCACCGCGTCCCCGACCGCCAAGAACCTTGGTGTTGTCCTCGACGACCAGTTGAACTTCTCTGCTCACATCGCAGCGACAACCAGAACCTGCCGATTCCTCCTGAGCAACGTCAGAAGGATCTGCCCCTTCCTGACAAAAGAAGCCACCCAACTCATCGTCCAATCAACAGTCATCTCCCGCCTCGACTACTGCAACGCACTGCTCGCTGGCCTCCCGGCCACTGCCACTAAGCCTCTTCAACTCATTCAGAACGCAGCGGCCCGCCTGATCTCAAACCTACCGAAGTCGGCCCATGTCACCCCACTTCTTAGGGACCTGCACTGGCTCCCCATTGCTGCACGAATCCGCTTCAAGGCCCTCGACCTAGCATACCGTGCGGCAAAGGGAACTGCTCCCGCCTACCTCCGGTCAATGGTCTCTAACTACACACCCTCAAGACCCCTACGCTCTGCATCTTCTGGCCGCCTCAGACCTACTCCTATCCAAGCTCCGGGAGGGTCATCAAAGAGAAGTCGCCTATTCTCAGTCCTTGCCCCACAATGGTGGAATGAACTACCCACCCCAGTTAGGACAGCCGAAACACGTTCAATCTTTCGCCGTCGACTAAAGACGCTGTTGTGGAAAGGTTGTTTGACACAGCAGGAGACGATATTTCCAATTGTAACAAATAGGTAATTTATTTAAGAAAAGAAGTTCGTTAACAGCAAGAGCTATGGGTCAAAGATGATCGCCACAGCTTGAACAAAAACACTCTGTCCTGGAACCCTTTGCCTGTCCCTAAAATCCCCTCTCAGTCCTGCCCCCATGACAGATATGATGACGTGTCACATCATGTCAGATCTGACATGACGTACATTAAGATGATACGTAGATTTAACATTGGAGAGAGAGAGAACATGAGGAGAGATAAGCAAGATATGATATCCACACACGATATGATGTAAAACATTAAGAACATGAAGAGAGAGTGAGATATGTGTGTTTGTGTGTGTGTGTGTGTATGTGTGTGTGTGTCTGTGTGTGTGTGCCGGTGTGTATGTCTGTGCGACTGTGTGTGTCTGTGTGTGTGTGCTGTGTCTGTGTGTGTGCTGTGTATGTGTGTAAGAGAGAAAAGACACAAGATTAGAACACAGATATGATGTACTGAAATGTCCATCCACTATCTTGAGGCTGTTTTAAGAACATCAGCCAGACTGTCGCCCTAGTGTCTTTGAGCCCTGCTAGTTGACCTATATTAAACTAGTCAAGACTAACCCCTTTCCTACCTCCACCCTCGTATACACATTTTCCCCAACATTCCCCCATTTGGGGCTATCCCTAGTCCCACCCAAATCATATAACCAAGAAAATGTGAACGTCTAACTAAACAAGAAACCTTACTTCATTCACTGGACCCCTAACGGACCAACAAAAGCTGACTACCGTTCTCACAATAAACACAAAACCGCTCAAAACAAGAGTAATAATAAAACATCAAAAAAAAAAAAATAAAAAAAAATTTATAATCCTAACCTGACAGACAAATCCCCCCAACCTCCCCCGCTTACCAAATGAGCCACAGTTCCGGCCGGAAACCGCGACTCTCATCAGGGAAAGGAGAAGTTGACCGTCAGAACTAAACATAGAACATCCCTCCCAAAAAAAATGACATTGTCTCTTCCATAACATTGAGTCCCAGTGTCCATCGCTCAGCCCCCCTTCCATGCCCACGCCATAGTCTCCTCACCGTATTGCCAAAAGTCACATTTTGCCAATACAGCAACCACCACGCCACACCTCCAGTCCTCGTAGAAGCATGTCCCCATGCCTGGACGGGAGGCGCTGGTACCGACCTCACCACGTGTCCCCCCATCTTCGACGGGAGGTGCCCATCTTGCCCACTGCGTTAGCCCCCCCCTTTTGTCCCTCCAGTCCCCAGAACCGATCCCCCGACCACTTCTTCTCAATGCTTCCTCAGGCTCAGAACCGACACTCTGCCGATGCCCCTTCCCATTCCGGTTTGACCAGGACCACAAGTAAAATAAACAAAAAATAATAAAAAAATAAAAAACAATGCAATGATTTTCAATGGTTGCAATCTCTATGCCGAAGGATCATTAGAAAATCAGACTAAAATTCCTAGTTAAAGGAATAAACCAACAAAACTGCGCTCAGACCATCCCCCGTCACTCTTAAAGGAAAGAACCAACAAAAAGAAAATGTCCCTACCTCACCATACCCCTAATCCTCTATCCCCTCGTCTCCCTCTAAGGCAGCATAAAGCTGAGGATATGGCCCGATTTGTGGCTCAATCTCTTTCTGTCCCACCATCAGCATTTGGCTCGTTACGTGTGAAGTTACCAGCCTACCCAAGAGAGGCATACCACAACAGAAAAGGAGAACCAATATCAACCCTGCCACCCCGATGGATATCCCCGTCTGCATCACTATGCTTCCCCACTGTCCCAATCTTTCCAACACCCCACTCCCCCACCATTCTTCATTCCGGCCAGAATTCCCCCTCAACTCCTCCCTCAAATCCTTCAGCTTAGCCATGGCCTCGGAGAACTTTCCCCCTGGCCCCACATTCGTCGGAATGAATGTGCAGCAGTACTGTCCAAACATGGAACAGACTCCACCCTTCTCCGCCATTAACCAGTTCAGAGCCTGTCTATTCTGCCACGCCACCGTACTGGTCGCGTGCATCTGGTCCCCCATTGCATCCAACGCCTCCTCGGTGTAATTGAGATACCGCTGCTGATTGTAAAACAAATAGTTGATCCACCCGGTGTTCTTATTGACCGATATCCATGGCAGAATAGACTCAAACCCTGCCGCAATCTCATTCTTAGCCATGAACTCGGCTGGAATGCCCCTTGGCTGTCCTATGCTGTCCAGATACACCCTTGGGTCTGCCTTGTAGCTACGCTTCGTTCGAGAGATAGGAGACTCAGAAGGTCCTTCCGTCACTGATAATGGTAGGACCACCATTGGCATGATCGCCTGAACCCGGGCACATCTACCTGACCAATCTAAAGGAAGTGTATTCCTCAACCTCCTACCGCCGCAGAGCCAGTATTGGTCCGCCAGTGCCATATCCTGGACATGAAAAGGGCAAGCTACAGGCCGTGGGTTGGTATCCACTCCCTTTAACACGACCCCGTGTCCACACTTTCCTTCTTTCGTACAGTTAGTCGTGATGCTCCAAATAGTAGTGCACCGCCCCTCTGCCACCTCCCCTACATCCCGGGTCCCCTCCTTCTGCAAGCACTCGAAATCCTTGGTCAGCCATAGTTTGACACCTCTGGGTATTGGCAACCCCGTCGCTACCCCCTGCACACGTACATCCAATTTCCTACACCGTTCCCGCATAGTGACATCCTTGAAATCCGTGACGTTTCCTGCCGCCTTAAAACGACTAGAGCCGAGAAACCCCAAACACTCTGCCTCGCACCAAGGGCGACTATTATGGGGCCCCTCCCATGCCTCTGCGTCCCTGTCACACTGAGCCCAACTGAACTTCGTGCCCTTCACCAGCAGCCTATCCGGACGTGCCTTGGAGCAGACATAACAATCCTCTATCTGATTCTGCGCGCTCGTGTACTGGACCCACTTAAACCACTCATTCCCTAAAGCCGCCCTATACATCGGGTCAGCCTCCGGGTCTTCCTCGTCATAGTCATAGTCGCCCCCATCTTGTTCCCCGGAAGGAAGCAAACCCCTCAACCTGGCCCAGAGTGAGCCCACTGAGTCCCTCAACGTTCCGGCTGTCCTCTGGAACATATCCTGTCCCCCCACCTCTTCCGACTCAGTGTCCTTGACCTCCCTTTTTCCCCTCACCCCTGTCCCCTGTGATTGGTTCGGGACAGGCTCAACTCTCCTATCTACCCCCACAACCCGATGCTCGTTAGTATAATGGTAAGTATCCCCGCCTGTAACGGGGGAATGGTCAAAATCAAAAACATGCCCTTGCGGTCCTACGGGAAACACCCCGTTTGGTTGTAGTCTTATCTTCTCCCCCCCTTCCTCGATGGAGGGAAAAGGGGGCGCCTGATTCTGAGCCTGGTCATGAAAGTCTGCTGGTACTTGAGCCTGAGCGGGACCCCGTGGGACTCCTACCCACTCAAACCCGTCATCCTCAAGGACGGGTCGACCGTGACGGTTCTTAATGACGTCGTTGTGCCCGGCCGACCGTCCGCACACTGCTGCCAACATCTGCGGGAGCATCAGCAGGCACTGCACCTTCCAGTTGCCGTCTCGGACCCTCCATGTCGGGTTCTGCATAACTGCGATCGATTGTATCCCCCAAGAGATCGCCGCTGGCCTTTATGCAGTGATTGAAGTGGAACCAGGTCGCTGATCCTTTGACTTGGACTGCCGTTCCAGTCGATCGGATCACCTCGTACGGGCCCTCTCTCCGGGGTGATGACCACTTTCTCTTGTGGACCTTTACGAAGACCAAGTCCCCAGGGATCAGTCTCGGTTTGGTGGCTTCCTTCTCCGCCTCCTTCTCCCCCTTTCTCTCCTTTCTCTGCTCCTGTCGAAACACAGCTTCATGTATTTTAGTCACTTGCTGAAGATATTTTTCAGATCTTGCTCAAAAATATCTAATGCCGGGCCCCTAGCCAGGTGTCTAAATGGCGGTGCTGGCATGCTGCGGCCTGTAAGCATTTCATGCGGTGTTAGCTGTGTTTGGCGGTTTACGCTGCTTCTAATAGCCATCAGAGCAAGCGGCAAAGCATCAATCCAGTTAAGCTTAGTTTGCATACAGATTTTCAACAGTTTGTTTTTAATGACCAGATTGGCCCTTTCCACCTTCCCCTGCGACCCGGGACTATAGACACAGGAAAGGCGCTGTCTTATACCTAATTTCTGCATCAGCCCTTTAACCACCTTGTCGATGAACTCGCGGCCATTATCGCTTTGTAATATCGTGGGAATTCCAAATCTCGGAATGACCTCGCGACACAGGAACTTGATCACTGTGTCCGCGTTCTTGTGTTTAGATGGAATGGCCTCAATCCAGCGACTAAAGCAGTCCTCTACTACCAGGAGGTATCGTTTGCCCTGCACTGGCGTTATCATGTCTGTATAGTCCATAATCAGATGTCTGAATGGTCCCTCAGGGAGGGGTGTGTAAGCCGCCACTGTCGGTACTCCTTTGCGCACATTGCCCTGTAAGCATGTTAAACACCTGGCTAGTGTAACGTCAATTTGTGCCTGAAGCTTTGGGGACCAAAATCCCATTTTCGTGATTCGTTTCAGGGTCTCTGCTCTTCCACAGTGATCAACACCATGAGCCTCAGGTATCACTAAGGACAGAAGATCGATGGAGGCGACTATCAAACCGTTATGACTCCTCCACAGACCATCTGCCCCCCTTACAGCCCCCCTCTCCGTCCACGACTGTTTCTCGGCCTGCGTGGCTGAGTCCTGAAGATCACTCAAATTATCCTCAGTTACCTCAGTCGTCAGTTCGGCCGCAAACATCAGAACAGCCGTGGACGGCACCGCAGCCGCCGCCTTCGCGGCCTCGTCCGCCGCGTTGTTTCCCGTCGTCACAAAGGACAGGTCTTTTCTGTGTGCCTGGCACTTTACGATAGCAATGCTTTTGGGCAACTTTACAGCCTGAATAAGCGCCACAACCTGCTTGTGGTGAAGGATCGGTGAGCCGTCCGATTTCTTAAAGCCTCTTGCCTTCCAAATGGCCGCGAATAGGTGGCATACGCCATGCGCATACGCAGAGTCTGTAAAGATGTTAACCGTGCGATCTTTAGCTATTATGCATGCTTCTGTTAGTGCTATTAGTTCTGCAAGCTGGGCCGAACATGGTTGCATGCATTGTTCGGCCTTTCTTGTTAGTGTTTCTCCGTTAGGTTTGCACTGTACGACGGCGTATCCTGACCTTAAATTTTCCCCCTCCCGATAGCAGGACCCATCCACAAAAAGTGAGAGTTCTGCTATCGCGAGCGGGTCGACTCCCAAATCAGGACGGAGTTTCACGAAAGCCTGTACCTCCACCTCACACTCATGCGGTTGACCCTCGCTCGGGAGTGGTACCAGATCCGCCGGGTTACTGCCGTGGCATGTTTTTATCGTAACGTCCGAGTACTGCAGGAGCCTCATGTAAGCCTGTTGCCGTTGGCTGGTCAGAACAAATTTGCCTCTTTCAATCAAGTTTGCCAATTTGTGATGTGTCCAAATGCAAATGTCATATCCCATTGTCACGGCCGTTGCCTTCTCATACATCAAATGTGCTGCGGCCAGGGCCTGATAACAAGGTGGCAGACCCTGCTCTACCGGCGAAAGAGCTCTAGAGTAATATGCTATCGGTTGTTTTTTCCCACTCCGACCGTCCGAACATACTGTCCAGACTGGGGTAAGTGAGCGGCGTATTTTTGCTCTGTTAATTTGCCCTCCACTAGGACCTGCAGAATAGGTTCTTGCTCAGCTCCCTTGGAAACCACAATCATTTGATTTCCCCCCGTCGCATTATCTGGGCACCCCTAGCGATTACCCCCCTGGTTTCGGGGCCCTCCTGTCTCCCCCTGGTCGTGGGGCCCTTGTGACTCCCCCTGGCGCACGGGTCTTCCATACTCCGAGCCGGGACGGTATGGTTGCCTACATCTCATTTCCCTGTGTCCCTGCATGCCGCAGTTCCAACAGTGGAAACGGGGAAACTGTTGTTCGTTCCCCGGTCCCTGTGTAAACCGTGGGCCTGATTGCCCATTCCCTGCCTGCCGCCTGAACGCCTGGTTCTGTGAACTATAGCTATAGCTTCTCACTACCTGAGGTGCAGGCGGGGGTCCCTGGTCCTGCATGGGTGGAGAGGTAGCAGATGACACCATTACTGCCTGCAACCTCCTTTGGGGCTGCAGTTGTTGCTGAGTTAACTTCCTTGAGTCATTTCTATCCTGATCCCTGACTTTCTGCTCCTGAGCCCTTTGCTTCTCCACACTATGTGTTACATGTGCACAGAACAAAGGATAAGTCATGTCCATTAACCCCACCACGTCTTCCAGTTTATTCTTAACCACCTCTGGAAGCCCTCTCATCACACTTTCTCTAAACATCGCTCTCTGCAACGGGTCAATTTCTGGGTTGTGTCCTAGCTCACCTCTCCACTCCTTCAGTATTTTGTTCACATAGCACATGTTCACCGGCAATTGCGTGACATAAGGTGGGGATGTTGGTTTCCCTATATCCGTCTCTCTCTGATTTAGCGCTAAAGCTTCCTGCCTGTATGCTCTCCCCTTCTGGGCGTAGAGCTTCATTACCCCCAACTCTTCTGTCCTCTTTTTCAACCTCTTTTTGCTGCTGTCGCCTGGCTTGTGGTTACGAATCATTACATTCATCTCT